>NC_060061.1:4987992-5318562 GCF_020283565.1 Trifolium pratense | reverse complement strand
ATATATAAATATTAATATATAAGATCTTGTTTGATTTGTTTTGATGAATATTTTCAAAATATCAAATTTTTTATAATTTTTACTAATAGAGAATTAAAGATATCAGTGATCAAAATTGTGTGTTGGCATACATGCATTAGTCAAACTAGCTCTTATATTTTGGGACGGAGGGAATATGTATTTTGGCATATATCTATCTGACACCTCACAATACTAGACAAAAACTAGGTTTATTTATCTTAGGATCATGCCAACCCTCCTTATTGTCAATAATGTCAATAATATTAGCATAATGCTTGTTACAGCGAAAGTGTGATCACGAAATGCATCACGACAAGCACAAATATATTTGTAGTGGGACCCTCTTAATCTCATCTACCCCATGTATTCAGTCAAACACCATATCTAATGGCTATAGTTAATTCGTGAACTGTTCGTGATGAGTTTTTTCACTGTATATAGCATCATCCATAATATTATGCATTTGGAAAAAAAAAAACAAATCTAACATATACATAACCAAAGGTGTGAGAATTTGAGACTTACGTGTCTTGAAACTTGACGTATCCATAACCAAATGGAACTGACTTTTGGCCCAATGCCTCGGAAATTTGAGGTGGAAGCTGAAAATCATCAAGTTGATCCCTTTGTTTCCATGCAGTAAACCATCGAAGTTCTCTATAATTACCATCATTTGCAAGCCACATTTTGGGTCTTATCATAATAATCTTTCGATTAAAACATAAAACTTGACAATTATATCTCTCAGAACCTTTGATAATAGGCATTCCAATACTACACACTATGTTATCTGTCCAATCACCAACCAATATATCTTTCAAACATTCCCATCTACAACAACATAACCATGCAACTTCATTATAAAAAAATAAAAAATCTTCACATGTGAAAAAAAAAATGAACGAAAAAAATACATATTATTTAATTATTTTAAATGAAAAAATAGTACTTTGTCTAAAAAACTTTCATTTATTTATATGGACGTCGATAATTTAAATTTATAGTTGTAACCATGTGAGTATTGGTCATAGAGTTATTACGAATGGTTAATAGTGTCGAGCTCTAAGAAGTGATCTTCACAGCCACAACCGGGAATCTCGAGCTCGGGTCCAAGTCTGATGACGGCGCCGACTTGTTTGGCTTTGGAGATGGATTCTTTGATTTGCTTAGTGTTGGAATCAAAGTCCATAGACCATTGATTCAGGTTGCAAGTAGCCACATTCAAAAGCCTCATTTTCTACGACACAATGGAAATGGAAAGGGAGCTAGTTATTAATTTCAATTCGTAAACAAGGATTGTTGTGAAAATTGTGAGGGTCCTTAAAGCATATTTATAGAAGAAAATAAGAGGAAGTTATTAAGTTTTTTTATTTTTTGGTCAAAGAGGAAGTTATCAAAGATATACTAAATCTAATTTAGAATTCGTAATAAGTTCAGAGGTGTTCAAATCTAAACCGATTCAAAAAATAATAAAAATTATCTAAATGTGTTTGAATGTCCATTTGTGAAACTTGTTGTTCATTTTTACCCTTCCGTTACTTAAGTAACAGATGTTATAAAAAGCAGCCTTAGACATCAAGTGATTCCTAATTTTTGCCATGTGATTCCTCATCTTACAGATCAACGTACATGTTGAGTTGTGTTGCTCACGTTTCTTAACTAAGATTTGCCTTCAATTCATTATGCTATGTTTCCTTGACTTAATTAATGCTCTGGATTTTGGACTAAAAAAGAAATAATTTAAATCCTATCTTGTGATGCGATCAATATATTTTATATTCCATTAGAAATCCATTGCTAGAAACTTATCATAAACTTTATACTCCATTAGGAAAATGTTCTTATTAAATACTCCCTCCGGTCCTTATTATAAGGAACAGTTTGGATTTTTTTTTTGGTCCTTTATATAAGGAACACTCCTTAAATCTACGTTTTATTAAATAAGTAATTCCTTATAATAAGTAATCTATGGTCTGTGTGTTTTTGTCAAACTATTCCTTATAATAAGGACCGGAGGGAGTAGTAGTTTTAATCTAAACATATCATTATATTTTTTACTCCATTAGGAAAATGTTCTTGTTAAATATTAGTTTAATCTAAACATATCAATATATTTTATACTCCATTAGGAAAATGTTCTTGTTAAATATTAGTTTAATCTAAACATATCAATATATTTTATACTCCATTAGGAAAATGTTCATATATATTAAATAGTATTAGTTTAACTAATGGCGGATTTGACGGGCTGATTAAATCTAAAAAAACACTTGCATGTGAGTAAGATATGGGTATGAAGGAAGATTGGGTTGAAAAGAGAGTTTAATAAGAATTAAGAAAGTTGTGAAGGTTGGGAGGTGAAGAAAATAGAGTAAAGAGAGATGGGTGTGACTTGTGAGATAGGTGTGGGAGATTTTTATTTTTTTTGTCTCAAAATAATTGAGATCTATTTAAAAGGTTGATCTCTTACAACAAACGTTTTTCTATATGCATTAGCCGGAAATCGAATCGAGGACCAAATTGTCAAGAGAGTCACGTATTACCACTTGTGTCACGTTGGCAATTTGGTCGGAGAGATTTTATAAGCACGAAAATGTTTTACTTTGTAAAAATATAAATCGCACTCCCTCTATTTTAAAATAAATACCTAAATGAAATATCATTGTAGTAGAAATCTTATTCTCTCTCTTATAAATTTAACATTCTCTTCATTCATAGTCGATTCACTCACACTTGAAACCCAACAACTCTAAATCAAGTGGTCGAGATTAAGTGATTATTGATATTTTCTTGTGAATAATAGTTCGAGAGAATTTAAATTTAATTTTGAGAAAAACAATTATTTATTAGATTTTATTTCGCAATCAAAATTTGAATTATAAGTCTTCTTCTCCTAGAAATTGGAACGTCAACGCCAAAGTAAAGTAAAATAAAGTTTATAAAATTATTATTTTTCAATATAATCAACTTATTAAGATTGATATATATATATATATATATATATATATATATATATATATATATAAAATTTCAATAATAAATATTTTTTTTAGATTATTATGTTATTGGTACGAATTTTCCACCACTATTTATCTGCGACTAATTTTTGCCGAAGAATATGTTGAGTATACAATGTGAATTCTTGCCTCTCAATCAATTTTTTTCAAACATAAAAATCAAAGATCCAATCTATAATATCGTCACCTACTTAAACAGTCCAAGTCTTTTACTATTTGAATATTTCATTGTTACTTTTTTGAGCTAATACTCTGGATGGAGTATCAACGTTCTGTTGGGGAGTTTGAGGGAGCTCGAAAGAAACACTAGGTTAAATGTTTCAAGACTATAAGAGAGGGAGAGACACCACATTTCAGCCAAAAACATTAAAACATTAGATTAATAGATTACTTCTATTATAAATGCAACATCATTTCCATTCATAATGGATGTGAGACTTATACAACTCATATTTGAAACTCAAAGTGTTCGAGTAGCGGCAAGTGGTAATACTATAAAAGTGGTGCACGTTGTAATCAAGATTTACTCAAATCATAATGTAATCAAGTGACATAATGTAATCAAGATTTACTCAAATCGTAAGCTTTACGCGATAACAAACAAGAAATACAAATCATGTATAGATTAAGTCAAAATCAATTTAGTTTTAATAATATGCATATATTCTTTGAGACATTAAAAATAAGCAGAAAAATATTTATGAAACACACTATAATTCAAAAAAAAATTGATGAAAAATACTCAAAATTTCAACAATCTTTAATATTAATAATCTGCTTCTCCAAACTCCAATAATATTCTTAGAACTAGCATTTTCCTTGGTTGACATTGCACAAGCACAACCACTTGTATAGCTTCCAGAGAGCAATTGTTAATTAAGAGCAAGAAAGAAGTACCGTAGGGGAAAGATTCAGAAAGCATATGGTTATGGTTGTCGTATTGTGTTACACTACGAGTTAATGAGGACTGCAATACAATTCATTCCAAAAAAAATAAAAGAGGACTGCTATTTATAAAATGAAACAAGTAGCACACGAAACACAAGAATGTCAAGGATATGGTTGTCTCCCAAGGGTTGGCAATGACCAAGTCAACTCATGAATAGTTTGAAGCTCGATTCGATAATTGACTCGTAAAAACTTGGTTCATGAACTAAATGAACTGAACTTGAGTTAAAAATTAAGTTCGTTAAATAAATGAGTTCAACATAAACTATATATATATATATATATATATATATATATATAACTTTCCAAATCTTTTTAACTATGCACATCAATCAATGAACTTTTCAATTCCTATGTACCGCTATTACGTACCCACTCTCCCTTTAAAAAAAAAAAAACTTATTCCTTTAAACTCTCTTTTTCTCAAAAGGCTTTTCATTATAATGAAACTCACTTGGGTTGGTCTGTTGGTATTGATTTGAGATATGCGAGTGTACTCCTCCTTAAGATCTTAGGTTCGATTCTCTCTGATGCCAATTTGAGTAGACTAATTTAGCTTCTTCAAAAATTTATACACTTGGGATGACTTTTTTTAATTTAATATTTTCTTTTTCTTTTAAAAAAATAGTTTAAAAGGTTAAAGATCAAATTTTGAAATTTTAACAAAAAAAATTACTTTAAATCATGTGATTTGACTTAATGAGTTGAACCTAACGAGCTGAACTGTTCGTAAACTTAAACGAGTTGAACTTGAGCTGAAAAAAGAGTTTGTGTCGAACTTGAGCCGAGTTTTGAGCTGAACAAATTCCTATCGAGTCGAGCTCAGACGAGTTCGACTCATTTCCAGCCCTGAGTGTCCCCTATTTTTTAGAGATTTTTTTTTTACAATGAAGCTATGATATAATCTTTTTAAATGTTGTTTGAGAATCGTGCGTACTATTCATATAATCTACTTTGATCGTAATTTTCTACTAATATATAAAAATAAATATTAGCATATAAGATGTTGTTCAATTTGTCTCGACAAGTATTTTCAAAATGTAAAATTTTCACAATTTTTTATAAAAGATAATTAAATATATTAATGATCAGAGTTGTGCATTGACATATGTGCAGAAATCTAAAACGACACTTAAAAAGGAACGGATGAAGTAGTAGTATACTATTCAAATCTCTTACCACTAGACAAAGTTTAGTGGTTTTTTTTTATAGACTCTACTAGAATATTAAAAATGGGCTTCTAATTAAAAAAAAACATAAAAAGTTTTAAAATAAAATTATTTTAAACTTTTTATTTTTTTTAATTAGAAGCTCATTTTTAATATTCAAGTAGAGTCTCTAAAATTATAAACAACATAAAAAAAAAATTAAAATTGTATATAACATTAAAAAGAGACATCTTAATTCAGGATTAAATTTGAAACGATCTACTGATTGAATTATTTGAAATGACCTAGTGTTTGAATTATATATGCAATAGTTTCAATTCGAATTTTTTTTAAAAAAATTATCAATTTTAATTTAATTTAAAATGATTGGAACTAAAAATTATGCATAAAAAATAGCACCGTAAGTATTTGAACTAAGGACTTTGCGTCCCAACGATTCAAAGTCTACCACTAATTTATTATTGCACACCTAATATTTTACGAACATTAAAAATATATAACTAACGAGGCTCACATAATTTTGAGACCCAATATAGTTGCACATGATTGTATTTATCCATAATATTTTTTTACTTATATAATATGACAAATGCTAAATAGTATTTTAGGGATACTTTTTTAAGATTTGAATTAGAAAAAATTTCTTCAGAATTATACAGTGAACACATTAAAGTCTAGATTTTGTTTTTTTTATAATATATAAGTTTTTTTATTTCACTTTTTAGTTTGTTAACTAGCGTCCTGGAAATACTAGTTCACAAGACCCATATAATATACATGCAGAAACAAAATATAGTTGGTTTACAAATGTTATTTTATTAGTTATTTTGGTCATTGAATCTTTTTTAGATATTCAATTTAGTTTTCAAATTTTTATTAATTAATTTAGTTCACAAATTACAAATAGAGACACTAAAAATGTATTTGCAATTTTAATATATTTAAAAATTAATTCTAGTGATTAGTCAAAAAAAATTATTAACTCTATTATATCATGCTCTATTAAATCTTGTAGTTAAGACTTAAGAGAAACAAACTTATAAACTTTGCAAGCACACAAGTGATGTATGTGTCATTCTTATAATGGGAGGAGGCCAATTCAAATATTTGATGATTTGGAAAATGAACGTGTATTTATTGTAGAAACATTAGTAAAAATGTTTTTACCCTAACATACACATGAGTTGAAAGGTTGAATGAATTTCATTATTCACATAGAGTGCTACAAAAATATGGAATCTATATGTCAGACCAGATTTGCAATCTTGCTCATGCAAATCTATATAATTTATTTTGTTTTGTTTTATAAGGGGAGGTTAACTTCAATTAGATTCCAACATTTGGATTGCCTGAACCTGCTGCAGCAACTCCCATCCCACCAACACCATCTGATGGAGCTGCCACTATCTCATGGTTTCCTGATTCTTGAACATCTTTGACATTCAGCTCTTGTACTAGTTCATCGATTTTCTGAAATTGATATGGCCATCTTGCATTATAAAGAAACTGGCGAAGATCAAACCTATTATCCTCTGGTGAATAACTCTGCAATTTGAGTGGAAGATTATATAATTTCATCAGCCAATAAACATATAAGTAGTAGCCAAAATTTAAGGGTTTATCAAGGTTATCTAGCAGAATTCAACACTGAATTCACATTATAATAACTACATACCTCAGCATGATAGGAAGGTGTCAAAGTGGTCATTTTGTGTCGATTGATAGAATAATATTTGAAGAAATGTTTTACTTTTTCAGCCACTTGTGATGGAGTCAATCTTGCACCCCATCTGTAACATAGATTCTGAGACAGCAAATTTAAAAACAAAAACAGGGTTATGACTGAACTACAAAATGGGTTGAACTCGAATCGGAGCGGTCGGTCTGACCCGGAATTGGTACAATGACCTATCTGGTCAACATATTGGATCGGATGTGTATCTAACCAGAATCTGACATCATCAACTCGGTAAAACCTGCTGAAAACTGGTGCTGACCAGCTCACCCAAGTTAGAACTTAGGTGTACATCCGATCCAATATGTCACCATGTGTTTTCACTATCCCTTCAACCATTATAAGATGAAAAATACAAAACTGGAAAACAAGGGAAAGGTTAATGACGTCAATAAGACAGGATGGAGAAACTTGAGATGTACCTGGAACATGGAAACTGGACCACAACGGAAAATTTTCCGTAGTCTTCCATAAACTGATAGTTCCTCATAAGTCATTCCCATATCAACTTCATCAAGCTGTTCAAGAAAGAATGAGGCATTCAATTATATTTCAAAAATTGATTATAGACAAAAGTAAAATGCCCAACAAACAACAAGTAATAGATCACTGTTAAAGGGAAAACGAATGAATATACTAGTTCCAACATTTCCCCCAACCATCACCCACATAACTGATCGCCAGAAAGTGGTAAAACTTCGGCAACAAGCTGTATGATTTCCTTTATATTTCTAAATGGAAATTCATGAACATTTTATACAAAACTCGCTAAGAGATGGTCACCAGAAAATTTTCTTGTGTTTCCACTGCACTATGACATTTAAGTGATGTACAACAAATTTCGTAAGCACAAACCAATTACCTAGCTACCAACTTCTGTATACTAAGTTAAGAAATATTAACAAAGTTATTATTATGAGCTGAGATTTAAGCTCTTGCTCCTGTTAAATTGTCTCTTGTTTTCCATCCAGCATAGTAGCATTGACAAAAATCACTTGCCAAATACAGTATGCCACACATGAAAGGATTGATCAAGATATTTCAAGACCAGCAAGACCGAAAGTGTAACTGAACAAAACACTACCTGACTGTAGTTAGAACGAATAGGCTCCAGTTCAGCTGTGGGTGGAGCTGCTTCAATATCTGCCAACGATGAGTAACCAAGATGGATGGCTGCCCATCGCAGGAATGACCTAAGGTCCTGCTTACTTATACTACCAATAGGGTTTATATCTGCTGAGCTGCAATCATACTGTAAGAAGATGAGTTTTGATAACAAGAGTGTAATGGATCACAAACATGAGCAAATAGAGAAAATGAATGAGAAACTAAGTGCCCATTTTAAGACCGAACTTTGTTTCTATTTCTAGTTTTACTAATAATTACAAAAATGTCATCATATTTTCGTGGTTTCTTGTCTCCAAAAATGTTACAAAAAAAAAGTGACATGTTTTTAACTTATCAGTGAAATATGATATAGAATAAAAAAATCATCTTAAACCATATAGCTCCTATAAAACGCTATATAGAGATACCTTCGTCAAGTAGCCACGCAACCCTTCATCCACATTGGAGCTACCCAAGACAAGATAAAACCCAGGTTTGTTGTGAACCCAAGGCAAGAGTGATGCTAACATGAAAGCTAGCACCATTCTGATTCGAGCTTGAATGTTTTGCAAGCTTAAATTCTCAACATTAGATCCACCGTCTACCTGTATAAACAAAATCATACAAGAAATATAATTTGAGGCTACAATGTGATCGACATATAAAAAAATATAACATGCACCTAATCTTTGTCCTGGAAAAAAGTGAGATTTCCCATAAGGACGTTACACAGTTGTTTTACTAGACTGACATCCTAATATGGAGATCTATCTTGACTTGTTTTAGAATCAAAATACTACTCTTCGTTAATATCAACATGCTTCTGTGAAAACCAAGTGTGTGACAAGTGACCACATCAGAGATGACATGGTTCTAGTATTGTTTTAATGATTAAAATAATGGACAAGTCCATGCTTCATTTACCTTGTAGCGCGGTCGCATTCCTGTAAGTGTTTGGAACAATGACAAAAGAGCAGATACAACTCCATCGATGCTAACATCAAGGTGCCATGAACCAATTTCATCTGCCAGTACCTTGGCTCGTGACTTTGTCATTTCCGAACTGCAAGGTGAATACATTTAGTGGACCATAACATATAAGAAAAGTCATTTCAGTTAATTTCAAATAATATATTGGAATGTGTTATTCTTCTTGAACTTAAACCGGTTGCCACAATAAAAGGTTTTCTTCAGATATTACACAATATACATTATACAATATAATAACTATTCTAATTATAAACACAATGGACCGAAAAAATATTAGCAGTGTATCGGGTATCAAGGTCCCCAGACACCACAAACATTTGGACATAGTTGATTTAGAGGGAATAAAAATCATCACATATGCTGGTCATATATCTGCAATATCATTGATGTGTCTCAGCAGCAAAACCAACTACTGTTATTCAATGCCACTCACATAAAAGTTTAATTACAGGCATTGTGAAACAAAATGCAACAAATGTTGATGAAGTATTGGTGGAATATAGTAAATAGAAAAACTTAGAGACACAGCCATGGATCATAAAACACTAGAACGTGAAAACTATCACTTACCTGTTTTCAGATCCCATAAACACTGTATAAAATATTCGTTTAGCAAATTCTCTGCTGTTTGTAGGGTACTGTCCATCTTTATAGTTTCCTATTCGTATTGCATCAGCTTTAACCTGTTCATCTCCATTTGCAATTTCTGCAGGCAAATATGAATAAGAGAAAGCAATGTCAATAGTCTGTCTCATTTTTCCTATCAACCAAGATTATACAACTGAGTTTTTCTGCAAGAAGTAAAGCACACTTAATCAATAAAAAGACATAAACTCAATATTCAATCAATTTTGTAAGGAAATATGAATATCATGTCCGTTTCTCAGTTATTTCAACTTTCAAGCTGTGAGACAATTATATGTATAACCTCTTAAATACTCTTTTTGAGATCTTTTACACAACTGATACTTAACAGAAGCTGGATTAGTAGACACTTGAACAATTTCTTTACTTCAAATAAGCAGTCCTATGATAGTATGCACAATAATGTAGCTTTAAAATACTGTCACGAGTTGATCAGAAATAGAAACTTAGAAGGCACAGCAGTTGTTGTTGCTTTCGAATGTACCTTTCACAACAAGCTGGCACATACACCCAACAATCGCAGCAACAGAGGAACTGTCTGCTCCACCAGAAAGCGGGAGCAGAAAACCAGATGCTCCACTTCTTCGTAAGTAGTCCCATAACCAGCAACCAGGTCCAAATGCTATTTCCTCCTCAGGAGAGTGATATTTTATCTGTAATATATCATCATGTTCAACTTAGCAACTTGGATGCCTGATTAATTCAGCAGTAACATTATGATATCACAATAGAAGAATTCAAAATTTGACATGGAAAAAAAAACTTGGAGCCAGTTACTCCTTAAAGGAAAGTGATATTCAAGACGTCATCATATGTGCATCTTCAAAGCTGACTATATTTAGCTATCTGAAAATTGCAACTCGAAATGACAATAAACTAACCTTAAGAGGAACGGAAAGGTGTATTTTAAGGTCAAAAGGAAGACAAAGACTGTATGGTACATCTACCGAAGGAACATTGGCTTTACAACTTGCTTGCTCTTGGAAGCTGCTTAAAGATCCTCTAAGGCTTGCAACCTACCAGTAGACAAACGATTAAAGGTACCAATCTGATGTCAATAGTTTATGGTCAAAATGACTTTACATTGCAAGCATTTAAATATGGAAATTAATGCATACCACATCTAGATCTATCGAAGCAACCACAAGCTCAATGTCATTTAAAGAAAATTGGGAACCTTGAGCAACGACATCACCATTTACCACAACACTGGCACATCCATCTGTTACAAATAAAATGAAAGACAAGATACAATTTCAGACAAATGAAAAAAGCCTACCTACATAGTTGACATTTGAGCAAGCCTAAATGGAAATTGAACTATCCGTATACCAACTTCCTGAATGTTGAATTCATTTTACCCTCCAGAATGCACAATGGTCATAAATGACAAAAAACACGAATTGCCACTCAATTAAGGGGAATATTTTCCTACCATAATAAAGGCGGCCACCATCACAGCCTTGGTGATTACTGTACATATAGACCCCTCCACGAGTATGAGTGGCACCTATAAAAGCACGGAGACGAACATCAAGCTTTCTAAGTTGGTGGTGACTTCCACTTGCATTCATAAACACTTCAACCCCATTTAATGCAAGCTCAGCATGAGGGGGTGATGGAGTAAAAAGCTCTTCACAAACTTCAGCTGCAATAGCTCTAAGAATGGGAAAATGTTTTTATATTCACCTCTTAATAAACATATAAGTATAAGTTGGAAGACCCCAAAAAACATAAATAATAGTTGGAAAACACTACTTCTCGGTGTATGAAAGAATATGCAGGTATATCAATCACAAGATTACAGTATGGACACGACGCTGATGCATAAGTCAAGTTTAGAGTGCATGAGCATAAAAGCTATCTAGTGACCAACAAATAGTTCAAGTTGGCCGAGTAAACGATATAACCTTCAACCAGTAATAATAGAAAATGAGAGCCAGGGAAAGTAAAGATGCAACATTGGCATTTGACAGAGGACATAATGCTACAGGACAACATTTTAAGAGGCACGACATTGATACTTGTGATTACATGCAATCAGTTCTATTTCTCAAATCATTACTGGTGTTGACGTGTTGGTATGGTGTATGTGTGAGTGTAAGTGCTTCATACCAAACAGTATATATATCAAGTAAAACATACATAAAGTGTGAATTTGCAACTTACGTGTCTCGAAACTTAACGAAACCATAACCAAAGGGAACTGAATTTTGGCCTATTGCCTCAGAAATATGATCAGGAAGCTGAAAATCCACAACTTGATCCCTCTGTTTCCAAGCAGTAAACCATCGAAGTTCTCTATAATTACCATCATTTGCAAGCCACATTTTGGGTCTTATCATAATAATCTTTCGATTGAAACACAAAACTTGACAATTATACCTCTCAGAACCTTTGATAATAGGCATTCCAATACTACACACTATGTTATCAGTCCAATCACCAACCAATATATCTTTCAAACATTCCCATCTGCAAAAAAAAAACCAGTTCACTTAACAAAAAACAAAACTTGACATGTGAAATAATAAAAGAAAAATAAAATATAGAATTATTATTATTACGAGTGGTTAATGGTGTCGAGTTCTAAGAAATGGTCTTCACAGCCATAACCGGGAATCTCTAGCTCCGGTCCAAGTCGAATGACGGCGCCGGCTTGTTTGGCTTTGGAAATGGAGTCTTTGATTTGTTTAAGGTTGGAATCGAATTCCATAGCCCATTGGTTGAGATTGCAAGTAGCTACCGTCAAGAGCCTCATCGTGTGTGAGTTACAAGGAAGGGTTGTTGTGTTGTAGTGGAAAATTGCGAGGGTGCTTCTTTTTTATATATTCTTTCTGTGCTTGCTTTGATTCTACGATGAAAACTCAAATTCAACAATTCAGTCGCTCACTCCAGGATCCTTGGACGGGTTTATATTGTTGACCGAAAACTGAACCGAACTTTTTTATGATTAACTGAACCGTTTCTGTGAGTTATGAACCGAACCTATATTTCGAACACAATTCGCTAACCCAAATCAAACCGTAATAAACCGAACCCGGACTGTAATAACCAATAAGTAAACTGAATAACTAGATAGAGAACTAAGAACAGAACCTGATTGTTCGTCGAGTTTTGGACACGGCGGTTTGAGGCATACGAAGACTGGAGCAGATCCAAACCCGGTTTCACGCTAATTACATAGTATGTTCCGCAGATCCAAACCCGATTTGAGGCTAATTACATAGTATGGTGTTTTAATGAATATTTTGAGGATTTAATTGATATGCACCGACGGTGTAAAATAATTTTACACAGTTAACCAATACCAACCATGTTTTCCGCCACATCACCCCACTTCACCCCACTTTCTTGACATGACATGGCAAAATGATGGTTATTTATTGGACGATCGTGTAAAACTATTTTACACCGTCAGTGCATATCAATTAAACTCATATTTTGATGGTTCCGATTTAAAATTTAAAAAAATTAAAATCAAACCAATTAGTAGATATATGCTCCGTTTGAATAAACTTGTTTTTGAGCTTATGCAAACAGTTTATGTAATTTTTATATATTATTATAAGTTTGTCAAGGTAGTTTATGATAAAATATTTTATAAAAATACAATTTTCACTAGTGTGAACTTATAAAATATCATAAAACCTAATTTATATTGCATAAACTTAAAAATAAAATAATTCAAACAAGACTATAGTCATATGTGTGGATCAATAATTGCTTCGATAAGAAGTCTAATATATTTTATGTTTTACTATCTCAAGCCTAAAATAAGTGTCACAACAATTGACTCTAAAAAGAAGCGAGAACCAAAACAAGAAATGTATGTAGTGTTGGAACCATACACTTCAACACTGCTCCAATTTTTCCAACAAATATATCAATTATGATTAAATTGAATGATGTCATTTTCTTAAATTATTTGACATAGATAAATAAATGAGATAATACTAAATTGATGACATAGATTTAGTTATTATCGCAAACATGAGTGTCTTTTCATAAATTTGGCATAACCTCCAACATGCATCCTAAAAACATGAATCAATCGAGGCAAAAACCATCATTGATAAAACCCATATGAAATAAATTACGACACTATGATGGACATGTGATCCAAATCATTCAAAGATCATATGTTTGTGAGTTAAACAAATCTCCACTTTGAACATATAACATCATTTTTTTTCCTATGAAACATCCATGATATTAAACAAATTTAAAACAGAAAATCAATCTTTCAATACGAAAAATCAATAAACCAAAACTAGGTAGTACACAAAATAAAATAAAAAAAAGTGAAATTTTCTATTTTAAAAAAGAAAAGAAGGATTAAAATAAGAAATACAAAAAAACATCTGATGCATTAAACCTGAGGGAAATGAGAAAGATCATTGGTGTAACCACATTGCTTGTTCCAATTTACATGGCTATTTTTTATTTATGGAGTAATAACACAAGTCATGACATTGTTCCAAATCCCTTACAATAAGATGAAAGTGAATATGAAATTTATTACTTAGATTGATATGATTTGTTCAGCCAATTGGAGTGTACAAAATAAAGGGGGTGAAGATGAAGTTGTTGCTATGCCAACAAAGAGTTGTGAGAACTGGTATATGAAAGAGAGAAAAATGGAACGCGTTCACACATTGTCGCAAAAAAAAAAAGAAGGGCATCCAAGAAAGAATGCAGCTCTCCAGTCATTCAACTCATAAATCTTGCCCATTGGGGAGAAACTTATTTTGTCATTGGACCCACCTAAAAAATTTATCTCTTTTTCCAAACGGTAGAAATACTTTATTTATTTGCTCTCTCTCTCATGAATCTATCAAAACAAACATTGTAAAAATCCAACGAATATTGTGATTGGACTTGACTCTCAACCACAATTTGTGCATTGAATTGGGTATTACTTTAGAATCATAAACTTGTTGTCGAGTGTGCTTTAGATAGTTGCTTTTTTAATTGCACAATTTTGATATTTTAAATTTTCTAATTTTTTTTCTAAATTTTGAAACTGGACTCGTCACTTAATTTTAGAGTGATGTGATGATACAATTTTGAAAGAAATAGAATATATAGCAATGTGATTGAAATAAATTAAAACATTTAAACTTTTATTAACAGATAAAACATTTAAGCTTAGATGTTTATAACATGTAAACTTAATACGAATCCCTTATAACCACTATGTTTGATCAACTCATGGCAGGTAAAATTTTACACATTTAATTCAAATTGTTAGAAAAGAAGGATAATAGGATGTTAAAAGAATATAAAAAATTGAGAATATTATGTTCGTGTACAAATTTTGGATAAAAAAAGTTTATTGGCTCACCTACGTTCAAAATGACAAGTAGATGATATTTGATTTGGAGTTTGAAGATTCTGCAAAAAGTAAAAAAAATTAATCTAGCGAGCATGTTGAAATTGCCTCTCAACACAAAAAAAAAATTACAATATAAGGAAATTTGTTGAACTAAGGCACGTTCTCCATGCAACGCGTGTATAGAATAAAAGTACGTTTTTTTTTTTCACAATTCGAAAAAAAAAATTGCGGTTGGCAACAAAGTAGACATTGGTTGGACATTTGCCAAAACATATCAAATTGTGGCAATGTTATATCAAAACATGTCAATATTGTCGATGTACTCCCTCTGTCCCACATATCACCGCAAATTTTTTTATTTTCCCTTATAATAGTTGTTTGTAGGTTTGGGACAACGATCATATTTTTCAATGGACTATGCAAATATGAAGCTTTTGGCAACAACATAATATGAAATGTTATAACAGGCATCCGATCAATCGGTGCTACGAGGGAAGACATTCTTTGTTGGTTGTCCCAAAATTTTGCACGAACTGAACATGTCATTTCAAATTATGTTGATATGTGAAAGAAACTTGATCAAGGTAGATTTAAATGCAACATTGATACATATTTTCCAACTCAACTTAATAAAGTGGGAATTAAAATTTGCATGAGAGATAATAATAATAATAATTTTGTTCTCGTCAAAACGAAGTGGATTTTCCTCTTTATTTGGTCAGACAAAGGGAAGCTATTTATTTAATATAGCATTACAATGAATTCATGAGATCCATATAGAACATGTTGATTCTGACATGAAATCTAAAATTGTGGTGGAGAATAACAAAAAAAGAAAATGATGTTCACCTATAAGAATACTAGGTTTTGTCACTATCGTTAAAAGGAATGATATAACCCATTAGGTTGGTCTAACCGATAACGATTCAAACTTGACGATAACCTATTTTAGCATTCTTTTAACTGGATGCATTGTCCTTGACCGAGTGACGTAACAATCATTGATATTTCTCATGTGGGTAAAAAGTATATCTTCGCGACCTTTCCTACTTCCTTGTATATTATCGTCATGGTAAATCACGAAGACTTTCTATATCAAATATTACGTGACCTTCAAGAGTCATGTCTGATGACGTACACCATTCTCCTAACTATGATCTTCTCCCTCATACATTTGGATGATACACGTCTCAATGATATGTTATTGTTCAAATATTTAGAAGATCGTCGTCTAGCCAAATAAATCATCTCCTACGCGATTCTCTTTCCACAACCAGCGAACCACAATATTTATCGAAAGTCTCTTAATCTGCTAGCAAGAGATCTCTCAGTCGATCATCCAAAATATAGTTACACTTATTATTATGCATTAATTACTAAATTAGATTACGCGCGACATGCAACAAAAGATTATAAATAATCAATGGAAAAATCTTCCAAACAATGGGAAAATATTAATTCAGATATATTTCTAGTTAAAAAACGAATATATATTTTTTTTACAATATATTTATATTTTATAATTATATATTTTAGAATATTAGGATCAAATATTTCAAAGTATACGTAAAAAAAAGAATGAATCATGAAGTAGCGATTTATGAAGGGTATGAGGTGTTACCACACACAAGAGGCAATGTAATTGGCTAAAACCATCCTAACTCGACTTACAATTGGTCCACGTCATCACCAATGACATGTTCGAAATATTGACTGAACACTATAAAAACCGCATAAATCAACACTCGCATCATCATCAATACAACTCCATCGTCTTCAATCACAACACACCGTCACGAACGCACTGAAACACACCATGGCTCGCTCTTCTTCTCGCGGGTCTCTTCTTCTTCTTGCAACCATTACCCTCGGTAACTCCATTCTCTTCATCCACTACTCAGATCTCATTCAGCAATTTTTTATTTATTATTGTTTGTGTTGTTTAGATCTTCGATTTTTATTGGATCTGATTAGATCTTAACCCTACTTGCATTACATTCTAATTAGTTATTATTGCTAAATAATTTGTATCAATGAGTAATATAGTTTTAACGTGTATCTCTCTGCAATCTACATCTAAGAAAACTCGATCGAAAATTATAAGTTATTGTTATGCTTTGCATCTTATGGAACTGTTATTATATAAGTATTGATTTTTTTTATTGCCTTTTAAAGTTCATGGTTTCCACTGATCTTTGATTTTCATCTTTTAAGTACAAACAAATGTAATTAATTACGTGCTTACTAATTTATATTATTGGATTCAAATGGAAACGTATTTTTTTCAAGAGTTTAACGGCCTTGGTGTCACACTCACACAATTAGTTTCAAAATAACTATACAAGAGTGAAGTGATGTTGCAAATTAGTAGATTTGTAAAACAGTGCATGATTCCGTGAATGGGAAGTTTTCCATTTAGGTTTATATTAGTAACGGTGCATTAAATAATTGGTTTTTGTTGTTTTGTGCTAATGCTTTTATGGGATGTGATTACGTGATTTGATTCGACATTTGATTCGACGCGATTTAAATGTTTTCGAGCTTTTGTGGTTATAAACATTGGTGGGGTTTATTGCAGGATGTCTGTTTGCAATTTCCACCTCGAAAGAGGAAGCCACCAAGTTGGGGACTGTTATTGGGATAGATCTTGGAACAACATATTCTTGTGTTGGTGTTTACAAGAATGGTCATGTTGAAATCATAGCCAACGACCAAGGTAACCGTATCACACCATCATGGGTTTCTTTCACCGACAGTGAGAGACTCATTGGGGAGGCTGCAAAGAATTTGGCAGCTGTTAACCCCGAAAGGACCATCTTCGATGTCAAGAGACTTATCGGAAGAAAGTAAGACATCGTTATATACATGTTGTTTATAAATGATTTGTTATAATTCGATTATATTAATTGGAACAAGGGTGACTAAGTTGTTTCTTTTTGCAGATTTGAAGATAAGGAAGTTCAAAGAGACATGAAGCTTGTTCCTTACAAGATTGTCAATAGGGATGGAAAGCCATACATTCAGGTTAAAGTAAAGGATGGTGAGACCAAGGTGTTCAGCCCTGAGGAAATCAGTGCCATGATTCTTGGTAAGATGAAGGAAACCGCTGAAGCATTCCTCGGCAAGACTATTCGTGATGCCGTGGTCACTGTCCCAGGTAATTTGACAATTAAAGCTTGTTCCTCCTTAAACCTTGTTTATTATTTTCTTCCACCTTTTGTCTTTATTTTCTCTAACTTTTCCATTCCAATGTACAGCTTACTTCAATGATGCTCAGAGGCAGGCCACCAAGGATGCCGGTGTCATTGCTGGTTTGAATGTTGCTAGAATTATTAATGAACCCACGGCTGCTGCCATCGCTTATGGATTGGACAAGAAAGGTGGAGAGAAGAACATTCTTGTCTTTGATCTTGGAGGTGGAACTTTTGATGTCAGTATCTTGACAATTGATAACGGTGTTTTTGAGGTTCTTGCTA
Source organism: Trifolium pratense (assembly GCF_020283565.1). Taxonomy (NCBI): domain Eukaryota; kingdom Viridiplantae; phylum Streptophyta; class Magnoliopsida; order Fabales; family Fabaceae; genus Trifolium; species Trifolium pratense. The sequence goes on along the minus strand of NC_060061.1, from coordinate 5,300,116 downwards.
CAAATGGAGATACCCATCTTGGAGGTGAGTACTTATAATAGAATGCATATGATTAAATTAAGAAAAATTATACTCTGTATAATATTTCCGTCTACCGTTAATATTTGCTAACTCTCTTTCCTTGTTTACTAGGTGAGGACTTTGACCAGAGAATAATGGAGTACTTCATTAAATTGATCAAGAAAAAGCACAGTAAGGATATCAGCAAGGACAACAGAGCACTTGGCAAACTGAGAAGGGAGAGTGAACGTGCCAAGAGAGCACTTAGTAGCCAGCACCAAGTCCGCGTGGAAATTGAGTCACTTTTTGACGGTGTTGATTTCTCCGAGCCACTTACCCGTGCTCGATTTGAAGAGTTGAACAATGATTTGTTCCGGAAGACAATGGGGCCTGTTAAGAAGGCAATGGACGATGCTGGTTTACAGAAGAGTCAGATTGATGAGATTGTTCTTGTTGGTGGAAGCACAAGGATTCCAAAGGTACAACAGCTTTTAAAGGATTACTTTGACGGAAAGGAGCCAAACAAGGGTGTTAACCCTGATGAAGCAGTTGCCTTTGGTGCTGCAGTTCAAGGAAGTATTTTAAGTGGGGAGGGTGGTGAAGAAACCAAAGGTACCATAGTCTATACTTTAACCTTTTCATAGCATTAGCCAAATGTTATTTGTTATTAATGCAAGTAGACAAGTAGATTTCCATGCATTAAACGTCCTCATTGTTGTGTGCTACTTTCTGTATCCAGATATCCTTCTCTTGGACGTCGCTCCTCTAACCCTTGGAATTGAAACTGTTGGCGGAGTGATGACAAAGTTAATTCCTAGAAACACTGTTATCCCTACCAAAAAATCCCAGGTTTTTACCACCTACCAGGATCAGCAGACAACTGTCTCCATTCAGGTAATGTACCATTATACCACATTCATATTGCTAGGATGTTTTCCTTTTAAATACAATATGTTGACTGCATAGTGAAATTTAATGGGATTGAATTCAACTTGAATGCCGTTTGTTTTAATATATATGTAGGTGTTTGAAGGTGAGAGGAGTCTCACAAAGGATTGCCGTCTTCTCGGGAACTTTGATCTGTCTGGAATTCCACCAGCTCCAAGGTTGGTTTTGTGATATCATGATGCATTCTCTGAATTTTCTTTATTGATGTCTGTATTGTAATTAATTGGGTTTTCTTGTGGTAATTCAGAGGTACCCCTCAAATTGAAGTGACCTTTGAAGTTGATGCAAATGGTATTCTAAATGTTAAGGCAGAAGACAAGGGCACCGGTAAATCAGAAAAGATCACAATTACAAATGAAAAGGGACGCCTGAGCCAGGAGGAAATTGACCGGATGGTTCGTGAAGCTGAAGAGTTTGCCGAGGAAGACAAAAAAGTCAAGGAAAGAATTGATGCTCGGAATGCTCTTGAAACCTATGTTTACAACATGAAAAACCAAGTCAGCGACAAAGACAAGTTGGCTGACAAGTTGGAGTCAGACGAAAAGGAGAAAATTGAGACTGCTGTGAAAGAAGCACTTGAATGGCTTGATGACAACCAGACTGTTGAGAAAGAAGAATTCGAAGAGAAGCTTAAAGAAGTTGAAGCTGTTTGCAACCCAATTATCACTGCTGTATACCAGAGATCAGGTGGAGCTCCAGGTGGTGCATCGGGGGAGGAAGAAGATGAAGACTCTCGCGATGAGCTCTAGAGATTTTTGTGTTTGCTCACATTTGGCTCCCACCTAAAGCAGAGCAAGAAATGGTGAGAAGTAGTAGGTCAAGCGGAATCTTAGTAGGTTAAATTTTTATGATCATGGGAGAGTTGTGAAGAATTCTCCCGAAATTTTTATTCATAGATAAATGACTTGTAATATTTCCTTTTTTGTGTTTAGATTTTTATTGAGATAATACATTTTCAGCTTTCTGTACTTGTTTTGGCGTTCATATTTTGCGTTCGTGCGTGCATGTTTTGTGAATTTTTAGATTTGGGGAGTACGGTTTGGAGTTGTAAACTGACTGTAACTGAGAATAGATCCTATGTTGCGGTTGCAAAGCTACAAAGTACAACCTGCAACAAACTCATTGGATCAAGAGAGACGCATCTTTAGGGGGGTAAAAAGAGTAGCAAATTAGATTATTTAACATGTATAGTAAAAAACATGGCGGTAAAATTATATTATTACTATTTTTTTCTCTTGGTTTGATTTTGTTAAAAATAAAATAAATGAAATTAGTATTTATATATAAATTAATAAATATTTTCAATAAAAAATTGTTATTAATTCGTTTATGTTTTTATATAAATTAGATATGTTTTTATATAAATTGTTATTAATTTTTGGAACTTGAGTGAGAACTGAGAAGTTTGTATTCACCACATTTACCGTGAAGCCAAATATCAAAATAATATTTTATCTGCAAATATCATACAAGATAACATGTGATCGTGTAGACCAGAAAGATGCGACCTCGCCGGCGTTTGACGGTGGTTGAGAGCGTTTGAGACCCCTGTTGGAGCGGAGGGGGGTTGTGTACCTGCAGGCACTCCGACGCTCAAGTCAGTATGTGTGTAAGGTTTTCTTAGCTATAAAAATGCGTACCTTGCAAATGAAGTGGAGATGCATATATATAGCCCCCAGCGCTGGGCTAAGGCCCTTGATGGCATTAATGGCCATCAAGTGGCTGCCGGAAAACGGCTTGGAGGCCTTGATGTGCAGTAAATGCTCATCATTCCGGTTTACGGCCGTTACAATACGCAAGGGTATCTGACCGTTAGGACGTGCTCGGATGGTGTATGTGTTCGACACCCTCTGATGCTCGAGCTCGACGCTCGGCCCAGAACAGGAGCCCCCCAAGTCGTTATGCTCGTAGGCGAGGGTAATGACTTGAAGCTTTATCGATTCATCTCGACTTACCGAACGTACCAGATCCGAGTTGGGCAGCTGAATTTTCGCAGTGTCCCTATGGTCAAAGTCAAGCTTTGGAAAGGGAAAATCGTTTATTCCAAGTGGTCAATCCTAGGATTCTGCAGCCGCCTCTCGCATTTATGGGATGTCAGGTGTGGTGACTGGTCCTTTGGGTGGCAAGTTTTGCTATAAATACTTGCTTATCCTTTGGCTTCCCATATCCTGAGTTTGAAGGCTAGCGATGGATAATAGGGATTCCAAGAAGGTTGTTGCTGATGGCTCTGAGTCTCGAAGAGGGAAAAAGAGAGCGGAAGTTCCTAAGCCTGCACCGGCTCGTTCTCAAAAGGGGAAAGAAGCTAAGGTGATGTTCCCTTCCTCGGACACTTCTGATACCTCCAGTTCCGACGAATCGGCGGATTTCATTGGGGCAGTCGAGGAGTTCCTGAGGGCTCATCAATCTCCCCATCTTTATCCTCCTGGCCCTGCCTCTGGTGAAGGGGGGTCCCAGGTTGGGAAAGAGGCTAAGATATGGCCAGAGGAGGTGCTGTGGACTGATTCGGATTCCGCGATTAGCTCAGGTTCCGAGCACGAGGATTAGGTGCTCGGATCCATTTGTAATCCTCTTCCCTTTGTAATGGACTATCATTAATAAAATAATTCTCTTTTGATTCCCCCGAGCATAATTTATTTGCACTCACGCTTTATGTATGCTCTTGATTTAATAATATTGCGGATTTTCCGAATGATTCCGAGCGGACTTTTTGATCGAAAACCGGACTTCTGTTTCGAGCATGTTTTCGACTTTATGAATTTGTCGAGGAGCGCGGTGTTCTTATTCGGTTGCTGCGGCCTTCCCCGTATTTTTAGCAAAGAAATAAAGGGAATGGAATCCGAGGATCTTGCATTACCTTTTTTGGTTGCGATTTTCTCGGGATGTGGTGTCTTGGATTTCGCGAGATTTGCGCGAGCAGACGGGTGTGACTTGAAAGGACGAGTCGCTTCGTGTCCTTTCGCCACGTGTAAAGGCTATGAAATAGCACTCGAGTGGCTATTCTTTGAGATTTGAACTTCGAGGTCGTTTTGGACCGTTGGATTTTCGCGCCTTTTCGTTTCTCCTGAGATCGAATCTGGGCCACTTGATCGTGACTGATCCGGACCGTTAGATCGATCCTGTGGTTCAAATGAAAGCGGCGCGAATTTTCCTGTACGGATGCGTTGGCCTATATATAGGAGGGAGGTTTTTTCGTTTGAAACTTTACAGTTTCTTACTCATTTTCTCCATCGTTAGCCTTTCCTTTTCAAGCTTCCTCTGGTGGTTTTGCTCCTCCGGCGTTTTTCTACTACAAACTCCTTACTCCTATCTTCATTTAACCAACAAGTAAGTGTTTCATCCTTTTAATCTTTGAAGATTTTGTTTGGATTTTGCTTTAGATTGTTGTAGATAGTTTACGCGGTAGGGGGTTGTAGTGTGTGTTTTTCATGTGGTTTGGGTAGTCTTTTTGGAGGTTGTAGATGGTGATTAGCACCCTTTTCCCCCCAAAAGAAAGGTTTTTCGTGGTTTCTAGGCGAAAAATCGCTTGTTTTCACCAACTGACGGTTGGGTTTTATCTTAGAACAGTGTCGGGCACCACATGCGTTTCGTGCTCGGTTGTTTACATGAATTTCGCGTTCGGAGGGATTATTTGTCGCCTTTAGTTTCTGCGTAATCTTTGTTTGAGATCCTCGCCCTTTCGCTTGATTTGGCGGTGGAAGGGTGGATTTGAATGTCGAATTCATTTTTCCTTCCTCTGCTTTTTCAGGTTTTCTAGATGGCTGAGGGATCTCAAAGTGACTTCGCGTTCGTAGATCAACAGCCTTCCTCATCGATTCGCATCCGAGCCGACGTTTCGTGGGTTGCGGATGAACCCCGAGAGACGGAGTCAGTTTATCAGGGTTGCGAGAGTGACATCCCAGAGACGATGTGCACGGAGATTCAGACTCCTCCCACCGAAGATTTCGAGGTGCGGATTCCCACTGCTCGCCACCGGATCTGCGGCAACTGGGCTTGGGGGACGATTCCCATGTACGAGATTGCCTTTAAGCATCTGGGAATTCGGCTGCCCTTCACAGATCTGGAAGTGTCCATCTTTCGCCATCTTCACTTGGCCCCTTCTCAACTTCATCCGAACTCGTTGGCCTTTATCAAGGCTTTCGAAAAAACAGCAGAGTATTTGGGTCTGGGCCCCACCTTGCCTTTATTCTTTTACCATTTTGGCCTTCAACGGAGCTGTCCTCGGGGGGAACAGGCGAAAGGGAAGCTCGCAAAGGGAGCCCCAGTACCGAGCACCAAGCATGGATGGGTTTCTTTGAGGCAACGGAAACGCCTCTTTGATATGTTTGACGAGTCGGTACGAGGGTTCAAGTCCGTGTTCTATGGAGTTAGGCCAATCACGACGAAAGGTTGGAACAATTTCGTTCGTAGGGGGCATCGAATTGATGAGCTTGGGCAGGAAGTGCTTGATGAGCAGGGTCTCCCTATCGAGGAGGATTTTGCCAGATTTCCTTTCTATTGGCGCAGGGATCATTATTCCATGTCGACCAAAGAATTTGTGTTTACGCTGGGAGCGTTGTCAGCTGAGGAGAGAGCTGACTATAAAAAATTATTAGAGTTTGTGGAGGGCTTGCCTCCGTTCCTTCTGAGTGACTCGAATGGCGAGCCTTTGCTTGGGGAAGATGGTCGAAGGTTGACCTGCCCGAAGGTGATCGCTACGAAAGAGTTGCTCGCTTGCGACACCTCGGAAGAATTGACTGCTTTTTGGAGTATGCTCGCAGCTTTCTTTTATTTACTTTTTTACCAACTGTTTTTGCTTCTTTTATTTGCTCGCCCTCTGTTTTGCTAACTGTTGCTCTGATTTGTGTAGGTACAATGACCAGTGGATCTGCTGCTCTCCGCAAAGCTCGTGCTGCTAAGAACAAGAGGGAGGCGAGCAGTGCTGCCACAACTTCTTCTGCCCCTCAATCTCCCACAGCTTCAAACTTGGATCGCTCGAAGAGGATACGACTGGAGGAGGAAACCTCTTCTCGTCAGGATCATGTGGTTGTGGATCTTTCTGGTCAGGATGATCCTCCTCTCCCCGGACCTCACAGGTTGACTGCTGGTGTCCCTGCTGAAAATTTCGTCCTTCCTCCACTTTATGCTCATGAGAGACTGCTGTCCGGAGAGACCAAAGTGAAGGTTGATCCGGCAGATGAGGCCATCCTCTCGGATATGGGTCCCGAGGGTCTCCGGACTGAAATTGCCGCTCAATCGATGGCTCTGCTCAAATTAGTCGGGGTGGCGACTTTTTTGAATGGCCGGGAATGCAAGTATCTGGAGGAAAGGGACGAAGCTCGCAAGGAGTTGCCGTTGTTGCAGCGGAGGTTGGCAGAATCCGAGGCCTCCTGCGAGGTGTTCAGGGAGGAGCGTAAGACCCTCTCGGCCAACCTTAAGGAAGCGGAGGATAGGCTCAAGACAGTTTCGGAGGAGAGGGACAGCGCTGTGCAGAAGGTTGAGGAACAGAAGGCTATGATTGGCGAGTTGACAGGGAAGTTGGAGAGGCTTCAAGTCACCGGGGTTGTTGAAGATCGGGAAAAGGAGCTCGATCCTCAAGGGGAGTATGCTTCCTCCTCTCGTGCTGATTTGATCGCCAAGATCCAGGAGCTTGAGTCCAACATGGTGGCTGCTGCAGCTTTTAGTTTCAACAACGCAGTGGCTCAGCTTAGGATTCTCAACCCCGGTTTGAACGAGGAGGGTTTAGATGAGGAGAAGGAGGTGAGAGATGGAGCCATTGTTACCCCTCCTGATGAGGAAGTGTAAATTTATTTTTTCTTCTTTGTTTCGCTCGGGCACTTGCCCTTTTTGATGTAACCGACAATTATGGCCCTTCGGGGTCTTTAACTATCAGTACTTTGATTTATTCTCTTGCCTTTTTACCTTTATCTCATATCTAGATTTAGGGTTTGTGTGGCGATGCTTTTAATTTCCTCTGAATGTCGAATCGATCGTTTGTACGCTCAACGCTTTTAAGCTTATGCTTTGATTGTCTTTTTGTTTGCGCTCGACCAATTTTGAGGTTTTTAACTTGGTAATTTTCCAAACATTTTATACGCCGAACTATTCGTTTCTTCGCGCTAGTGTGTGTTTGGATCGTGGTCATCATTGTGGTAGCTGGTACCATTAGATGCCGGGCTTAGAAGGTGCGGGGAACCATTCTAAGTGTTTGGAGATGTTAATCCAAACTAATAACGAGGAGAGGGGCTGTTGTTAAGCTTTCCTCCTCGGGGTGTGAACATCCCATCGCGAGCTGGGGTTCTACCGGGCGTGTACTATGACGATGGTGCTCCGTGGTCTAGAGCTTTCCTCGCCAACATCATCGAGCTCAAAACGTCTCGACTTTGTTTTATGTTTTAAGATTCATGCCCGTACCTAAGCACTCCTCCGTTGTATAGGCGTGCTTCTCATGGGCGAAGACACAGCCTTCGTTGAGGGATGGTTTTGAACTTCTCTCAACTGTAGTATTGTTTGAGTTTTTCGGCATTCCAAGGTCGAGGAATTTCTTTTCCGTAAAGATCTTCCAAATAATAGGCACCGTTTTCGGTTTTGGCTCGAACACGATAAGGTCCCTCCCAATTTGCCGCGAGTTTACCTTCGCGAGAATCTTTTTGGTTGCGTCGGAGTACTAGTGTCCCAACGTCAAATTCTCGTTTGATGACCTTTTTGTCGTGCCGTTTTGCTATTTTTTGTTTCAAAGTAGCTTCTCGGAGGGCTGCGCCGTCTCGGAGCTCTTCCAAGAGGTCGAGCTCTTCTCTGAGCATTTCGTGGTTGTCTTCCCTTTCGAGGGGTACTTCCGTTCGGAAAGATGATGCTCCGGTTTCTACTGGAATTACGGCCTCTGTTCCGTACGTCAGTCGGAAAGGCGTTTCTCCCGTTGTAGAATGTGGAGTGGTTCGGTAGGACCAGAGTACGCTGTGTAGTTCTTCTGTCCATTTTCCTTTTGCTTCATCCAACCTTCTTTTGAGTCCTCGCAGTATAACCCTATTTGCAGCTTCGGCTTGGCCGTTCGTTTGAGGGTGTTCGACAGAGGTGAAGTGTTGGGTTGTACCTATTTTTGCCATGAATTCTCGCACTTTCTTGTCCGTGAATTGAGTCCCGTTATCTGTGACGACAACTTGAGGGATCCCAAACCTCGCAAGTATATTGCGTTTGAAGAATCGCAACACGTTGAATGTTGTGATGTGGGCGAGAGGTTCGGCTTCGATCCATTTCGTGAAGTAGTCGACAGCCACTATTAAGTACTTATTTTGTCCTGCTGCCGTTGGAAACGGTCCTAAGAGGTCCATCCCCCACCAAGAAAACGGCCACGGGGATGATAGCGTCTTTAGCTCGTTTGGAGGGGCCAAGTGCATATCTCCGTGGCGTTGGCATTTGTCGCATTTTTTGACATGCTCTTTTGCGTCTGCTTGCATGGTAGGCCAATAGAATCCTGCTCGCAAGGCCTTTCTGGCCAAGGAGCGTCCACCGATGTGTTGACCGTTTATTCCTTCGTGGATCTCGCCGAGGATTGAGGTTACCTCGCTTTCCTCGACACACCTTAGTAGAGGGATGGAGAATCCCCGGCGGTACATTTTTCCATTTAGGATTACATATGCGCAGGCTCTCCTTTTTACCTTAGCCGCCTCCTTCTTATCAAGTGGGAGGTTTCCAGTGTTCAGAAATTCGAACACGGGTGTCATCCAGCCGTTGGCGTCGATCTCGCATATCAGGAATACCTCGGTGGGTTTCACTATGCTTGGTTTGGATAGCGTTTCCTGAATAAGCGATTGATTTCCACCTTTCTTTTTCTTAGTGCTTGCGAGCTTTGATAAGATATCTGCTCTTGCATTGTGTTCGCGAGGAACATGCTTGATTTCGGTTTGTCTGAATTTGGTTAATTTTTCTTTGATCAAGCTTAAGTATTCCGTGAGTCGCTCGTCTTTTGTTTGGTATTCCCCGGTTATTTGGGATGCGACGAGCTGTGAATCCGTGAATATCTTAATTTCCTCGGCTTCCATATCCTGAGCCAACCTTAATCCTGCCAAGAAAGCTTCGTACTCGGCTTGGTTGTTTGTGGTTGGAAAGGCGAGCTCGAGTGAAACTTCTATGAGCGCTCCTTCACCGCTTTCGAGTATGATACCTGCACCACTCCCTTGCGGATTCGAGGATCCATCTACGAAGATGGTCCATTTGTTTCTATCCGGGGTGGATGGTGTGGTCATCTCGGCTATGAAGTCCGCTAGCACTTGGGCTTTTAAAGCCTTTCTGCTTTCGAAAAAGATTTCGAATTCGGACAACTCGAGCGACCATTTTAGCATTCGTCCTGTCATATCTGGCCTCACAAGGAGTTGCTTAATTGGTTGATCAGTTCGAACCACGATGGAGTGAGCTAAGAAATAGTGTCTTAGCTTCCTTGCGGCCATGACTACTGCTAAGGCCGTTTTTTCAATCTGTAAATACCGGAGTTCTGGTCCTTGCAGAGCCTTACTCACGAAATAGACGGGTTTTTGCCCTTGCTCGGTTTCTCTTATGAGGACGGCGCTGATGGCCTCCGATGCTACGGCGAGATAAAGATATAATGTTTCCCCTTCGTTGGGTCGTGTTAGGACTGGAGGTTCGGATAGTGCTCGTTTTAAATGTTGTAGCGCATCCTCGCATTCCTTTGTCCATTCGAATGCGGATTCTTTTCGAAGTAATTTGAATAAAGGTAGCGCGTGTTGAGCGGATTTTGCGACAAAACGAGATAAGGCGGTGAGCATCCCGTTTAATGATTGGATAGATTTCTTTGAGTCCGGCGTAGGGAATTCAAAGAATGCTCTGCATTTATCGGGGTTAGCTTCGATTCCTCTTTCAGTTAAGTAAAACCCGAGGAATTTCCCAGCTTTTACGCCGAACGTGCATTTTTCAGGATTGAATCTCATGTTATACTTTCTCGCTTGGTCGAATACTCTTTTTAGATGGGCTGTATGATCGACTTCCTTTTCGGATTTGACGATCATATCATCCATGTAGACTTCGAGCATGTCACCGATTTCATTATTGAAGACTTTGTTCATCATCCTTTGGTATGTGGCGCCTGCGTTTTTAAGCCCGAAAGGCATTACGTTGTAATAATAATTACCGGATTCGGTCATAAACGCTGTTTTCTTTTTATCGATTTCAGCCATTTTTATTTGATTATAACCCGAGTACGCATCCATAAACGATAGTAATTTAAATCCTGATGAATTATCTACTAATTTGTCTATGTTAGGTAAAGGGTAAGCGTCTTTAGGGCAAGCCTTATTAAGATCGGTATAGTCAACACACATGCGCCATTTTCCATTCGATTTCTTAACAAGTACAACATTGGATAGCCAGGTGGTATACCTAGCTTCCGAAATGAAATTTGCCTCGAGGAGGTCTTTTACAGCTTTTTCGGCAGCCTCCGCTTTTTCGGGAGACTGCTTCCTACGCCGCTGAACAACGGCACTAGCCCTAGGGTCTAAAGTCAGCTGGTGACAAGCGACCTCAGGGTCGATACCAGGCATCTCTGCAGCGCTCCAGGCGAACAGTTCAGCATTGTCCTTAAGGCAGGCGATCAGCTGCTTTTTGACCAAGTCGGGGAGTCCAGTTCCGATCTTGATCCCTTTGAGGGGGTCTTCGCCCAAGGGCACCAGTTCGAAATCTCCGTCCGGGATGGGGCGGTAGATTTTCTTTTCAGCATCGGCGAGGTCCTTCTGTTTTTCTTCTTGATGCTCCTTTTTTGTGAGTCGAGCATCGATGTCGACGGAACCTCCAACAGTGTTTACCCCCGGATTTTTCTTTTCAGCTTTCTTGGGGGTTGCCACGGTGCTCAGATTCTTTGCCGCGGCCTCGAAGCATCTCCTCGCAGCAGCTATGTCGCCGTTGATGGTGGCGACCTGGCCGTCCGGTGTGTAGTATTTCAGCTTCAAGTGAACAGTGGACGACACAGCAAATAGCTCCGCTAAAGTAGTTCTGCCGATGATGCAGTTGTACAGCGAGGGACAGTCGACGACCATGAATTGCGTCCTTACGGATTTCATAGCCTTTTCCTCGCCGAAGGTGACAATGAGGTCCACGTATCCCCAAGGTTTGGTAGTCGACCCATTGAACCCCTGAAGGTCGGGTCCTACGTATGGAACCAAGTTCTTCTCCGACAGCTGTAGAGTTTTGAATAGCCCCGAGTACATTACGTCGCACGAGCTCCCCTGATCTACGAGGATGCGGTGGACGTCGAAGTTTGCCATGCGAGCCCTCACCAACAGTGGTATCTGATAGTTTGGTGAGCCCCCAGGAACTTCTGATTTGTAGAAGGCCAGCGGGTCGGAGTCTCCCTCAGGTTTGGTGACGGTGATGGGAGTTACCGAGCAAACGTTTTCCAGCTCCTCGAACTTTCTTTTTACCGATCCGAGGGTGATTTTGTTTAGCCCTCCACCTGTTATCACCAGTGCTTTTGGGAAATTTTCCCATGAGCCATTCAGGTGGGCGTTGAAATGCCTCAGGAGCGCTCCCTCGTCTGACCCCGGGGATGGAAGTGGAATTTCAGGAGCTGAGATGGCAAGCGCCTGAGGGACGATGCCTCTGTTTTCCTGCTCGGGAACATCAATGGCCATTGCGACCTCTTGAGGCTCCCGCCTTTGTTGTTGTTGTTGTTGTGCTTGTTCATCGTTCTGAACATATCTTCGGGCATAACCTTTTTGTATCAGAATCTCGATGGCATCTTTTAAGTGGACACAGTCCTCAGTGACGTGTCCATGGCTTTTATGATAGCGACAAAATTTCGTCCTATCAGTATTTGCCTTCATGGGCTGCTGTCTCGGGAAGTGGATCCCAGCCTTTTTGAAGTCCGCAGCGGAGACTTCGGCGAAAATGCGATCTCTTGACGCATTCAGTGGAGTATATGTTGTGAATTTTCCTCGAGGAGGTTTGGAATCTTTTATCCTTTCCTCCCTTTGCTTTTCGTTACCTCTTCGCGAGGTTCCAGCTTCGTCCTTTTCATGGTTCCTGGTTTTTTCTTGACTTTTCGGCCTTCTTATATCTTTGGCCCTTTGTTTCTCCTCGTAGGTAATGTACTTCTTCGCTTTTTCGAAGAATGCATCCAGCGTTTTCGGCTCTTCGATACCGACAGCTTTAGCAAAGTCGCTGTCTGGATGTAATCCCCTGTCGAGGAGGTACAGCTTCATGCTCTCATCGACTTTCACTTCAACGGCTGCCTTGTTGAACCGTTCGAGGTAGGCCCTTAGAGGCTCGTTCTCGCCTTGGATGATGGCCTCGAGGGTCGCTTCAGTTTTTGGGTGACGCCTCGAGGAAGTGAAGTGAGCCCGGAAACGGGCGCACAGGTCCGACCAAGAATCTATGGATCCTGGCGCCAAGCTCTTGTACCAAGCCATAGCGCCTTTCCTCAGAGTTGTGGGAAAGAGCTTACACTTGATAGAGCCTCGTACATTTCTGTACTCGAGGAGAGCTTCAAGATTTTCGATGTGCTCGTCCGGGTCTGTCGAGCCATCGTAGGTATCCATTGCCGGTGGTTTTTCGAGTCCGACCGGTAGGGGGAGTTCTCGGATCCTTCGGGAGAGGGGGCCTTGGTGATTGTCTCTCTCTTCCGGGGATCGGTTCCTTTGGCGACGAGGAGGGTTGTCCCTTCTAGGGGAATGTCTCCTCGGCGGGGTGGAGTTTCGAGATATAGCCTCGTTTCTCCTTTCGCTTCTGTGGCGAGGTGGTGAGCGAGACCTGGAGTAGGTTCTGCTCCTCACTGGTGTGGGTGAACGGCGAGCTGGGCGAGCTTGCGCCGTGATCCTCGACTCGGCAATTGCGTCGATGCGACGGCTTTGTTGCTCGAGCCTTTGATTCTGCTGCTCGAATCGCTGGTTCTGTTGCAGCAGTAAGTCCGACTGGCGGTTGATTGCATTGACCAGCGCAGCCATCATTTCTTGCATGGGAACGCCCGGAGGGATAGCCGCTGCCGGAGTCGCCTGTGGCGGGGTAGCCACAGGGATCTGCGGTTCTTCTGGGTTGTAGGGCTCATAATGCGCGTTTTGCTCTCCCTGGCCATCTTCCGTTACGGAGGCGAATTGGCCGTCCCCTGGGTGGTACGCTGCGTAGTCCATCGGTGATCCATGGTTCTCCGCCACGTGCTCCGGGATTTGGTGGTTGTTAACGCCAGCCATTGGTCGTGAAGAAGGTGTTTTGAGGAAGTTTTTTAGTTTTTGGTTTGAATAAACAGGGAAACTATCTCCCCACAGACGGCGCCACTGATCGTGTAGACCAGAAAGATGCGACCTCGCCGGCGTTTGACGGTGGTTGAGAGCGTTTGAGACCCCTGTTGGAGCGGAGGGGGGTTGTGTACCTGCAGGCACTCCGACGCTCAAGTCAGTATGTGTGTAAGGTTTTCTTAGCTATAAAAATGCGTACCTTGCAAATGAAGTGGAGATGCATATATATAGCCCCCAGCGCTGGGCTAAGGCCCTTGATGGCATTAATGGCCATCAAGTGGCTGCCGGAAAACGGCTTGGAGGCCTTGATGTGCAGTAAATGCTCATCATTCCGGTTTACGGCCGTTACAATACGCAAGGGTATCTGACCGTTAGGACGTGCTCGGATGGTGTATGTGTTCGACACCCTCTGATGCTCGAGCTCGACGCTCGGCCCAGAACAACATGTTTAGTATTTTAAATTTTTTTAAAAGATTGCTGGTCGGTATTATTATGTTCAATATTTTTTGTTTTGTTTTGTAAATACTCTAATTGAGAGATGTTTTTATAAAGAGGGGTAAATGAATAATTTGATTAGTATATTTTAATTTTGAGAGTATTATAATAAAATGACAAGGATTTGAAGAATTTATTCGACCACTTCAAAGCATGAGTGTTCAAAATAGTGTTCAAATTAAAACCACAAATCAATCTAAAAAAAGTAAAAACTGCAAAAATCTGAATATTATTGAATACTCTTTTATGAAAATCGTTGGATCGAATAGGACTTTGAATTTATTTTTTTAAATTGATCCAAAAGTAAAAATTTGTTATATATAAATCTGGAAGAAGTATATATATCATATTCATCTATAATCATACTATTCGATTGTCTCACAAAAAAAACATTTGTGTATATCTGTGTTATAACTATTAGAGTTTGTCTAACGTGTTCCTTAAGGATAAGTAATTCAAACGTAGAGTTGTTACATTAAAAAATACAGCAACATGATTTTTGAAAAGTTAAATCCATAACTTAGAAAAACATTTCTATATCAGAGTTTTAAAATTTTGAGACCCGATGACGTCGTTTACTTCGCACTTGCCTTAGGACCAAAAGGTTATAGTCATCCCCGCGCTTGAAAGGTTCAGTGTTTAAGAAAACCCTTGCGAGAGAGTCGTATGTTTTAAACTAGTGACATGGTTCCTGACTTTTCCATATACAACATATGTTTTCTAAAAAAAATTAGAGACGACTAAACGACAATATTATATTCGTTTTTTTTTTTTTGGGGTTATATATTGTAGAAATTCTTACTGTTTTTAGCGATATATTTGATTTCTGCCAAAGAATTTATGTGGATTTTTTTTCTTCTGTCAACCATTTTTTTTTTAAATGCAACTCCGACCACGTGATCAAAACTTTTATCATTTGAAAATAAAATAAATAAAATTGACATAATTGTAAAAAGTGAAAACTATGGGAAGGCGGCCATGGACCAATAACGCGCAGACTTTGAAATTATAGAAAAAAGGGCAATTGGTAATTTCACAGGTTGTTGTTGCTTCTTCTCATCAAGAATCTCAAGTAAAACAAAAAAAACCGTTTCAGTTATCAAAAAAGGAAAAAGAAAAGAATTAGAACAGATTTTGGATCTGATTGGGCGGCGACGATGGAAAACAACGGCAGCATGATCGATCAGGTGGCCACCTGGGTGGGCTCCACCGTCTCTTCCGCTTTCTTCTCTTCCTTGGAACGCTTTTCTTGCGTTAACGTCGCTACTTCTGACCCTGAAGATAACGACGAAGATGAAGAAGATTACGCCTCCGCAACAACCACACCAACCGCCGCAACTACACCAACCTCCGTCAACAATCCTAATCCCTCCGTTCAGAACACAAACGACGTCACCAATCTTCCCGTTTGAATCGATACGATCGATGTCTTCGTCGTCGATGCTGGTTCGCTGTATATACCTTTTTCTCCTTTTTTTATTATTAAATGTATAATAAGTAAGGGATTCGGATTTCGATTTATGCACATCTTTGTGGATCTTCAATATGGTGGATAATTAACATTTGATTCCATTTTGTGTGCTTATATAATTAATGTTTGAGATCTTATGCTATTGTTTCTATATTAATCTCGTTCATTCATGTTTGATTTTGAATAATTGGAAACTGTTTTATTAATCAATGATGTGGATCTAAATTCTAATCTAACAATCTGATTTAGTCAATCTCTTAGCCTTGCCTAGGACTGGATTTATTAATTAGGATACCGATATGAAATGAGATGCAATGTGATGAATTTTGTGTAGATGTTATTGAATTATGATGTAAAGATGTGGACATTCGGTGGAATGTTTTGATTTATTGGGTTCGTTTAGAAAGGTGTCTGAGTGATAAAGAAAAAATGAAAGATATGTCGTTGCCAGCTGCTTCCCTTAATATTTAGGGTATGCAAGAACCAATCCCAGCTGCTTCCCTTTATACTAAGGGTATGCAAGAATCAATCCTAAGCTCGGCTTGTCTCTTAGCCATTTGACTCGCAAAACATTGGATTTTTTCGGGTCTAAGGACAGGATAGGGTCTAAACAATTGGTCCGACCATAATTTAGGGATGGGTTAGGGTTGAGTATAATCCTTGCTACCCATCCCTTACTGACCCCTCACGCCTAATAGTTATCTCTTTTACTTAGGTAATTAGGCTTTATAAACAAAATATTTGATGTGAAGTCTATGTTACATTAGGTAGAAATCTTGTAGTACAGAGTTTTGAGTGTGGATACATGAAATACTAAAAAAGTTCAATCTTTCACATTCAACTTTAAATCATAATTGAATCATTACCTTATAATGTTGTTTCGATCGTCCTTTGGACCAACCTGGTCTTGTCTTAAATAGACTTTGTCTTCATTCGATCCATAGAATTTGATTATATCCGGGTAATAGGGACAGGTTAGAGTCTAAAGAATAACTGATAGAAATTTAAGGTTGAACCCATCATTTAGTTAGTACAGGTTAAAATAAAAGTTCATTCTAATTAGCCCTTGTTGGACACATGTAAAATGCCCTTGATGCTTTCCAATAAGCTGGTTGCAAGTCCTAGTTTCAATTCATTTGGATGTCAAATGATTGCTTTCTGGTTGAAGCTGATGGGGCTCTAACGGAATCTGCATACTCAACACTTGGAAAACAGCTCAAAACACTTTTTAAGGATTTTAATTGAGTTTTTTAATATTGTCTTAAAATGGAACTTGTGAAATTTATATATAGCTACAATTGTATGATAGGATGGAAAAGATAACCAAATTGAAAGGGATGGAACAACTGTTATGGTCTTATTGTTCAGTCATAATTTTACCACAGAAGGTTCAAAGTTCTATTTAGTCCTCAAAATTCGCTATTAGTATTAGGAGAGAGACAAGTGCAAATTAAACCCATCAACATTGAGTTGTACGTCATCCTTGTCAAAAATAATTAACACATCAATAAAATGTAAAATTATTGTGCGTGGAACAAGAATTCGTGTTATTACCATCTAATTAAAATGAAGATGTGTTAATCTTCTATTGATTTATGTATAAATATGCTGGATGGTTAATATTTTATGTGTATTATAAAACCTCAAAAGAGCAAGTGGTCACAAATTTGATCACCGCGTATGGAGAAAATTTGGTTGGAAGGGTAGAACCCAATAGGTTCCCCGACAGAGTTTAATCATCGTTAAACAGCGGTGAAAACTTTGTACCTATTGTACCTATAATAATATGGTAACAAAATAAACAACAAAACCTCAAAACCATCTATGAAATTGTGGGGAATTAGTCTTTGAAATGGGAGAATTTTTTTAAGGAGAGTCCTCAAAACTGTAAATTATTGATTATTTTACTCTAGATATTATTCTTTGTTAGCAAATATTTTAACTTAGTTCATAAAACGCAATACTTAAAATCAAATCGGTCCATATAAAAAATGTTATGAATGCCAAATTAATCTTGAAAATTCTTAGTTAGGACTCTAACATAACATAATATTTTGCACTAAAATGACTAACGATTTATAATAGCATGCACCACTTCTGAGTGTGAGTCTATGAAAGGGTTATGGGGGATGGGAAACATAGGTAATGAATATCTCTACAAAACAACATGTTACTGTGTATGTATAGAGGAATAAGAGGATGCCATGTGAGACTAATTTGAGCTAAGCTGAGGTCTATATTTCCTTTATGTT
This sequence comes from Trifolium pratense, assembly GCF_020283565.1. Classification (NCBI taxonomy): domain Eukaryota; kingdom Viridiplantae; phylum Streptophyta; class Magnoliopsida; order Fabales; family Fabaceae; genus Trifolium; species Trifolium pratense. The sequence continues at coordinate 5,282,738 of NC_060061.1, read as the reverse complement.
CTAGGTTTCATTCATCTCTTACATCTACCTTGTTTCTTTGTCTGTGCTTGAGTGTGGGTAAAAATGTAAAATAACTGATACACTCTCTATAGCTCCTATTACAGATGTATTGCTTTTGTATTCAAAAATATAAACTTACTGAAATAAAAAAAAGAATCATATAGTAGATCAACACATCTTCACATTCTCTGGGTAGGTGAAAAAGCCTTGCAATATACGTTGCTTTTGACATCTTGCAGTACTTCTCAGGTCATCCTTGAGCATAACAGAACAGAACAAAATAGCTGCAATATTATACCTATTTTATTTACCTTAGAATAATGGAATATATATATATATGTGAACAGTAGAAACAGTTTTCTTTAAAGTAAGTGTTTTACCGGTATTACTTGTCTCCTTTATCCTTCCAACAGAGAAGCATAACTATGCATCTTCTAATAATGTAAAACTTTGCTCTTTTCTCCTTCAAAACTCTTCCTTTTGGTGCTTGTTTTTCTGAAGATGTAGAAGGTTCCATATTCTTCCTTGAGTGAAGCAAGCAGAAGAGTACAAGGAATCTATTCTATCTGTTATGTTGTTGGTAAGAGTTAATAATGCTCAAATTATGGTTGAGGTTGAATAATAATGAAAATGGTGATAGTAAAGGCAATATAGTAAGGAAATGAAGTTTGGTAACTTTGGTCAAACATAGAGCTGAATTTGTGCTATCAGTAGTCTTTGGTATCTCTGGTCTAACGTCCGGAATCCCAGGACTGATGTCTTCTGTTCTGTGCTCTGCTTCTCTATTTACTGCCAAAAGACAAATTAACAGCTTAGCATCTAAGCCATATTTTAATTAATATTTCTTTATTAAAGCATAGCAGGGCAATATAATTAAATGCTTAAGCTTGACTCACTGCCTGTGGTGTTTTAATTTTTATCTTCTGGGTGAAACTGTCAATTTTTGATAGAGACATAGTATACAGATTATTTATGGATGGTACTTTTGCACTCGGATTCCTGAGATTCTCCTTTTCTCTCAAAAATAAAATAATTCTTCATAGTGTTTAAATTTTTATATTTCAGGTCTATAATTGTTTCATCAAGTGGTTCATGGTGGACCATGAATAACATTATAACGAATACGAATTTTACAAAATTCACCGTTGGATTCAAAGTTTATATCATATAGATCATCCATAGAAAAATTTAGAAAAATTGAAAATAATTTTATATGTTATTGAGACACATTAAGATTAACGGTTTATTAAATAACGTAAATCTTGATGGGTCTCAATAACATATCAAATGATTTTCAAAAAATTTTAAAAAATGATATAAACTTTCAATCCAACAGTGAATTTCGTAAAATTCATATTCGGTAGATCACTTCTCCACGGTGGACCACTTGTGAAGGTGGTCTACCGTAACATTAGCCCACATTCGTCCCATAATTTATCAAAATTGTAATTAGGTTCCCAAGTGTCTCTTTTATTAATCATTTTGATCTTCAAATCTGATTTTAGGTAGTCAATTTGACACTCAAATCCTCTTCAAAAAAATTTGGCAGTCAAATGTATTTTAAGTTAGTCATTTTGGTCCATACAATTACTAATAAAAGAGATACTATAAATGTATTTGCAATTTCAATATATTTAAGGATCAATATTACAGCGAGTTACACTTTCAAAAACTAAAATGATGGTTTGCCCTTAAAGAAATGAAACTATATAAAAGAAAAACATATACATGCATCGTAGTGAAGACACACTAGGCCATTTATTGTTGTAATATATGCATCTTTTTTCAAAAAAAAAAAAAGTATTTTAAAGTTTAAAATTGTTAGGCACATATACATATTACTAGTACCTAGCAAATTAAAATTGAAGTGGAGCTCCTGCCCACACAGCCATGTACATGGCTCCGTCTGGATCCTCCTCTCATGTTCAAATAATAATAATATTAATATACGAGGGCATCGTAATAAAAAGTTTTGCCGCACATGCATACTATTTTATTTCGTTATGTTATTTTGTTATAGTTCTATAAAATATTTTCGCAATCATATCATATATGAGATTTATGTATAAAAAACTATTTTACACTAATTTAAATAAATCAAAGTATGTCTATATGGAATTTTTTTCTAAAATTATGAATTTTATAAAATATAAAACAAAAATATTAAATTTTTAGTGATATACACTTATCATTTTAGAGTTTTGCGCAATATAAACGTAATTTCTGTAAACTAAAATTTTAAGTTTTACTGGATATTGTTAGAAGAAGAGAGGTAATTATCATAATTTTGGAAGAATATGGAAGTGAGAGATCCAGCCCACTGTCGTCATCTTTTGGACGCCGGCCCAAATGAGGATTCTAAGATGTGAATTTCTACCCCAACCCACCACCCAAGTCTTTGACGTCCCTCTCAAAATTTAAAATTGTTTTGCTCGAATTTTAGAATTTGAAACGTGCTATGAGAAATTGAGATTTAAACATCAATCTAGGATAAAAATCTTTCAAATCCACCCCCCTCCCCCTCCCCCTCCCGCACCCCCAAATATCTGAAACCACCTGCATTGTTTAAATCTAGGTAAGAGCATTAGGTCAAACATTGAGCGGAGAGCTAAAGGATAGTCAATGACGGTGAGGTCGTCATGTCACCTCTTTGCAAAGCCAGTCGACATACTAGGATCAAGAAGGACATAACCGATGATGGTGAGGTCTACCAGTCCGGTGTGATTGATAGCGTTTTCAAACTATTTTTAAGCATGATAATGTGATTCTTTTCAATAAAATAATTTGATTCCAATTCTAAGTCTTTATTTAGGAGAAGGTCTAACAACGTACCCACAAATAAAAAGGAATAAATGTTTCGATGTTGATCCAAAGATTAATCTCAACTAATTGTGTCCCTTTGACTAATGGTGCATTCAAAGTTAATATAGATGGAAGTCACAATAGTCATAATGGTGAGGATCCGCATTGCATGCAGTCAAGGAAAATCTGATCGTCTGATTAAGATCAAACGGTGCAGATATAAAAAAGTTTTTTTTTTCCAGTAAGATATAAATAAAAATTAATCGGCCTGCATGATTGCTTTATATTTGAACCGTCTAATCTTAATCGGACGGCTAGATTTTCTCTGACTGCATGACTGCATACAATCCAAATCCATAATGGTGGTTCTAGTTGTAGCGTCTTATTGCCAATTAAATTTTGTTTCGCCTTTATAGTATCAACTTAGGCTATGTTTGAGAAGACATACAAGCTAGCTTATAGTTGATAAACTAAAAGCTCTGTTTGATAACAATTTTTCAAAAAGAATTTATAGCTTATTTTAATAGCTTATGGTTTATTTTTCAAACGTTATTTCAAGTTGTTTTTAAGCTCATAACTTATCATTTTTTCTTCCAATATTACCCCTATTATCTTACTTGAAAAAAATTAATTATTAATTAAATATATATATATATATATATATTTTTATGTCATTTCTGAGTTCAACTGCTTTATCGTATTCGTATCTTATACACTAGTGCTTCTCTTAGAAAAGATTATGAATCTTTTAAAGCTATACCTAATTTGGATGCTTCTTTTTTTATTGCTCCATTTGGTAGCTTAAAGATTAAGTGGTGGGTATGGTATAAGGGTCAACTACCCTAATTAATGAATTTTGAATTTTGTCGCACACCATAGCATCTTACTCTATGTTTGTTTTCACATTGATTTTGCATTCCATTTTCTCTTCTTTTCTCACACACAGTACAATCATCTTCTCATAGCATAAAAAGTAAACCGATTGAGTGGGATTTCAGAAAACGACATTCCAAGCAAAACAAAGACCTCTCCCTCCCTTGCGTCAACTGCCGACACCCCCCAGGTCACTCTCAAGTCATCTCTCTATTCTCTTGTTTTCTTCTTCATAAAATCAACAATAATAATAATATTCACTTTTATCAATAATCACTTTATTAATAATAATAATAATCGCTATTGCTTTTTCACCTTGTTTCTTACGCAACAATGGCGAACAATTTTCATTACATTTTACTAACACTATTACTCTTCACCGTTACAGTAACAGTTTCATCAAAATCAATGGATGATGTAAAACCTTCAATCCCTCTCGTATCATTCCTCGAACGTCTTCAACAAACCGCATTCAACACATTCAATAACCATTCCAATTTCGATCCTAAAACCTACGTCGATTTACCTCTCAAATTCCCTCTCTCCGTTACCGATCACGCTTTCCAGAATCTTCCTAAATCATCCACCGGTTCAGTTTCGGTTCACGATTTGAACCGGTTTATTCAAACGTATTTTGAAGGTGCAGGTGATGATTTGGTGTACTTTGATCCAGAGGATTTTGTTCCTGTGCCGAAAGATTTTTTGCCTAAAGTGAAAAACCCTGAGGTTAGAGCTTGGGCGATTAAGGTTCATTCTCTTTGGAGAAATTTGAGTAGGAAAGTTTCCAGTGAGGTGAAGACTCATCCTGAGTTTCATACTCTGCTTCCTGTTATTGATTCTGTTGTTATTCCTGGTTCGCGGTTTCGGGAAGTTTATTATTGGGATTCTTATTGGGTAATTAGGTTTGTTTGTTTGCTTGTTCCTTTCATTTCCATTCTTTCTAATTTTGTAGTACTGTTTTTGCTAATGTGGAAATGTGATGGTGTTTTTTGTTTTTTTTTTTTTCAGGGGCTTGTTGGCTAGTAAAATGTATAAGACTGCTAAAGGTATTGTCAACAATCTCATTTCCTTCATTGAGGAATATGGGTTTGTTCTTAATGGTGCTAGAGCATACTACACTAATAGGAGGTACCTGCTATTATTTTATCCATATTTTGGTCCTAGAAGTGTAACTCACTGTCATATTAGTCTCTAAATGTATCAGATTGCAAATACATTCACAATGGTCTCTTTTACTAGTCATTTTGGTCTTCGAATTTGTTTTTAGGTAGTCAACTTAGTCATTCAATGTGTTTTTTGTTGGTCAATTTAGTTCATAAATTTACTAACAAAAGAGGCACTAGAGATGTCTTTGCAATTTCGATACATGTAGGGACTGTAGTGACATCGACTTAGACATTCCGGGATCAAAATGGTTGTTTGCCCTTACTTTATCTAATTTTATCTCTTGTTATTGGTCCCCCCAGTATCTTGTACTGATTTCAAACTTTTGTCATCTTTCACAAATCAGAATTTTTTTGATACTATATATGTCAAAAATAGGTTAATGCTAATGTGGAATCAATGTGCTGTGGTGTGAAATATGGATTCAGACGGCATTAACAAATACAAACATTTACGTGCATTAATTGATCTCAATCATTGATTTAAGATCGATCCACTTAGTCTTTATCAAATCATCTTTAAATAATTTACATAAATTGCTTTGAGATTGGACGGACAAAATTAATTACTACGTCACACGTTTAATGTGCGGAATCCTAATCTGTGAAGTACCTTCAATCCAGTAATAATTACTGTTCTTTCTAAATCATCAGTTTTAATTACTAGTCTAAGTCTCAACTTGAACCTTTAATTAGTTTTTGTTTTGTGTGCAGATGATGTATTTGAGTACCTTTTATAGCGACGATTAATGTTTAATTGCTTATCTATTTTCTGAAATATATGTTGATCGTTTTTTGCACTTAAAAAAACAATTTATTTTCGGGTGTTATAATTTAGTACTTTTGATCTTGAATAACTTAATGAATACGTTTCAAAAGGATATGATATCATAATTTTACACTCTTTGTTTCACCTTGATTTGTTGTCACTTGTCATTCTCAACATATATTTACTGCACCTTTTGCAATAAAAAGTAATTATTATCATAATTTTTGGTCTTTCAAATAGAAAATATAACAATAAGCTTAATTATGAATTTACAGCCAGCCTCCTCTTTTAAGCGCTATGATTTATGAGATATACCATAGAACCGGTGATGTGGAATTAGTTAAAAGATCTCTACCTGCACTACTAAAAGAGCATGAGTTTTGGAACTCAGGTATTATCCCTATATCATTTGAGAGTTTATTATCTATGGTTGGATGATGCTTGAATATACCTACCTCTTAAGTTGTCCTTGTTGATTGTTTGATCTTTTAACGTCTAATTATAGATATACATAAAGTGACTGTTTCGGATGCTCAAGGTTGCACTCACACCTTGAATCGCTATTACGCAAGGTGGAACAAACCCAGACCGGAGTCGTCCATAATGGTGTGTGTGGTATGTTAATAACAGTGGTATAAATGAAATGACATTTAATCTACAATTTTGGGTAATTCCATGCCTTAGGACAAGGCATCTGCTTCCAAGTTTACATCTGTTTCTGAAAAACAACAATTTTACCGTGAACTAGCATCAGCAGCTGAATCAGGATGGGATTTCAGCACAAGATGGATGAGGTACTACTTTATATACAAGCCATATAAATGTGTGTGTAGACACTGAAATGCAGCTGTGTCAACTCACTGTTTATTAGACTGCCTAGCATAAGCACAGCACAATCAAATGCTCACTTTTCTTAGTACACACTTCAGCTTATTTCGAACATGTTGCTTTTTTAAGTAATCAACATTACTTATGATACTAAGAAATCAAATCATATTTTGATGCAGACACCCTCCCAACTTCACAACATTGTCTACAACGTCAGTGATACCTGTTGATTTAAATGCATTTATACTCGGGGTAAGTCTCAGACCGCAGAGTAAAAGAAGACCCGAAATAACTTTTCTGTAACCTGATTAAATTATGAAATACTCATTGATTCAGATGGAACTTAACATTGCCTTCTTTGCAAATGTTACTGGAGATCATAGCATTGCCAAACACTTCCAGCAAATTTCTGATGTGAGAAAGGAGGCAATTAACTCTGTTTTCTGGAATGCAAACATGAAACAATGGCTTGATTCCTGGCTCAGCAATAATACACATGAGGTATTTTCAAGTGCTACTCGTATAAATATACCATATGGGGAGCTGTCTTAGCCTTCGGCAGACCTGCTAACTGTCTTTTTTGAATATTCTAGAAGGTTCATAATTGGGATACTCTGCACCAGAATCAAAATGTATTTGCTTCCAATTTTGTTCCTTTGTGGATGAAGCCATTTTACTCAGGTACTCCTCTTGTTAATATATCCACATTAACTCTGGTGGCAATTAAGTTAAGTGCATGACTGGTTGTTGCAATTGTGCTATTTCTCTAATCAGCAATCCTGATGGTTATTTTTCTTCTGAAAAAAAATAAAATAAAAAATCGCGGAGTTTCCTTGAATGTGCGTCTATTGAAAATTAGGAACTTAGGATCAAATAGAAGTGTAAGACATATAATCATTCCATCCATGATTTATTATACACCGCGACTGTCTTCGGAATGACTATTCAATTATAACTTATAAGTTTTTTTTTTTGTTGACAATTATAACTTATAAGTTAACCAGTTACTATTTCATCTTGTATGCCACAGTTTAGATTTAATTTAACTGTAGATTAATAAGTATGTAAATCAAATAGTTGGTCTTTAAACATCTGGAGAGAATGCTAAATAATTTGAGATTAGTATATGTAGAAATGTCAACAATTTCCTTAAGGTTATATGCATAATATTGGAGAAATGTCGGTTCTAGATTAAACTGTTGATTAGGTATACAAATTCTACATGCATATCTAATCTCTTCCAGAACATTTCTAAATGTTGAACACGTCAGTTATTGGATATAAATGTTAGTGATTTCCTATTTAATGGTGTAAGATTAGTTTACTTTTCATTGAGTCATTCATTGATTTATAATATGAAGAAATTCCTTTTGAATGCACATAGAGGAATAGAGAATGTCTTTTTGCATATTTCCACCTCAATTTTTTTGCTTCATACCAAACATACACCACAAACAGAAATCGAATACATATAATGTATATAGCCTTTATGCAATGACTTTACCTTGTGTTGATGATTATTGTGTTTTATATTTATCAAGATGCTTCCCTTGTGGGTAATGTTCTCAAAAGTCTCAAAACTTCTGGACTGCTTCGTGCTGCTGGAATTGCAACTTCTCTGAGTGATTCAGGACAGCAGTGGTAAGTAATAAGCTATTTAGAATTAGAGGTAAAATATTTTACTTAATCTTCATACTTTAATGACTCTTATGAAACTTGCAATAGGGATTTTCCAAATGGTTGGGCTCCACTTCAACACATGTTAGTTGAAGGTCTGGTAAAATCAGGGTTGGAAGAAGCAAGGTCATTGGCTGAGGAAATTGCCATCAGATGGATCACTACCAACTATATTGTTTACAAGAAAACAGATGTAATGCACGAAAAGTTTGACGTGGAGCATTGTGGAGAATTCGGAGGTGGGGGGGAATACGTACCTCAGGTATGACTATGGCTATACTCTATCATTGTAATTTTTGGTCTAGGGAAACATTTGAAAACGTTGTGACTTGTGTGACTGGGATAAATTAGCTGGGTATATTTTCAATAGATTTATTACCAGTATTCTTATTTCAAAGGAAGAATAAATAAATAAATAAATAAATAAATAAATAAATGATATTCTATGTAGTTACATTCAATTTCTTTCATTTTTCTAATCACTGTCAGTTTCAGCGTATGCTTCATATATGATATCGCTTTCAACATGAATCTGACTGGTTGTACTGCAATGCAGACTGGTTTTGGCTGGTCGAATGGAGTTGTGTTGGCATTCTTGGAGGAGTTTGGATGGCCTGAAGATCGTAAAATAGAATGTTGATGTGCTCTAAAAAAATGAAAGGTACAATAAGAAAACCTGTTAGTAATTGTGTGAAAAGCTACGTGTTAAAGCTAATAAAGCAGAGATAATGCAGAGCTTGAATTCCATATCTAATATTTGATTACACTGTTTAGAGAATATGGAAAGTGATGGTTGGCATCACATATCAATACTTCATAACAAATTATTGCATTAGTGAATCTATTCCACCAAAGTGCTCCATTGGTGGTATTCTTCTCATTGTTAGGCGGCTAACTTTTGGAATAAGGAGTGTTTGGTAGAAAATAGCTGCAAGTAAAATCATTTTACAAGGGATAAAATCTAATTTTTGATAGAAGTGAAAGTATAATCATTGAATGATGCATCCGAACGAAATTGTTTTCTAGAAACTAGTAGTTTTCTAGTGGGCTTGTTATTGTTTGCACAATAAATAGTAACATGGTGCAAAATATTTCGGAAAGTTTCTCTTCTTCCCCCCTAAATTTTTTTTCTTACTCGAAAAACTTCGGAAAATGTTTTCGAGTGAGAAAAGAAATATGGAGGGTGGTAACAGAAATCATCAATATTTCGTGTAATTCTTACTCAAACCCAAAATTTATTGGCATGTCTTTTGATGGAAAAACTTTTTTTCTACCCCAACAATCTTCATTCTACCCCAACATATTTTTTAAAATACCCAATATACCCTTATAAAAATTAATATATTTTAAATTTTTTTTTTGTCATATTATACTGTTCTGGTAGAATTTTCATCCTCCCAAAAAACTGTTCCGGTAAGGTTTTATCTTTACCGGTATGTTAACTTTACCGATACACTTTTTAAAAAATGTTCCGGTATATTAATATTACCGGTACACTTTTTAAAAAGTGTTCCGGTATGGATATGGCATGATGTTCTGAGAAAATAGTGAGAAACCACCGAGCTGTCACTTCACATAAAAAGATGAACTTTGTGTACATAATGTTGACAAAGATGGTGGAGAGGCTTTCGATTCTTTTTTATGTGTCGAACAATTATTCTTTGACCCACCAAAACAATCAAGGCCGTAACAATTTTGACGTCGAGCTCTTTTATTCTGAAAAAAAACAATTAAAATCAAATTAGTCTCTATTCTGCAATATAATAGTCACAGATGTCTCTACAACAGGATCACAACTACAATAAAAGGCGCGCATTAATGGGTTCAACTAAAAAAAAATTATGTAAAAGACTTATCAACATGGTTTCCAATATGACAGCTTTGATCAACTTTGAAACTGTACGTTTCTTAGGGTGCTGCATGAACCAGCTCTCTGAGCAATGAGCTGCAACTTTGGATTCAAGCATGGCATCTATATCAACAACAGGGCGAAAACAATGAAAGAATTTGTTCTTTGAGAAGCTCTTCATGATGTTGTTGGATGAGTAAATCAAGAGAAAGAAGTTGTTCACAAAAAGAAAACAGAGTAACTCTGTTTTTGATATGTTTTGGTGTTTAGAAGTAATGATCTTTGGTTTAATAGTTGGTAGTTATTATATATTGTTGACATACATGACTCACTATTTATGTGAAGTGACAGCTCGGTGGTTTCTCACTATTTTCTCAGAACATCATCACAGATCCATACCGGAACACTTTTTAAAAAGTGTACCGGTAATATTAATATACCGGAACACTTTTTAAAAAGTGTATCGGTAAAGTTAACATACCGGTAAAGATAAAACCTTACCGGAACAGTTTTTTGAGAGGATGAAAATTCTACCAGAACAGTATAATACGACAAAAAAAAAAAATTTAAAATATATTAATTTTTATAAGGGTATATTGGGTATTTTGAAAAATATGTTGGGGTAGAATGAAGATTGTTGGGGTAGAAAAAAAAAAATTCCTTTTGATGATTCAATAAAGTTAAAACAATTGAGATTAGATCTAACGAAAAGGGCTAGTCTTTTACGATGCGGTATATCAATGTTCAAATTACCAGGGAAAGATGTTCATATTTATTGATCAAGATTACATCCTTCAAAGGAAACATGCTAAAATCAACACAGTTTTTGAAAGATACGTGGAATAAAAAAATCAAGAGAGTTCTACCAAAAAAAAATAAAAAATCAAGAGTTTATTTATTTATTTATTTTTAATGAAAAACAAAATCAATATAATTGAGATGCATTTCCGCCATCTCTAATCATAGAACAATTTGAGGTAAAAGTGTAAATATAAAAAGAAAGTGGTTAAACATAAAATATTTTTGAAATGGTTAAATTAAAATTTTAGAAAGTTGAGGGACCAATCTACAAATTTTGAAAATTGAGACTAAAGTGCAAATCTTAAAAAATATGGATTATGATGCAAAAATTGAAATATACAAAAATCATTGTGCTTGGTTATTATTTTTTTTACTTAATTACACTTTTGTTCTCTCAAGTTAATTTTAAGTTTCACTTTGCTCCCTTAAGTTTTTTTTGTTTGATGTTGGTCCTTTAAGTTACAAATATTATATAATTTAGTTATTAAAAAAAATTCATTTCATTTTGGTCCCTAAGTCATAATTTTTTAAATTATAAAATTGTGACAATTTAGTCTCCTATTAGAGATCAAAATATTATAATATTTGTAATTTTAAAGAACTAAAGTGTTCAACATTCATAACTTTTTTTTTAACCAAACAAACTTAAATCATATCATTAACTAATAAATGTTCAATACATAAGGGAATAATCTAAAATCTATGGAAACTAGCCCAAACATTGGCCGCCCTAGCAAAAGTATGAGCAACCAAATTTGCTTGTCTCCTAACAAACTTAACCTCAAAGTTTACATAAGAAGATGACGTAAGAAGAATAATGTCGTTAACCATTAAACTAAATTCTAAATTGCTCTGTCTTATCGAATGGATAACATCAATCAATAACTTTCAACATTCATAACTTAAAGTATAAAAATAAGACGAAAAAAATATAAGAGACTAAATTATCTAACATTTGTAATTTAAAGACGAAAATGATAAAAAGTAATTTACATCGAAGAATTTGGATCACTCTATAAAATTATATTATCTTGTTAAATTCATTCATTTAAAAACACACAAAGAATCTATTCTAACTTGAAGTTGAGGTTTGAAATTTCCCCTCCAAAATTTATTTTAAGTCACAAATTTAGTGTTGAATTCACCGTACAAGAATATACATCCAAACATCTATTAAGAAAAGTAAATCTAAAGTGTAAACTAAGTGTAAATTATGGTGATCCACCATAATTTTATGGAAACTATAAAATGTAATTTTTGGAAAAATGGGGTGGATCACCATGATTCTGACGTATTCATCGTGATACCAATGTATTTTTTTTTTTTTTTTTTTTTGTGGTTGTTTCCATTCAAGATATTTTCGTACTTAGGTTTTTTGTCATCCATGTTAATGCAATGACACACAGATGAAAGCACAAGATTGGTACAAATTTAATATGGTGGAACCGATTTATGTCCCAATTCTGCACTAGCTAGGCTCACTTTTTCCTCTTCCACAAGATACACGACCTGTAGGACATTCAAGAAATTTAATCTAAAATAAGATTATTTGCAATCTTTATAATGTGTCCATTTAGTTAACTAAATATCTATTTTTGTTCACAATAGTCAGAAAACTTCACCTGGCATTTGTCACCAAACTTTCCCTCCTTCCCCACACCACACCACACCCCTCCATTCTCTTTACTTTTTCTTTTTTGGTGCTGATTTACCAACCTTACCTTACCAATCAACACATGTAACAAGCTATAAATTATTGGATATGATCAATCAAATAATTAAATATATAAAGCGGTGGATAGATGATTAGTATCACTATTCATTTTATATCGTAGATTATTTAAGAAACTATAGAAAAAGCTTAACCCTAATACCAATGATGTGGGTCTTCCAAGATTCGATTCTAACACATAAAAGAGCTAATAATCATTGGAGAATCCTTGCATTCAAATAACACCACTCAATAATGTAAACAATATATGCATATATAGCCACCCTAGAATGAGCGAGTGGGGAATAATTACAATTGAATAATAATTGAACAATGGAATTTGTTTTCAAGTTCCACAACTGATTAGTCAAATTATAAAGGTGGCTAGCAATATGTACCAAAAAAATAAAATAAATAAAGGTGGCTAGCAATCAATAGTTAATGACCCAAACAATGCATAAACGGGAAGATTTGATTTTTGATTGTGGCTATTAGAAAATGCTTACAAAATCTAGGGCTTGATAGCATCATTAGCATTGGTTAGGTATATATAATCAAGGATCAAGGATAAATCAACTTTTAGGTATACAAGGTCCTTAATCCCATTAATTAAGCATTGTTATATGAGGATGAGGATAAACTCTAGGGCATTGACCAAAGAGATAGTACTTGTTGTGTACAAACATTTACTCATCCCTTGGCTATATAGAATTATTAGGTGTACCCTATGTTATTTACAAACCAAAGAGATAGTATATTGGTCCTTAATCCCATTAATTAAGCATTGTTATATTGGGATGGGATAATCTCTAGGGCATTGACCAAAGAGAGATTGTGTACAAACATTTACTCATTCCTTGGCTATAAAGAATTATTAGGTGTACCCTATGTTATTTACAAACCAATTGAATTATTTCGACATATTTTCTTCTATATGTTTTTAAGATAATTACACATAAGTTTTGTCAAAAAAAAAAGAAGATAATTACACATAAATAAAAGAAAGTCAAATAATAAACTGCGCGACAAATTTCTTTTCAATGGTGAATCTTTCAAAAAACTATGTCTGGTATGTAAACAAAAAAAAATGTCTGATATTGTATACAAATGAATATGAATTTTCAGGTGATACTAATATATACCTAAGATTTTTTAGAAATACATGTTAATGATGTGAATAAAAAGAATATTAAAATATATGTCTTACAAGTTTAATTATATTAAAGTCAAGTTTTATTCAAGGAGACAAGTGTAGGTTTTAATATAGGGGGGAGGGTGGGATGGGGTTGGTGGTTTAACAAAAAAAATACATATTAACTAAACAAAGGAAAAATGGATGAGTAGGCAAAATAGACTAAATGGTAAAATTATCATAAATTCACACACAAAAATGAGAAAAAAATTTTATTTTGCAAACAATTGAGTAGGTAAGTTTTGCATCACACAAATATCAAGGATTGACCAATCTTATTTAGCACTATTATAAGTAAATTTCCATTTTTTATATTAAATAATTGATGTATTTGATTTATAATAAGAACTAAACACAACATTTTTTCAATGTAATAGTTTTGGACTGGACTAAAGTCAATACCACTAAAAAAAAACCATTAAACAACTTAAAATCTAATTATTATTATTTTGGATGCAAAAGGGGTCAAGACCCAAGAAAAAAGAAACTACAAATAGATGATTCTAGGAGTAGTTATCCACGTAACATCAACTAATAACAATGAGCTCAGACTCACGGGTCATTGCTCATACATAGCAAGAAACACTCTAATCTCTTGGATGAGTCTCCATCAACAACACTGCCGTTTTTGTCGCTTTGTAGCGTACGTTTGAGCCACAACATTAGAATCACTATGCAACTCAATTTGTTTAAACTCTCTTTCATAAGCAATTTTGAGACATCAAAAGCTCCCCACAACTCTTTAGGCATTGCACCATCCTATATGATGTGAGAAACCCTCGAACCATTGGCCATGGGCGTTTCGAATCAATCCCCTGCACTCAGCTGAGATGTTACTCCTGCTAGCTCATCTATATTAAGCATTATTCAATCTCCGAACATTTCTAACCAATTTGAGCTACCGCTTAATAACTGACATGTACGAAGTTTAATTAGACCGGTTCAACAGATCCGACCCGTTTTACCACCCCATCCACGGAGTTGGCCCTCAAACCGCATACATTGATGAATTGTTATCCTCACGTGCGGGGTGATTGATTCCTCCAAGCTTTGACAAAATCGTTGTTAACATGCATCGATACTCGTGATTGACCATCGTTCCAATTCTTTGACATTCATTTGGAATTTATTAATCAACCGACAAAACCCATTGCTTCATTTCATCAAAGTCCGCCCAAAATTAAATGATAAGAGCCCTAGAATATTATTATTATTATTATTATTATTATTATTATTATTATTATTTCTGTTTTATAGAATTTGCTCGAGAACTTGTTAAAGAATCAATAAATAAAATATTCTTTTTTAAAATGTATATTCAATATTTTAAAATTATAAAATTTAATTTTTTTTGTTTATTAAAAACTACCAATGAGTGTCTTCATGTCTGTTTCATAAAAAAATGAGTGTCTTCATGTCACTCTTTAAATATTTCATTTATAAAAAATAATTTTCATATATGATAAATGATCTTTAGCTCATATATACGAAGAAAATTTAGCTGAAATATGAAAATTCATATTATATGCTTTATAAATTCTCCTGAGAGAGATTAATTTTTATAGTTTTTTTATTTTATTAAAGAGATTAATTATAGTTAAAGACATAAAAATTTGTACTAATATCAAGGTAACTATAATTATTAGTTTTTTATGGATACAATGACATACTATCCCTTTATTTAATTACCGGTACTCTCTTCGTCCCAAAGTGACCAAGTAAGTTTGACTATATGTAATATTTATATATTTTGCTTTAATCATATTTTTCTATTTTTCCATAAATAAAAACAAATATTAGTATATAAGATATCATTGGATTGATTTCGATGAGTATTTTTAAAATATTAAATTGTTATAATAATTTTTACTATGATACAATTAAAAATATTAATCGTCAAAATTATGTATTATGATGCGTAAAGCAGTCAATTGAGTCCCCGTGAGCTTGAGTTTAACTCAATTGGTAGGAAAATTACAATATATGTGCAGGAACCTGGGTTCGAATTCAAAAACTTCATTTATTCACATTTAAAGTAATTTTTCTAGTCATCAGACCACTTAAAAATAAAAAAACAGTCAATTAAATCACTCATTCTGGATCAGAAGGATCAGTACTGTGCTCTCTATAAAAGTCAAACTGATAATTACAGCGTCTAATCTCTGAACCTGACATTGTCATTGATCGTGGAAAAAGTTAACGGTCTACTATATTCGTTCCTCTACTATAATTACAGAAAAATAAAGCCATAAAAGCATATTATTATGGTATGATCTCTTTCGTGTCTTTCCCTGGCACACATATTACAGAGCAAGCCCAAGAGCAAAAAGCAATTAAAATGAATATAAGTACTGGCCAATTATAATTAATTATAGGGTCTTGTTAACATGTGCCCTTAGGGCACATGTTAAGATATACCAAAATAGAAATTCAACATTTAATGATACAAGAAATTTAATGCTTCAAAAGTCAAAATGCACAAATTAGCATTTAATAATTTCTATTTTTGCTTCCTTAACATATGCCTTAAGGGCACATGTTAACATTCTCCTTAATTATATAGGCACACTAGAATTAGCCATCATATTCATATAGTATTAAAGATTATGCTAACCAATATTTTCTGGATGCTAGTTAAGAATACAATTAAAATTAAACACTGTATTAAACATTATTTGAATGACTAGTATAAAAGTTTGATCTAATAATCAATTGTTAGTTGATCCAGTAATGATTGATATTAGACTTGATAAGAAGGATTACAGTTTGATTACCAACTACGATCGGAAAAAGTTAAAATCACTTGATGTTAGAACCGACCCTAAATCATATTATATAAAAAGACATAAAAAAATTTAAATTTGAGAGAACATCCCTTCATCTTAATTTTTTTTTTCATAAAAAATAAATATTTTTAAAAATATTAGTAGTATTTGTTATCTATTATGTGTGACACGTATGTAGCTTGTACAGTACAATTTTTTTTCTTTTCTTTTTTTGCCTTTTTGATGTTGATTTTTCTTCTATTTCTTTTGTGGTTACCACCTCCCCAGCAAGTGACAGCACTAGTGAGTAGTGATGAAGGACCACTTCTATTTTTTACACAAAAGAACCACTTTTTTTGTTGATAATGAATATAACAACTTTTCATTAATTGTTGATTTGTTAATTAGCTTTAAATAAGGACTACTCCGTTTTGAAAGAATGAGTGAGAATTCTGACCAAAACATTACTTGGAATATCACCGAACCAAACTTTGAATTGAACTATCAATGCTCATTTTCATATAACGGGAGGGTAAACAGTGAAAGAACATGTTACTAATATATACACCACACAAATATAAAAAAAAATAATTGTTTATGCGGTGTTTAAGAAATTTAGTTAAGTATAGTTAATTTTTTTGATTTAATGTAAAATATGGGTTAAGTTTATTATATTATTGTTCTGGATTGGGCCAAGAACTGACCCAATTACCGTCCTGCCCGGAGTTTGGGGAACAACCCAATAAGAGGAGGCCTCCCCGACCACGTCAGCACATGACGTGGCCTCCCCAGCATAACGACTTCACAACACGATAAGCACGTGCTCAGCTATCCAACCGTCTCTTCAGTCAGGGAGCTTATCCATTACCCACATATAGTGAAACGACTCCAACCAAGATATGAGCAAGTAACTGTCTCCCTTACGATACATGAATTATCTTGGCAGTTGAGTCAATTGGGCCGGTTCATTCCAGCCCATTAGACCAACCTTTGGCCCAGCGCCAGGGCCAACTATATAAGCTCTCATATGCATGAGAGCCAGATATTCAATTCTTTACACTCTCTTTTCTCTAGTATCTTTCTCATTCTCTTGCTGACTTAAGCATCAGAGTGCCTGCAGGTACAACCCCCTTCGGTGGACGAATTGCTGCTCAACAGACTGACCATCACCTATTCTGATCAACAGGTTAGATCAATTACCCTTTTAAATTTTATGTTAAAAAAAAAACAATTTCATTGAAACAAGAAATACCTAGTGATTTATGCCTTGGAAATCACATAAACTTTTGAAAAGTGAAATAAGTGTAAAAATGATTAAATAAGAGTATATTATAAATAGTAGTATTAATTAGTTTAAAAGTAGTTGACTTTTGCTTATATTTGTGTCTAAAATTTGAAGTGTTTTTTTTTATATTTGTCTCCGGAGGAAGTATGTACACTTTTAAAGACGTGTTTCCAATCCTCCCGAACGTTGAATTTAAAATAATAATTATTATATAGATTATTATGTGTAATAAAATTAGTTAGTATAAGGAGATACATCAAAATTAATTTGTTTGATAAATTTTTAAAGATACCAAATAATGAAAAATTATATGAAACAAAAAACGCAATTGTGTGGTGACGGTGTAAAGAGAATACTAAATGAAGTAGTAATATTGAAGGTATGAGTTAAGATCTCTTCATTTTTTATTATTTCTATTTTTTTTATTATCAAATTTTTTAAATGTTTTATGATGTATAAAACATATTTAGACTCAATAAATGTCACATTTTTACATTTATATTCCTAAAACTATATAATAATTGAAAAAATTGAAAGAATTGAAAATAGAGAGAAACCTAACTCATAAGATAGACTAGAAATCATCTCCCTATTCTTTCCCTTTCTTCTACTAGTATTTGAGAGACAAACCCAGTTTTCAACAATTAGTGATTTCTCGTTTTCACTTTTAAAAGAGACAAAGTGTAACAAGTTTTGAGATTATGTGTCTTGAGATATATCAAGTCATTTCATCATGTTTTATATTGAATAAATCAAAAGTTTACCGTTTATGTAACCCGGGCGGGTTCGATCACCACTGAATTGATATTAGAAAACTGAACCCTTCCATTTTAAACAGTCTAAATATGTTTGACCGACGACAGCAACAATCTGTTTGCTTGACCATTTTTTGTTTCGGATTGTTCAATTTGCAGGTTTTTGTCCATAGCTAGTGAGTATGAGTATTATATAGCTAGAACATTTTTTATTTGTTTTTTTTTTTTTTACTTTCACTACCAGTTTAATTTGACTCTCCTGATCGTAGTTGTGGGATGAAATCGTGGTCCTTCTTAAATTTAGATTAGCGTCAATCACCACCGAACCAATCAGCTTTAACATTTTTTATATGTATAGCCTATAAACAATCTGTTGTGTTTGTATGGGTTGCTGTTTGGTTATCACGCACGCTGAAGAGTGAATATCCCTTCTCTCTCTTTTCCCTTTTTTTGTTTCTTTTCCCTCTCAGCAGCAGTTTGCTAGCTTTTTTATGCTTCTCTTCCACTTTTCTTTTCCTTTCTTCTTCTGCATGTACTGTAACTGTACTACTTAATTAATGCACGCAGAAACAGCCGAATTGTATAGCAGCATAGCATAGCATCTCAGAATCCATCCTCTGACACGTACGTATTGAAAAAAGAGAAATACCTTTTTCTCACAAAATTCAATTAAATTAATATCACGGTCAAAGATTTATTCATTCACCAAATAAACCCAACCACAACCAAAACCACTTTCATTCAGATTTCACAAAATCGAGTAACGTCTAAACAATGCTCGAAACGGTTAAATACTTGATCGGATCGGCAGGTCCTAGTGGATTCGGGTCCAAATCAACCGCAGAACAAGTCACTGAAAACTGCGGCGATCTCCGCTCCATCACCGCCATAATCACAGGCGGTACTTCTGGAATCGGAGCGGAAACGGCGCGTGTTTTGGCATCGCGTGGTGCTAGGGTGATTCTTCCAGCGCGTAGCATAAAAAATGCGGAAGAAACAAGAGGTAGAATCGTAACGGAATTTCCTGAGGCGGAGATTATTGTTATGGCACTCGATCTCAGTTCTCTCAATTCTGTTACAAATTTTGTTACTCGCTTTCACTCCTTCGATTTTCCTCTCAATCTCCTCATGTATGTATATACTATTACTATTCTACCATTTCCACATTGCATACATACATATATGCATAATATTTTATTAATTTATTTTCTGATGATTTTAATCTACAGTATTAAATAAATATTTAATTATTTTTTTCTCATTATTTTTGTTGTTGACTACTGTTTAGAAACAATGCTGGAAAATTTGCAGAAAAGCATGCGATTTCCGAGGATGGAGTTGAAATGACCTTTGCCACTAATTATCTAGGTTAGTACTAGTATATTGTTATTTTTCTGTTTTAATAATAATAATATTTGTTGAATTTAATTAAATTATATATGGTTGGTTCAGGTCATTTTGTGTTAACAAAGTTGTTGATGAAGAGGATGGTTGAAACGGCAAAGAGGACAGGAATAGAAGGGAGGATAGTGAACGTGTCGTCTGCTATACACAATTGGTTTACTGGCGACGTCATCTCCTATTTGTCTCTTATATGCCGCAACAAATTAAGGTCACAACCCAACTACCTACTATTATTTACCTTATCAATTTTAATCTATGCCACACTTATTGTATTTGAGTTTTTTTTTTTTTTTTTATAATGAGCTGGAGATCGAACCTATAACGTACTTATCACTAGACCAAACTTAGTGGCTTTGTTGTATTTGAGTTTTATTCATGGTAAATTTGTCAAAATCACATTGTGCTACTATAATTTTAAATAAGTCATTATATTATAGGAGAGATCTGTTGACTTCAGGAGTAAGTCTTCACTGACTTATTCCGCTTGATAGCTCGATATCGACATTATATTTCTTCAGTCCAACCGTTGAATTTCAATAGTCTGAATACCTAACTACATTTTTTGAATTTTTATAAAAATTTGTGAAGTTGATCTACTCAATGAGATATTTGAATTCAACGGTTGGATTGAAGAAATTTAATCCCGATATCGAGTTATTAAGCGGAATAAGTCAATGAAGACTTACTCCTGGAGTATATTAATTTTACACTAAGAGTACTCAGAAGTCATATTATATTATATTAATTGATATGTATATTTAAAATTAATATATGTATATTAATTTTACACTAATATGACTCTTCCAAAATGTCTTTTATCTTCAAGATCCTATACCTGTCTAGTAAAATGAAAATGTTGTGATATGTTTGCCAAACACTACACACCATAACCCTTTTTAATTTATCTTTACTAGAAATTTGTTGGATTGAAATATGTTTGTGTGTGTGTGATGTCCCCCAGCCACAGCCACTATGATGCCACACGTGCTTATGCTCTTTCCAAACTTGCCAATGTCTTCCACACAAACGAGCTTGCCCGCAGACTCAAGGTTACATATACTATAACCTCTTTCACTGATATCCATTCATTTCTCTTAATATTTTTTATTATTAAATAACATAATATCCATTCTGATCTATGATCTACATCGATCCTATCTATATTTAAAAGTCAGGTTTGTTTGTTTCCATGTAGTCAAGTGAGTTATCATATTCAAATGCCCCACGACTTGGTTAATTTGGCTTCACCTCACTCATTTTTGCCTAATTAATTTAGTTTATAATGTACTATCATTTTTGTTTTATTATATATATATTTTTTACAGTATATTTGTTTTATTATATGATGAACAGATATAAACAAACAAAATAATAATAATTTGGGATAATAATTAAATTTGTGCAGCAAATGGATGCCAATGTGACCGTGAACTGCGTTCATCCAGGGGTCGTGAGAACCAGACTCACCAGAGAGCGTGAAGGCTTTCTTACAGGTATGAACAACAACAATGTCTCTTTTCAGTGATTGCTAGTTTTGGTTCCTCTTTTTAATGTCTGCAATTCAGCTATTAATTAATTAATTTAATATTTTATTTTTCTGTTCTAAAATTAAATTGCAGATTTAGTTTTCTTTTTGGCTTCCAAGCTCTTAAAGACTATTCCTCAGGTAAATAGTAGTACTAGCAAATTCAATATTAATCTCTTAGTATCTTATTATAATGACATCCAACAAAAAATGTGTCAAAAAATAGTTATAATGATAAATTTGTCAAAAAATTGTATTATTTTTACTTATTTATCCATAAAATTATTGATATTCATAAGGGACAAATAAAAGTTTAAAAACATTTTATAATTAGGAATGAATGTAGTATCTTTAATGTGAGATAGATTCTTGTTCTTTTCTCAAAAGAAATAGAAAGTTCCATTTAGAGAGAACGACGCAAAAAGTAGTGAGATCCACTTAATGATAGTGAAACTCATTTAGTGGCGGAACCCACTACTCATTTTTTGTGTTTATCTCTTAAACTCTCAATTTCTTTTGAGAAATGGAGAAGATCCTAACTTTTTTTCATGAGTGTGTGATATAATAGATAACTTAGTTTTTACTCTCTCGCCATTCTCATAAAAGAAATTAGGGTAATTGTATTTATAGTTGCTTTATTTTATTTTATTTTTATTATGCTAACAAAAATAGTTCTCATATTTAATTACAAGATTATATGTTTTGTTATCTTCTGTTGGGCTCTAATTCAATTACCCCAAATAAACAATGTAGGCAGCTGCAACAACATGCTATGTAGCAACCCACCCAAGGCTCTTCAATGTATCTGGCAAGTACTTTGCTGACTGCAACGAAGCCTCAACTTCCAAATTAGGATCCAACTCAACTGAAGCTGCAAGGTTATGGGCGGTTTCCGAACTCATGATTTCTAAGGGTCCAAAAGCTGCTTTTGACTTAATTAATCACCTTGAATTTTGAAGTTTCTTGAGACAATATTGCAATAGAAAAAGAAGAAAAAAAAACCTTCTACTATATAGAACTTTATGGAAAATATACATATAATTTCTCTCTAGGTTTTTAATAGAGCAATAGAATGAGAGTTAGCTGTGGCCAGTTAAGTTAGTCTTATGAACTGGAGTATAAGTAAATGTTTCAATGTATGATATGATAACTATATATTTTGATTACTTAATTAGGGCAAACCTTGGGAGTACTTTATTGTTAGATTATGCTAGTTAGATTGGATGCTATGATTAATACAATGATTATGGAGCCTGAATTATGTTAACCTTGGATCTTTTATAAGTGAAAGTGCCAGGAAAAATGTAGTTGTACTTAATTATTTGTTAATTATTGTGAGATGTAATTAATTGTACTTTGTATATATGTATATACGAGGAAGAGGATGATACAAAATATATATATATACGAGAAAGCTCCTTTGGAGTTGTCATATTGAAATGGACAATATATAGTATATACAAACAATCTATTGTAAATCAAAAAATAAGTGGAGAACAAGAACATGGGGTCAGCCTCCTCCATGTGGTGGTTGATATTTGAAGAGTATATCTTTTTCATGGTGTTTTTGCATGGGACCTACTAACATGCGCCTCTTGGATCAGAGAGCGTGCTCTTTTACAAAAATATCTTTTCCAAGGGTTTTTCCATAAAAGAAACCAAATAATTCTATTCCTTGCACTAGCTAGAGAAAATTTGGTTGAAAACATATATTTTAACTGTAAAATTTTCGTACTAATAACCTATTACAAAAATAATAAATATAACATTGCAGTTGAAAATTAAATACTTTGATTTTAAGCAAAAGAAATTCAATAATCTAATTTTAAGAATTTTGAATTTGAGAATTCAAATTTTAAAAAATAAGTGAAAGGTTATTGTGAGTTTAGTTCAGCATTATATATATATATATATATATATATATATATATATATATATATATATATATATATATATATATATATATATATATATATATATAGAGAGAGAGAGAGAGAGAGAGAGAGAGAGAGAGAGAGAGAGAGAGACTGTAGTTTGAATTTCGAACACTCTACTTGTTTATCTTAAAGGTGATTTTAACTACTAAATTACTCGATAAGAAAATAAAAGTCATGAAAGTTTTGTCAATATTAAAATGTTACCCGTGTTTTTTTAAATGAAACTTGTTAAAAATGATAACATGAAAACAAAACATGATATAACATAATCAATTTGAGAAAATAATTTTTTTAGAGTACCAATAAAATAAAGGATGACGCTAAATATTGTCTCTGTCTCTCTGAGGCATTAGTTAAGCATGCCAAAAAAAATGAAGTTAATGGTAAGAAGATAATTTTTTACATTCACAAAGGTGATATTATTATTATTTAAATAGAATTATATTATTTTTTTAGAGAGGGAGAGGATGGCAGGATGCACTAGATAGATGACTAGATTATACATTCTCTAGTAGAAATTCAAACTTTAAGATACAAAACTAGTCGGTCACACAACTCACACCTGATAAAAATATAGCTTTTCTTTTGTCAAGATAATAATGTTACCATTAAGATAATAATGTTTAAATTATATATAAAGATTATTGTTAAATAATACATGTAATTGCCACACACGAACATATTCCATGGGGCATAAGTTTATTAAGTTGTGCATGGTGGTCATTTTTTACTAAACCTCTATCAAATATATTCATCATTCCTAAACCAGTTCTGTATCCTCCTCACCACAATAGGATTGTTTGAATCAGACTCATTTCCCCCTCTCAATTCCTTTGAAGTTTGAATATGGTTTCCACAATATTGATGGTATGGCGACATCACATTTTATATACAAAAACCGGGATTCGTACACTTCACTTATTCACTTTAAGAGTGAAATTAATTACTTGACTGAAAAAGAAAAAAAGAAAAGAAATCACTAGCTAGGCATTTCAGACGTTAAAGCTTCAACCCTTCAATGTGGCATATAATTGGCTGCCCTCTAATTTTGGTCATCATTATCATTATCATTATCAGTAACAATGACTGCCACAATAATTCCAACTTAGATATTGAATAAAGCATATATGAACTTTCAGATTAGAGGAATATATATACATTACAAATCTTTTCAACACATACATACTTAAGCTAAAGAAAGTAAAATGAATGGCTCAAAACCATGTCATCCATTAATTTATTATGCATTAGTCAAAACTTTTCTAACCACATGTTCAATATCTTTATAAAGTGTTATGACTATCATCTTCTTTTGTTCAACAAATGTTTCTCTTATGATTTTATCAAATTCACATAGAAAATGATTATGACACAGAAATTTACTTCAAAGAGAACATGTGGTTAGAAAGGTAAGGTGATTATTTCTAGAAATTTGTATTAACAAAATTTTGTTTGACAAAATGTTACCCTACAAATCATTCATCCAATCAAATTTTCCTTTAGAGGCCACCATCTCAACACACAAATTTGATTAATGTTTTGGGTTGGGCCCAAGGTCAACCACTCACATGATCATGTATGAATGGTTATTAATAATTTGAAAATTAGTGGAATCTACAAATGTCATCATATCTATAAAAAAAATATAAAAGTGAATTAAACATAAAATAGAAGTGTAGAATAAATCATAAAATAATTCTGCAATGGAGTTTGATTGTATCTCTTTTTAAGTAACAATAAGCTGCAAAAAAGCAAAGACAAAAATCTCATTTTGCATTTATGCAAGCACAAGACAAGTGCATAGTTCATTATTCATTTCATGTATAAATTCATGTATCTATAAATTAAAATTAAATGAAATCTTCTATATACTATACAACAATCAGGAATTACATTTTGACAAGGACTATCAGCAAAACTGAAACTTACATTCTCTTAACTGACAATCCTTAAAAATTAAAGAATCATATAATCGATATCGACTTTCGTATAAAGAATAATATTACACGATGGCATCCCAGCGTTACCAAACGACGAATCTTTGTAACTTACTTTAGAATACACCAACAAATTCTCGCGTTTCAAACGCGAACGGGTAGGCCATAATTTTGGTACACTTTTATGAATCCATCAGATCCTGCTGTTAGAATCACTTGGCCCCACAAATGAGAATTAGACATTCCCTTGCAAGCACTTCTCAAGAACTTATACTCTGATTTACATATTGTAGGAGAAACAACAGTTTGCCCCGAATCGAGAAGTGTTTCCTCTGGCCATGTAGCAGAAACCTTTGGGACTAACTCGGAAAGAAATCCTCGACCCATGAAGAAACAATCGGGAGAAGACAAGGATGACCGCTGAATCAAGTTTTCATCTAGTGAAGGAGACAACGGCGTTGACTCAATGCCACACCAAGGTATGGCGATTGTTGCATTGTGGGATAGAAAACTCTCGGAAGACAAAATCTGCTTTGCTTTGGACGTATTCCTATCCTGGCCAGTGTGATTCCAGATACAAACATTTGAACCTTCGCTAAGTGAAACGATATGTTTCCCGTCGGATGTGAAGGAAGCATGCATCCGTCCTGCACTTCTCAGGCCTGAAGGCAAAACAAGAAGAGATATAATAACGGAAATCGGTTCTCAAAGCACACAAAAATTGAAAAGTCCCATATATTTCCAATATCAAGTCCTCATTGCAAGAATTTAAAATACACACGAAAACATCAAGATATGTTAGAAATTCCGTCATGATTGCGGTTTGTCCCTAGCTGCCTTAATTGCGGCAAATCTGAGTTGCCTTCTTTGCAGCCTCCAGCACCTTCATTGTGTTAGGTGCATGAGGGTAGGTTTAGTCACACATCGACTAGTTATGCTTATGATCTTTGCAGTGCTTATAAGCTTAGGCAGTCCTCGTCTTACAAACTGGTCTTAAGGGATTAAATTAGGCCTAGCTCAAATTAAAAGATGCAACATGAGAAGAATTAGGCATATATATGTGGGATGCATTTTATAATATTTTAGAATAAGGAAATCATATGTGAAGAACCTACCTTTGAATTTGTAGATGACATCAACTCCAGAGAGTACACACACATGGGAATCAGCAGAGGCGACCAACAATTTGCTCGGGTCACTGGGCGAAAACTGATGAAATAATCATACAAGATTAATAACCACGTGTCAATAATTTTATATAGGGTGGAAGAGAAAGGAAGAGAATAAACCGGAAAACAGTGCGGCGTGGCAGAAATAACCAACCTGAAAGCCAGTTATCCTTTTCCCCGATGTCTTCTTTTTTCCTTGTAACGACATTTGAGTATCAATTTTCATATGATTATCTGAACAACCAAAGATAAAAGAATAAAATTAGCGTTAGAAACTAGTAATGCTAATTATAATCATTTTAAAGATGGATAATTTAAATTCAGAAACTCTTTTATGTCACAACTCACAAGCATACGATATAATGTAACACAATTCCAAACATTTACAGAGCTAAATGTGTGCATACCTAGGATATCATAAAAACGGCAATTGCCTGCCATGGTGCCCACAATCGTGCCCTGCAATAACAAGCAAAAAATTTAGGAACAAAACAAAAATAGATACTTTCCTGCTACAATGTTCTTGCAGTTAAACCTATAACGAAACAGACCTTTCCATCAGGGCGGAAACATACGGCTGTGACTATCTCTCTGATATCAATGTAATCAACAACCCGACAGCGAACAACTTCCCATATGCGCACCTTTCCATCAATTGAACCACTGATGAAAACATTATCATTGACAGGATTGAAATTCACACACGTCACTGCATCAAAGGAAAATCAAAATGAATTGTTATTTAGCAAAACAAAACCAAATAACATGATATAGGGTGAGAAAAATATAGAGAAATACAGTTACAGAAAAACCAATATTGCCCAAATCATTCAACGCACTTATAAAAAACTAGGTAAAAGAGGCGCGCACCATAATTATTGTGAGAGAAAACTCGAAGACATTTGTTGATCCCTACTTGCCATAAGCGCACTGTCTTATCAACAGAGGATGACAATAGAAACTGCAACAAACCAAAGAATGCAAACAACGGTGAGTTCCATTGATAGAAAACTAAATGATAAGCAAATTTGACGAGCGAGACAAAAAAAAAGACAAATAAGAGTAGATTGCTTCTGTAGGAAACTAACCCCTGATTTGGACCATGCAAGGTCTAAAATGTCATCATTATGCCCATGGAATTCATGCAAAGGTTTTGCCGATATGCGGAAGGTCTTTGGTGGGATAACCACACAAGTTGAAGGAGATGATCTCTTCAACTTCTCTGTTTTGACTAATTTTTCTTTATCTACATCAAAGGGAGCCACACTACCAGTAAATTCATTCATTTTGAAATATATATTGGATGGATCACTGTCTAGAATGTTCAATTCATTCGATCTTACATCCTCAATCACCTTCCACACACGCACAATGCCATCTTCACCGCCACTAGCCAGATATTTTCCATCAAGACTGAACTTCATTGTCAAAATAACACCTTTGTGTGCTTTAAACTCTTGTTCAGCATAAAGAGAGGAAAGCTCCTTAATTCGCTTCTTATGCGGCTGAACACGAACTTTATGTATCCTAGAGTCTAAGTCTTTATTGCAGCAAGTTTCATCAAACTCTTGATTATGATGATAAAAACAAGCAATAGAATCCAGTTTGCTTAACCAACCTTTCTTCATCTTCTTTTTAGCAACACCCAACAATCTAGTGTTTTCAGCATCTCTCTGCAAATGTCTACGAACAAAAGATGACGGCCCAATATTTTTATGAAACTCATCCAAACTAATCAATTGGTTCGAACCGAGAACACGCAGGGTATTAAGCGTTCCATCTTGATCCAATTTATCTACAACATACCGTGTTCCATCATCCAAATTCTTTATCATACATGCCAAATTCTCGGTACCATCACCGCAATTTTCTAACAACCTAGATGCCTCATTTGATGATGAATCCAGCACAATCTGATTTACAGTTCTCAAACCATCCCCACTAGTTGAAGTGATTCGGTCAACTCCACGAGATGAATCTTCTCCAAACTCATCTCCATCAATTGAATTCTCATCATACTCCAAACCCATCCATCTTAAAAAATTGACTCGTCTATGATGAACACTTTCAAGGTTTTTAGTCCAAAAATTGAACCTAGTAACATAATCATTACTACTACTACCACCAGAATAAGATTCTAAACAATAATCAAAACCCTCATCAGAAACAGAACACAAATCCTCACAAGTATCATAGAATTGATCCTCATCAACTTCCAATTCCATATCCACCAATTCCACAACCCTTTTCCAATTCCCCACCATACACAGATACTTTACTTCACAAACAAACAAAATTATAAAAATTAATTCTTCACCTCAATTAAACTTTTTTACTTAGTTTTAGGCAAAAGGGTATCCGAAATAGCTGCAAAAAAGATGAAAATTGAAAAGAAAAAAAATCATAAAAAAATCAGAAAACAGCTGTAAGAAAAAACACGGATTTGAAGTATAAAGCATGAAAATTGGAGCAATAAAAGAGAGGGGAATTGAAATAGAAGATGATTGCTGACCTGGGTTGTGTTCAAAATTGAAGCTTGATCGAAAAATGAAAAGAATTGTTCATAGGGATCTTCGCCACTGTGTATCCACAGAAATACCTACCAGCACCCACTTCTGGTACATACATAAGGGTAGTTAAAGTTTAAAATATAAATAAATAAATAAAGAAGAAGAAAAGATGAGAATTTCAATTAGGATATAAATAATAAAGAAGAAAACATTGCATCGGTTGTGGGTGTAAAATTGAGAATTGTTGAATGAAGAAAAGGATTTGTTTTTGTCGAATTATGACTGCTGACTAAGTCCACTCTTTGATTTAAGTCTATTTCCGTGTTAACACCATTATTACATCATACTACCAACGAATCATATGCTTTGCTTAATTACCACTTTTTTACTCATTCATTCTCATTATGGAGTGTCATTAGTTTATGGAAGTTTATGGAAAAATCTACTAGGGCGTTTAATCTAGGTTCCAAGTCAGTTTTGACACTAAAAAGTAGTTTAAGTTACCTTTTTATCGTAGTTACGGTAATCGAATTATGATTTTTTCTATCAAGTACAGCGTCAATTATTATTGAACCAACTAACGGTTGATTGGAAAAAAGTATTTTGATAACAAGTATAGTATTTTTAAGCTTTGTCAAGGAACTTAATTGTACCTGTGGTCAGGTGTTTGTGGTATTTGCTCTAGGTGGTCGGTCTGGTGATTGTGGAGTGTACTAGGTGGTGTACGTCTTTTAGTTTTTTCATTGGTGTTCCGCTTATATACGACGCATCTGTTTTGTATTTTCGTTTATCCCGGTCTTTGTTCGTCTTGTGCAGAGACCGACTATTATTAATAATATTTTGTTGTTCAAAAAAAAAAAAGAACTTAATTCTATAAAGTTTTTTTTTTTGGGTTTACAATTAGCTGAGAATCGAATCCATGACTTATAGCGTACTACCTAAACCCATCACCACTAGACCAAACTTAGTGACTTACTTAATTGTATAGTTAATTTTTATAAGTCAATATAAATTTAAAATTGTCAAAAAAATAAATTAATTTTGACAATTATAGCATAAAATAAATTTAAAATTCTAAATAAAAAATGACAATTATAGCATAAAATTTCTTGCTTTGATCTTGTACTAGACCAAGGAAGTTGTACCGTAACAAAATTAAATTTTGAGTTTAATTAATATGCTCTGACGGTGTAAAATAGTTTTACACAATCGTCTAATTAATAAACATCATTTTGTCATGTCATGTCAAGAAAGTGGAGTGAAGTGTGGTGATGTGGCGGAAAACATGGTTGGTATTGGTTGAAAGTGTAAAATTATTTTACACCATCGATGCATATCAATTAAATCCTTAAATTTTTACCCAAAAATAGAACATCGCCTCTCCCATAACAACAACGGTTACATTTGCAAATCCTTAAAAAAAACGGTTACATTTGCAAAATTAAAAATAAAAAACAATTAGAGTTAAATAAGTTTTTCTTCTTTAAACATATAGCGGATTTTAATTTTAATCTCTGAAAATAAAAATAAAATATTTTTGCTGTCTCTAAAAGAAATTGTTTAGTTTGTGGTCCTAGTGGAAATAATTTTGGCATGTTCTTGATATTAATAAATCTATCAAAATTATCATATCAATTATCAAGAGGTGTATCGCTACATAAATAAGATATATTATATATTGAATAATTCACTATAAAAATATTTGTTTATAAATAAAGTCTATAAAGTATTATTTCGTGACAATTATTTTTGTCATTGCTCTCTAAATACTAATAGTGAGTCATGCTAATCTTTCAAAAACAAAAGTCTAATGCGTCATCTAAACTTGCATGTTTTATTAACTCATCTGCTATTAGTATTTTCTTTATACCAACAACTAAAAACATATTATTGGAAATACTGATATTTATTTAAGTGATGGGTTTTCTTCAACATACGCATTTTAGAGAGACTCGCATAAGTCTGATGATGAATTTTTAAAGTGTGTTTAAAGAGACACAATTATCTTGTAAAAAAAAAAAGAAGACACAATTATCTATCACTTTTTTTATTAAAAAATAAAATAAAATCATTTACCACTATGTTTATATATTTTGAAGTTTATCTATACATCAAATTGATCTACAATAAAATAAAGTTGTAGATGGACACATGAGTCACACTTGTAAAGATCTTTTCCTGTTCAAAATCATTTTTTCTTGTCATCCTTCTATTATGTTAACCCCTTTTTTTTTTTTACCCACTCAAATAAAACCTTCAATGCCATCAGCATGTGTTTTTTGTGAGTGTTTTTATTTTGCCGCCCAAAAATAACCGATAGATCTTATGCTTACTGTAATGAGACAAAATAAAGGGAAGGGTCTAGAAACTGATGAGTCAGCAAATGAGGAGTGGAGGGTCTCACAAGAGGCAAATGAAGGTCATTCTGTTAAGCTTGATGCGAATTATCACACTAAGGGATTTTATCACACATGGATAGTATATATAGTGAACTAGGAGTTATTTCTCATTTTTTATGTGATTGGTGAAGTTGTTATTCTTCTCTCCCAAACTCTCTTTTCACATCTCAAATTCATTTTGTATTGCAACTATTTGATCTATGTTTAATAAGAATGATTCCTACCTTAGCTTTATTTCCTATTCAATTTTAGTATCATTTCATTGGTGCTTTCATTCTCACCATGGCAGAGTATGTGAAGAACATCGCCGAAAAAGATCGATGGGATCGATGGGAGAAAATGCACGCTCGCAACAACGCTGCTTTCGACAGAATCATCTCCAAATTGGAGATTCTACTTCAACACTACAACTGCTCGCCGAGCTCTTCCCATGGTGCATCGAACTCACCCAAATACATCCCTACACCAGAACCGTTGAATACCAATTTATTGATGCATGATGAATTTCGTTTATCTGCAAAACAGATCGAGGTTCCTTCCGTTAGTGAGCAGAAATTATTGCAAGAAGAAATTGTTGCTTCCAAATCGGTGAACGAAACTCTCTTAGTTTCAGATACAATTGTTCCCTCCATGGCACCAATCGTGAATCATGTTGTAACCAAGGACACTGCCCTGCCTTCTTCGGATGCATTTCTTCCATTCTTGGAACCGATTCTGGAACCTGAATCTGTCTGTGAGACGAAAATGGTGGAAACAGTGACGCCGACATGTGATGTCGATAACGATGTTGGAAAACTCGCCATAACAGAGTCATTCACGAGGATTCATGGAACACCAAGACAGAGGGATCGACGATTCACTAAAATTGGTTTGGAGGTTACTACAGAGACAATGGCCTTGATTTCACAGCACGAGCCACAAGATAACGAGTCAATTTCAGAATGGCTATGTACAGCAAAATCACCATATCCAATAATAATGTTGTCTAGCTCGATACAAACATGCCTTTCTCATGCTCGACGAAATGTCTCAATGAAGTCGCTGCTGCCAAAACCACCAGATTGGACCTATCGCACAATATCGAATCCTCCACAGCCACCTGCACCACCTGATCAGACAAGCTGTGTAGTTGCTACCAGGTTTGCTGATCATATTAAATCTTGGTATATTGAATATAGCATTGTGGTGGGTACATTAGGCAAAATTAAAAATGAAGCATGTGGTACAATGTTCATTTTGTACGATGAAAATAGTTATAGATACATGAAATTAAAGGGTGGTAGGATAGAATTGTCTCATGGCTACTTTCTTGTAGTTTACGGTATCATTAAACTAATAGAAGCACTCTTAGTCGCTAATGAGGTTCTGTCAAAAATTAGTCCTCTGGACAACCACTTTTGTGGATTTGGGGAACATGGAATTGCACCAGATAATGTAGCTATGACAAATGGTGTTGGTAATAATGTATCTATTGGAGAAATCGCAACTACTCTTGAAATTACACATGGAAAATCTGTTTGTACTGGATTGTTAAATGCTCCATCTTGGACTAATATTGAGTATCATAGTTTTCTTGTTGTGCTCAATGTCTTTGAGAAGAACATTAAATTTTTAAAGAGATTGGTTGGGACTAAAAGTATGGGAGACATATGGTATTTCTCTTATGAAAAATTTTGTAGGTCTATATGCTATTTTCAGTGGACAAAGAATAGAAAGTTGAAAACTCAAAGACGTGTATGCGGCTATAAAATCTTCACTGGATGGAAGCAACAAAAGCTGCTGTCAAGTTTGTTTTTTCATGTGTCAGGGGATTATCATTCTTCTTTGGTTCAACTTTGGAGGAATTTTAGAGAGGAAAATATATCAATTGAAGAGTTTGTGTTTGCTCTAAAGGTTGTTAGCCATTGCTTGCTTACTGATGCAATGAGTATTTGGAAGGAGAAATATTATGAAGCAATCATTGCATGCCGGAGAGCATCAAATGATTTTAGGACTCACAAAGGAGAGACTCGTTCATCATGTTCACCGTGGTTGGATCGAGAGTATTGGTACCGGATTGAATCACACATTAATGACATTCTCATGATATGGAAAGATCAGTTGGTCCATTCATTCAGTGACTGTTATGCACACTATGGCAGCATTCACAAAGCTTGTGACCTATTTCATGATGTGCAGAAGAAGGATATGATAGCATACTATTCTGCAATGACTTACAACTGTGAAATGAATGCCAACATGATTGATGAGTTAATTGCACCAATAGTTGGCAAGGGAGTTGGCCTAAACTACACCACTTGTATTGGAATTGTCATTGTTGTGCCTCTTGAAGATGTTGCTGCTTCATTAATTCAAGTTCCGTGCCTGACTTATTTTTATGTGGCTTTTACTACACTAGTACATTTACTGAGTGTACACACTTCAATAATGCCAGCTGTTACAAATGTTGAGATGGTAGGAATGCTTGGATCTTGGTCACAAAGTGCAAAGCTTGATCTACTTTGTGTTCATCTTATTGTTTTTCCATGGCACTCCAAGAAATGGGATCCGGGTGGATTGTCTTTTGGCGCGGTGTGCTTTGCTTTGAACTTGGAAGTCATATGGAAATATGTTGCTATCATCCAATTGTATTCTCTAGTCCATAAAGAAGGCATGCTTAACTTGGAGCTTACTTTAGGAGTTACTACTCTCAGTCAACACCTTTATCTTAATTTCAACCTTGAGGACAAGGTTGGTTTTAAAGGGGATGGTATTGTAATGAGACAAAATAAAGGGAAGGGTCTAGAAACTGATGAGTCAGCAAATGAGGAGTGGAGGGTCTCACAAGAGGCAAATGAAGGTCATTCTGTTAAGCTTGATGCGAATTATCACACTAAGGGATTTTATCACACATGGATAGTATATATAGTGAACTAGGAGTTATTTCTCATTTTTTATGTGATTGGTGAAGTTGTTATTCTTCTCTCCCAAACTCTCTTTTCACATCTCAAATTCATTTTGTATTGCAACTATTTGATCTAAGTTTAATAAGAATGATTCCTACCTTAACTTTATTTCCTATTCAATTTTAGTATCATTTCACTTACCACATCCGTGACTTAACTAATGGGTCTATGATCGATGAACTAATCATAAAATAATAAAAAATTATAATTTGTTATGAATTATGTTTCTGTTCTGTACGTGTAAATTGTTGTCTTTTTCAGGGTTGTGTGGGAGGACAATATTTTGATTCTCTTCTCATATTAAATTTTCTATATACTTCTTCTAGTGTTGTCAACATGGTAAGGTGATTAATTGTCTTGGCTCCACCTTCACACCACCCATTTGCTTCAAAAAAAATAAAAATATATAGATCTTCTCGAATAGATTAGTGATAGAATATGATTTGTGTATTAATAGATTAGTGGTAGGATATGATTTGAGTGTCTGCAAAGTTTTTGGTTCAAATCTCCATAATGTTACTTTTTTCTGTATAATTTTTGTTATAATCATTTTAAATTAAATTATAACCGATAAAAAGCCACTAGATTTGGTCTAGTGGTGAGGGATTTGGGTATTACGTTATAGATCCTGGGTTCGATCCCCAGCTCGTTATAAAAAAAAATAAATATATAACCGATAATATTATTTTTTTGGAAAACTTATGAATTAAAATTAATACATATTACAACTTATTCACAAACTCAACAACCGAGTCATTTCAATATTTGTATAAAATTTAATCCTTAATTAAGATATCTCTTATTTGTGTTATATACAATCACAATTATTATTTTGTACTACTTTTTATGTAATTTATAATTTAAATAGAGAATAATTATTTTTAAAATTTTTGTATTTTTATTAGGACTCATTTTTAATATTCAAACATAAAATACTATATATATCAAACACTTCCTTCTTGATATTTCACGAAGTGTTTGTGTCGTGTCGTGTGTTTAGAAAGTAAGAGGCAGGGTTTGGCAGATTTCAAGTAGGTAGTGGTGCTTGTGTCGTGATTTTTATTCTTTATACTTCCTTTTACTATATTTAGCATTAGTCATATATATGACCACATATGTATGTGTGATTATTAAACTATGTGGGTTGGCTTTTGAGGGATTAGATTGCATACTATATATATATATGACTCGTAAGCACCGTCTTTAATACCATAAGTATAGTATTAAATAAATAAATGAACAGCAATGGCATGCCAACGATGTTTATCCTTTTACTCTAAGAGAAGAGAGGAGATGACAAATCAAACAGCTCAACAAGTCTTTCTATATCATCATCTTTGCTTCTTTTCATTTTATAATCATCCAAAGAGTCTTTGGTTATTTATCACAATCACAAACACTTTTTTATATATATTAAATGTTGATTCACCAAAATATCAATGAGAGGTAATATTCATGCATTTCAAGTCAAAAGGAGAAAAATAAATCAAAATACTACATACATTAGGTCAAAGGAATTAAATCAATTACATATTACTAATAATTATTGCACATTATTATTTTTGACTCAATAATTGCACTTTTTTTTTTGACATTTCATCACTTTCTTGCCATTAATAATTGCAATTTTTTTGTCTTAGATGAAGTAGTAATCCATTGAAATTAAACTCACATATAATTTACAGGTTCGAATCCGGATCACGACGTCCGACCTAACAATTTCAACTTTTTGTCAATTGAACTGTGACTTATGGGACAATAATTGCACTTTTTAAAATGACTAGCAAAGGTAGTATTCATACCTCAAATTAAATGTCCAATTTAGTTTTCAAGATCATACTATTATTTTTTTTGACAAAAGATCATACTATTAATTTAAGAGTCATGCTAAACAGTGTCCCGGGCACTAGTTAAGCATACCAAAAATATAAATAAAAGATAAAGCTAATGTTGATAATATAACTTTTTATTACACTTTCAATGTATTGAATGCACAATTTTCAAGACAAAATTTCTTTAGTCAAATGTTTAACCAGTGCTCGGAGCACTGTTCAGCATTTTGCTTAATTTAATCACCGCAATATTCTAAAAAATTATTCTATTACTGTTACAAGCTTCTTTTTGCAAAGGAAAAAGATACTTATAAGTTATATCAATGCTGAAGCAAAATAAAAACATTTAAATAATTATATAGATTGCAAGACTAAATACAGTTATAGGTCCATAGTCCATGATCAAGTCAAAATTTATACACTGCCATATGAATGCAGATTGTTAATTTAGTCCATGAATCATGTTTCTATTGATGACAGTCCAAAGTTTCTATTCATGACAGTCCAAATAATCAAATACTCTAAGATTTGTTGAAATCACATAAGATAAAGAAACAAACAGAATTTTCAAGCACATTACATTATGTCGTAATGATAATAAGAAAATGCTTCAAATTCATCAAAAACGTAAAACTGTCGGAGTATTATTTATCGCTGGCTGCATTATACCAGCAAACTCCGACTATCACTCCCTCCCTTTCCTGCAAAAAACCAGTCAACAAGTCTGTTTGCTGCTATTCCAATTCCTATTTCTCTGCCAATACATTTTCTTAGACTATAGCTAACACACTAACAATGTAGATTAAGAAAGAACAATTCTATGCAATCCACAAGTACTAAGAAAAGAATGCAGCAAAAACAAAATGAAGCTTCTGTTGAATTGATATTTGGACCGAAGAATAAAGGATGGCATTTAGGTCTTCGAAAGAGACACAGCTTCTCCTTCAGACGAGTGCCTGGTTTTCCTTGCCAGCAAACAGTGAGCGTTGAGGATATCTTATTCCTGACAACAGATCAACAGGATATCAACTACAGTTCAATCATACCTAAGTCATAACCGGTAAAATTATTACTAAAATAAAGTTATCATAAAGCATCGGAACAGCCCTTACATGAAATTTTAGAATCAAAAGTTAAGATTTCAGTACAACAAATGCAGAACCCTTTTCTTAATCGGGAGTGAACAAATTGAGGTAAAACAACATAATACACTTAATAGAGATATTTTACTCGCTCTAAAAAAAAAATCTCATAACCTCAATGACGTTGGAAAAATTCTTGACCCAACCAAAATAATAAAATTTAGGAGAAAAATAATACCTCATATTTCATCTTGTGAACACCAATCTCTAGCATTCTGGAACATGCGCAACCAAGGACTAGGACCCTTCTTATCAACATTCCACAGCTTTGGATACCATGGATACTGCCACATTAAGAAGCAACGCTCTGGATGAGGCATCATTGCAAGATGTCTTCCATCCGGAGAACAAATAGCCGCTACTCCTAAAGGAGAGCCATTTACATTGAAAGGATATGTCTCTGTTGGATTACCAGCATCATCACAATATCTTACAGGAGCTAACTCTGAATGAACAACGCGTTCCAGCACACCTTCATCTGGGAAATACGCTCTTCCTTCACCATGAGCAGTCCATATCCCCATTGTACTACCAGACATACCTTTGAACATTATAGCCGGTGAGTCCTTTATTGTAACATTTGTAAAGCGGCATTCGAATCGCCCGGACTCATTGTGAATGAACCTAGGCTGTGACAGGTCGCCACCAGCACCATGCACACCCCCAACTCGAGGTCCTGGTACCCATCCTAACAAAGCCATGAGCTGACAACCATTGCATACGCCTAGACTGAAAGTGTCGGGACGCTTGTAAAACTCTTGAAATTGTTTTAAAACCGACTCGTTGAATCTTATAGAAGCAGACCAACCTTTTGCAGAATCAAGCACATCGGCGTAGCTAAACCCACCAACAAACACAATTCCACGGAACTCTTGCAAAGAGACCACACCATTAAGAAGGTCTGACATAGTAACATCCCATGGTTCAAAACCAGCAGCATGAAACGCTGCAGCCATTTCTCTGTCTCCGTTGCTCCCTTCTTCTCTTATCACAGCTACTTTAGGTTTTAAAGCAGCAGACATGTACTTATCATCGGTGAAAGAAGGAGTATAAGTCAGTTCCCATGAAGGTTCGTAACGATTTTTAAGACCTTCTCTCTCCATATCCACACAAGAAGCCAACCTTTGGAATTTTTCCAGCTGAAAACTAGTATCTTCCCACATGTCCCTAAGAAGACTAGTTTTTTCTTCCAAATAAGTCACCCCATCAACCTTAACTTCGATCGATGGAGTGGCAGTAACTTGACCGATGGTTTCAGCCAAAACTCCCACATTGTTCAATTTATCCATCACAATACCCAAATTTTTCTTGCTTACCTCAAGAACTAACCCAAGCTCTTCTGCATATAGTGTTTGGAAAAGGCTATTACCTTGTGAATTCAAGTTCAAAATAAGTCCACGGTTACCGGCAAATGCCATCTCTAAGGCACAAGTTAGGAGCCCACCGTCACTGATATCATGACCAGCGGAGATCAGTTCCTCAGTAAGAAGCTCTTGAACACCTTCAAAGACCTTTTTAAGATAAGGAATATCATCAAGATCAGGACAGTCATCTCCAACTTGGTCAAATGCTTGTGCAAGAGCAGATCCACCTAATCGCCGCTTTCCCTTTGACAAATCAATATGAAGCAAAACACCGTCATCTTCAAGTTTCAAATCTGGAGTCACAGTTTTTGTAATATCAGGACAAGTAACATAAACACTGATTACAAGATTTCCAGGAGCCTTGACAACTTCGCTTCCAGAACGGGCTGCCATAGAAAGGCTGTCTTTTCCTCCATCAATAGCAATACCAAGTTCAATCATTGCTTCCGACAAAGATATAGCAGCATCATACATGGCAGCCCCTTCCCCGTCAAGCTTGGCAGCGTACATCCAATTGCCACTTGCCTTGACATCAGAAAGTGAAGTCACCTTTGCCCATACAAGATTGGTGAGTGCTTCTCCAACAGCTAACCGAGCCATCGCCTTTGGGTCTAGCAGACCTTTGATTGGTTGTTCCCCAATGGCGCACGCACCTCCAGTCAAGTCAGTAAAAGTCTGAGCGGTAACAGCGACATCAGCTAGGGGAATTTGCAAAGGGCCAACAGTTTGCTGTTGTGCCACTAGACCGGTAACACACCTATCGACTTTTGTTGTCAAGAAGCGTTTTGAACAGACCGATGGTAATCTCAATACCCTCTTTAGAGAATCTATGACTGTAACCCCAGGGGCAATATCAAGCGGCTCTCGCTCATAAACAATTCGATTAAATTCAAATGATTTTTGAGGCATGTCACCAAGGACCTTCTCAAGTTCAAGATCCACGGCAGGGGGAGGTGGAGGGAGTCCATTTGAGAGACACTTCTGAGTTGCTAAACCATCAACTAACACAACTCGTCCATCGCCACTAATAGTTCCAATCACGGCCATTGAAACCCTTTCCCTTTTACAGATTGATTTTAAGAGCTCGTGACTTTCGGGCTTCACCAAGATTGCATCTTGCTCCTGATACTCTGCACCCCAAATCTCTAGAACAGACATTGTATGATCACCAACCACAATTGATCGGACATCAATCTCAGCACCCTTGGGGTAAATAATTTCCTTCACAACATTACAGTTCCCACCAGCACCTTGATCATGAATACTCACAATTGGATTTTTATCCCCCAACTCAATACAGGCACGAACAAGACGGTACAGTTTTTGTGCCATCTCAGCATCCCCACGTTGCACGGCATTGAAATCAAGCTCTGCATCATTCTGCCCACTAACCATGCTCGAGGCTGCGCCACCTCCCATCCCAATACGATAAGCGGGACCTCCAATTTTAACAACCAGCATTCCAATGTCAGGCTCTCCTTTTGTTATATGATGGTGGTCAATCTGCCCAATTCCTGCACTAAACATGATCGGCTTCAACCATTCCCGTCTATCCCCACTAGGAAGTCTCATTCCAAAAGTTCTACAGAAACCTTGGATCAACGGCTCTCCAAATTTGTTGCCGTAGTCAGATGCACCATTACTTGCATCTATAAGAATCTGCAACGGCGGTGCCAAATTTGACGGGTAAGTAAATGACGGATCTTCCCACGGAGCATATAACCCTGATGTGTTGAGATTTCCAACACAATAACCAGCTGTAGCTGCTTGGACAAACGAACCCCTTCCTGTTGCATGTGTATCCCTAATTCGACCTCCAGCACCTATAATTTTTAAACATCAAAAATGAAAATTATCGATCTAGTAAACTCGTCAATGAATTGTCATGATATTGTTAATTGTTAATAAAAAAGGATGTCCGGTAGCTGCTTCAGCGGCTGAAATAGCTCTAACAAAAATTGAAAAAAGATTTCCTTTTAATTGGCGATTAATCGATTATCAAAAAAAGTTACGAGATTTATATTAACTGCATTCAATATAAGTTCAAGACACATAAGGACTATTTGCTTAGTTGTACCTGTCTCTGCACCAGGATAAGGTGCCACAGCACATGGAAAGTTATGCGTTTCAGCTGTAAATAAGATATCCATGTCGCGTTCTGTCAAGTTTAACGGGCTTGTTGAACCAGGCTGAACTGGTCGCAACGGCTTCACTTGAAAACCCCTAATTGCACTTGAGTTATCCTTAAAGCCAATAACTGAGTTATTCAGATTTGCCTGTAACGTGCTTTTGACAATTTGCATAAGAGTCCTATTCATAGGTTGTCCGTCAATAAAGATCTTTCCGGTAAAAAACCAGTGCCTGCTATGTTCACTGTTGGACTGAGCAATATCAAACAATTCAACATTAGTTGGATCACGCTTAATGTCTTCTCTGAAAAGTTTGGTGTAGTATTCCAAATCCTGTTCATCAAAAGCAAAACCCATCTCCAGATTAATCTCTTCCAATGCCTTCCGCCCTTTCTCCATTACAGGTATATAATAATAATCTTCCGGAACTACACTGGTCTCGAAGGATGTTAGCTTCTGAGTATAAACACATTCAGTCATCCTATCATGCACCATAGCTGCAAATTCACTAATTTGATGTTCTTGTAATTCACCATTTGTGTACAACAAATACCTCCTTGACCGTTCCAAACGATTAACTTCCGTCAAACCACATGCTTGGCAAATTGACACAGCATTCGCAGACCAAGCTGTGGTAAAAGATAACCTGGGACCAACCTCTACAATAACTTTCTCCAAACCCTCCTTACTCTTCTTCTCAAGAAAGCTCTCAGTTCCCAAATTCTCGGGTTCAAATGTTTCTGAAAGAAGCCATCTAAGAACCGAAAGCTTTTCGCTCGAAAGTTGTGAACCAAGACCAACATTAAAGCATTGCTCAGTCTTTAAGTCCACTATCTGATTAGAGATTTTCGCTTGAGCTTCCTTTAAAATCTCAGCAGCTGCACTTTCTTGGATAAACGGTACACGGTACAAATGAATAACTTCCGCAGAAGGCTTCTCAATCAAGCCAGATTGTTGTTCTACTGAACCTGCAACACTCCCAGTAACCACAACTCTTGGATTTTCTTGAGCTTGACACCTCAAACGCAATGACTTACGGGTTGAACGAGTCGAAACACGACCCCTATTACAAAGGGTACCCCAAAGCAATTGGCTTCTATGTTTTTCAGGCTTCTTTGCCAAAAACAATGTTTGTCTACATGTACCCTGAAACCAAAATCACAAACCCCATAAACACAATTGTACTAAATGGTCCATTCCAACAACATGGTAAAAAAAAAAGAGTATTTTATGATGCTTATTGAAATTTGAAAGAGAGGGAATAAAGTAAAATGATGAAACCTGAAGGAATTCAGATACCCCAATTTCTCCAGGAGCAGCCATATACTCGATCAAGTATTGGGAAGCTCTGAAATAGAGAGAAAAAATCAAACTTTTAAGAACTAAACAAAAGCAAAGGAAAAAAGTGTGCAATGGTGAGTGATGGGTGTAACTAAATTTTGGTGTTAAACGATAAAGTTAGTACCTTTTAAAGAAAGGGTGGGCGCAGAGTAACGAAAAAGTAACAGTGGCGAAGCTTGAACAATGGGTTCTGTAGAAACAAAGAACCTTAGAAATCTAAAGTTCAGAAGAAAATAACAGAGAGATAGAGAGAAACAACGAGATAAGATAATAGCGCAATACCTTTGTCGGAGGTGGCGGACGGCGATGGGAAACGGGTGAGAGGAACGGAGAAAGAGAGAGTTAGTGCGGCGGCGCGGCGCGGCGACTGTGTGACACACTGACCAGTGTTAGTAGAAGAAAGAATTAAGGATCTTTGTTTGTTTGTTTTCGTTGTTGGTGTTACTCACTTCACGGGCCGGGCCGGGTTATATTTAATGGGCTTAGAGTTCCGGAACCCGACATTGGAACCGGTATTACTGTACGTGTCCCTTCTTTCTTTAGATTCTTTCTCTGTACCTTTTTCTATTGCTGAATCTGATTCAAATGCTCCTTTTTTTTATTTATGGTTTGTATTGAAAGAAAGAAAAATAAAAATGGAATCCTGGTCCTTTTAAGTTTGACATTTTAGCTACTCATCTAAGTTTAAAGATATCAATTGGTGGATCAACGGCTAAAATCAACGCGAAATGAGAAACATGAGATAAATGGTTGGAGAGGATATGTATCCTTCATAAGCGTGGAGCCTCATTTAGTGTTGGTTTTTTGACCCAAGTGTCATTTTTTGAAATCAATATTCCCAACTTGCCATCTTTTGAAAATTATTTTCATGTCACACTTTGACCGATCTTGTTTTAAAAAAATTCAAGATTAATCAAAGTGTGACATTTGGGAATATAATTTTCAAAAGAATCAAAGTGTGACACTCGGG
Organism: Trifolium pratense; assembly: GCF_020283565.1. Lineage (NCBI taxonomy): Eukaryota > Viridiplantae > Streptophyta > Magnoliopsida > Fabales > Fabaceae > Trifolium > Trifolium pratense. The sequence goes on along the minus strand of NC_060061.1, from coordinate 5,239,664 downwards.
ATATAATTTTCAAAATGTGACAAGTTGGAAATAATGGTTTCAAGGTGACACACTTGGTCGAAAAGCCACAAATGTTCCTTCTTGTTGGTCCTTTTGCTTGGCTAGTTGTTTAATTTTCCTTGCTTTGTTGTTGTTCTGATGAATCTCCGAATCAAAGACTATTTGATTTTTCGGTGTCTTTCGTCGCGTAAACAACAATCAACAACACTAATCAGAGAAATTGGAATATGAAATACCAATACCCACTTTTTTGTGGCTGTCAACATCCAGAAAGGGAAAACCAATCAATTTTTGCGAGAACAAAATGACCCCGATCGTCTTAGATACAAATACCAATACCGACTTTGTTTTGCTGCGTGGAGAATGAAGCGTCGTCAACATTGCAATTTAAAAGTACCTGTTTGAGGTTTGGTCCAAGTGGATAAAGTAGAGCCTGCAGGAGCATTTCTGTTTTATGATCTCTGTCGACGGTAACTATAGGCCTGTTTGCGCCTGCTGCCACTCTACCAGCGTGTTGCTGCCACAGTCTCACACACACACCAACGAAACAGGCTCCAACAAATTGTTTCAAACTTTGTTATTTCTTTGCTAAATATTCCAAAGCATAGCCACAACACTAGAAACTTGCTCCTCGGTTAAGTGCTGCAGAATTGTGAAAACGGTTGGAAATAATCTATCATTCTGTTGTATAATAAGCTAGAGACCAATCTGTTGCCAACACTGAATGCTATTGGGACAATTAGACTATCTTCCGCACCATCTTCACAAAAAGCACAGTAACTCGAGCAATTCACACCCGGTCATGCCTCCAAAAACTCTAGTGAGAAGACAACCTCTACAAATACGCCACAACATGTTTTTGTATATGCTAATCGAAATAGTAATACATTATGAAAATTGGGATAAGCATAATAAGTATTGTTACCAACGAAAGTGGATTGATGAGGCAACTATGCAGTACATAGTTCATACAATTATAATTCTATAACTTAACATTGAAAATCCCATTTACATAGCAGAACTTCCTGATATGTCAAATACCTATGTACATCTCAAATATAAGAAAAACTAAACAATGTGCAATTGCATCTTTTTGGGGGCTAAATAGACATAGAAATGGCTTTCTGAAGATTCTTAAAAGCTTTCTCGTATCGTAAAAATCCCATAAACCAGAATTCAGAATCATCTTGAGTAACTATTTCTATATACTTTTGTTCTTCCTGGTTCACATTCTGTCCTTCATTAACTTCTTTTACCTTCCCAATTGGTATCATAACCTGCATAATAAAATGCACCTAATTAAATCCTTGTCATCAAAGTCGACTCAATCGATAAAGACTAATTAATCATAAAATTTTACGTTTAATCCAAATCAACCGCAAACCAAATTACAATAATTACCTTATACGGTACCTTGACCGTCTCTCCTGCTATTGCAGAAGAGAAGGTTATTGGTCTTTCACTACAAAATGCAACTTTTTTGGTGGAGATAAAGAGAACTCCAGCAATAGGACCAGCTGTTGTGTATAAATAGCATTGTGAAGCCTTCAAAACTTTCTCTCCTTCTTGCATACCAAAAATATTCTTGAAAATGTTCCCTCTACCACCTTCTTGTATTATCCTTGCACCTAAACTCAACTTACCCTTCAGTGTCTCTGATAGTTTAGGACCTAGTTTTACTGCAATCCAACATATATGCCACATGTTAGAAATGTATCCACTATTCAATAGAAGTTACACACAGAAAAAAAGTTGGTTTTTTAAGTTGTCTTATAACACACAAATTTGACATCAAAGTGTTGGGGAGTCTGGGGGAACTCGAGAGAAACAATAGGGTCAATGCTCCAGGACCACGAGAGAGACGCCACATCTCCACTCAAAACCGTAAGGCATTAGGTTAATGGGTCACCTCTCTTATAAATCCAAGATTTTTCCCATACATATAAATCCAACATTTTTCCCATACATAATCGATGTGGGACTGTTATCTCGAATGGAAAAATTTCAGTCGAACCAGGGACTTAATCACTTAAACTTGAAATCCAACACAAAGTTCAACAACAAGTTAAATTAGATAGTTAACACAATTCAAATATATGGTTAATTAGTTTCGGTAGATGGTCGCAACTCATAATCATTCTGTAGTGACAAGTGTGAGGTGAGTTAAGTCGGACATTATTTAGAAAAGTGGAGATTAAACATTTATAACTAAGAGGATTCATAAACCTAACACTTAAAGTTTTGGGTTAAGATGTGGTGTCCAACTCACTATATAGTTGTTCAAACCTCAATATGGAAATGGAATTATGGATGATCCTATTGCTAACCACATTTTGGTCCTTAAATTTTTTTTAGTTCTATTCGACAAACTCAAATGAAAAGTTGACAACAAAGACCAAAGTGTCTAACATCTATAACTTATGATACCAAAACAAAACAAAACTTGAAAACCAAAATGAAACTTAAAAATAATTGAAGATGTATTAAAAAAAAAACATTGTACTAGTATTTAACTTGTAAGAGAAATGTTTTGAAAGGTGAGTTACCATGTTCATGAATCCTAAATGCAAAGCTGCTTTTTTTCCTGCTTGTTGATTTCTTGTGCTCCATAGTTGCAGTTGCTGTTTCTTTGGCTGCAGTTACAAGAACCACATAAGTATATTATTATTATTATACTTATATATTATATTATATTATATTATTATATAGTTTGATATACGCGTTGAAAAGAATAAATTTGACTTTATAACTTAATTCTTAATTGGGTTGGATGAGAACAGTGTCTTATTAATTGGAGGGTTACCTGCAGAAGAATTCATCAGTGATGGAAATTTCTTATTTCTGGAATCCAAAAAAAATAATAATAAAAATGAAGATTTAATTGTTATTCTTGCAAACAGCTGTCCAAGGAAAATGCTTGGAAAAAACTAAGATAGAGATGGCTTTTCTGAATTTAATTTATTCAATTGGCCTACTACGCGTTTTTTCTTTCTTTGTTTTAGAATTCTGTGACTTTTTTGTTTGTTTTAGAATCTTCTACTATGTGCATCGGTGACTTACTGACTTATAATATGCACCACTGATTACCTGGTGTATGGTGCACAAGTCTTCGATATTTTTATAACGAATACGAATTTTAAAAAATTCATCGTTGGATAGAAAATTTATATTATTTAGATCATCCATAAATTTTTTAAATTTTTTTGAAAATCATTTGATATGTTATTGAGACCCATCAAGATTAACGGTATTGAATAAAAATCCATAAACCGTTAATTTTGACGGATCTCAATAACATATCAAATAATTTTCAATTTTTTTAAAAAAAATTATGGATGATCTATACTATATGAATTTTTTATCCAACGATAAATTTTGTAAAATTCGTATTCATTATAGTATTTTCGAGACTTGTGCATGGTGCACAATTTGAGACATTTGTGCACCATAGACTTTGTTTCACTTATAGAGATGAGTTTGAGTTTAAACTTCACAAAGTTTACTTATTCATCTTAAAAATAAAATTTTATCTAAAAATCTTTTAATATTTTCTCTCTCATAAAATATAAGCAAAAGATTGTGAACAAAAGTCAATGTATTTGGTATAAATTTTAAACCAAATACATCAAGTTTGTTTGACTCATTTTACTTATATTTTGAAACTGCGAGAGTATGTTAAAAGACAAATTCAATATGTATCGGGTAGTTAGAGATATGCCTTTTGGTATATAGCTAGATACTCCCTCTGGTCACATTTATAACCAAAAAACATTTAAAATTTTGGTCACTATTATAAGGTATCGTTTGACCCAACTTTTTTTTAGACGTATAAGCTATTTTAACCACAAAGTTAGAAATAAATGTTTTTTAACCCTAAATGATATGATCAAACCCACATATTTAATGAGTTTTTTAGTGACAGATTATTTTTAAAAAATTCGAATTTAAATTTTGATTAATATAATTTTTTATTAAATTTTACTTATTTTCGAATGAACTCCATTTTACAAATGTCATTCTCTCGAAAATTTAGGTTTTTTTTCATGGAAACTTAGTTAAAATCTATTAACCAGTCATGTAAATTTTTGGTGCAAAACTTGTGAAATTTTTCGTAATTTATGAAAAGAGTGATAGTGATTAGTGATCATCACTAGAAAATATTATTTATTACCCTAAGTTTTTTTTCATTAAAGCTTATTACCTAAGTTATGAAACGAGTGATAGTGATCATAACATGCCCATCTAAAATAGCTTACACTGTGGCAGAAAATCATTTATTTAATTACAAAGGGTCCTTAAATATTTATTTATGGTCAAATAACTTACACTATGGTCCATAACATGCCTATCTAAAATACGTTGGAATTTCTTTTTTGGAAAAATTAGAAGTTTTTAAAATAAACGTGTTTTCTTGGGTGGGTGGAGGCTACTTTTTCTTTCTTCAAACAAAGCTAGCTAGTACTTTGACTTTGATGTGTGTCTACATATTAGTATTATATATATTCAGATGAAGTTTTGGGTTACCACAAAAATTTGATTGCATAAGCGGAGTTTGGATCTTCTCCATTTTCTATTGTTTTCATTTCTTTTATTATCAAAATTTTTAAATATTTTTTAGTGTATAAATGATATTTGGACCCACTTAATATCACATTTTTACATTTATATTATCAAAACTATATAATAATGAAGAAAATGGAAAGAATTAGAAATTAAGAGGATTCTAACTCACATAAACATATTTGATAAAAGGTAGAAAAAGAAAATTTAAATAATGTGTATTTTAAAATAATTAAATGATATATTTTTATGTGGGTCTGACCGAGAATAGATTGATTTAATATACGTGACCATATAAATTATTTTTTTAGAAGAAGAGTTGAATATTTGTACATTTTATGTTTGTCTTATTTATCTTCTTCTTTTCATCTTTTACACTATAGTTTACACACATTTTTCTTGTATATAGTTTACACACAGTTTTAAAATACACAAAAAAGAAATCAATTTTTTAACATGGAAATATCATTTATCTTGTTCTCCTCTCAACCATTCAACTAATTTGATAGTTGAAATGAATAAAAGCGAAGTTTATATTCTCAAACAAAAATTGGGACAATTTAAATTTTAACTAAACTACAATTAAAAAAATGAGCAATTTGGTCCCTAGATAAAAGTACATAAACAATATTCAAAAAACCTCCATATTTATTTGTAGATATATCAATTTTTTATAAATTGATAAAATGGAAATAATCACAGTAGGCTAACGCGTAGAGGAGTCGGTGTTCGAACACTAGTCACAATATCCAACCTAGCAATTTTAACATTTTTGTTAGTTGAGTAAGAATTTATGTACAATAACATGTGCTCCGTATTTTGTTCTTTGTACACTTTTGGGAACATTTTTTTATTTTCACACCGACCCAATTTGATTTTCTTTTGGTAACATTTTTTTTTTAAATCGGGTATCCTCTGCGCACAACTGCAGAGACTAATTATCGAGCTTTGTGGATCCAAATGAATGGCAAGGCAAACTCTCCCTAAGAGTTTTAACACTGTTGCATGCTCAAGTCAGGGATCGAACCCTTTTAGTAACATTTTTTTGGATTTGAAAGATATTACAAATATTCAACCTAACAATTTTGATAGTTATCAGTTGAGTTATTACGATCTTTACTCTCCAATCTAAATAAAACAAGGAAAAAGCTAAAATGTGTCATAATGACTCATGTTAGTGATTCAAAAAAGGAATGGTTTATCATAATTCATGTATATAATTCACTTTTTAAACTTGATCACAAATTAATTACACAAAATTTAAGAAAATCTTTCTACTTTTAGATTCCACCCATAAAACAAACCTTGTATCCTTTCATTTCATCACTCAATTATTCAACAAAAAAATTAAGATTAGACATATATTATATGAACATAGACTTTATGTTACTTAATGTGACTAGTATCTACTATTGCGGGAAGAAACAATGTCACCCCTTTTGGGAGCAGTTAAAAGAGGAGTAATTAAAGGCTAAAATGTCTCATTTTATAGGATGATAATTATTATTTTTCATGTTTACAAAAAATAGCTTTATTGACTAAATCCAACTTAACCTATTTCTTTTCAAGCCACAGCTTCATTCATTCTCACTGAAGGATGAACATGAAGTTAGGGAACTAAGCAATATGCAAAATATAGCAATAAACAAACCACACCTTCCTATTATTATCCATTTTACTTCTTAATCAATATTCTCATCACATTCTTCCACTCTTGTTCAATACTTAATTACCATATCTGGTATGTCAACGACATTTACTTTCCTTTTCTTTCTTTGTTGTTATTATCATCACATTGTTCAATCTTTGTTCTTTTCAAATATGTGTGTATAGTTCAATTTTTTGAAGAAGATTACATTCAAATAGTAGAATATCTACTTTAAATTTCACTATAAAACTTTAGGTATGCTCTTTTGTTCCCTTTTTAAGATAAGATTTTTTTTTCCTTGCATTAATTACTTCTACATTTTTCCTTAATTTACTTGCAATAATATTGATATGTTAAATTGTACCCAAAAAAAAATATTGATATGTTAAATGAGCATACCAATAGTTTAATGAACAAAGAAAGAAAGGCCAAAAAAAAAAACTAATAACATGACCAATGCAGTACTATTGGTCAAGTTGAAACAACTTATACTCCCATAAGGAGAAGACCCCGGAATTCGGGTCAAATCTTTTTGAAATCTCTGACATTGGAAAGTTGAGAATCAATGATAAAATTCCGTCCAATCAATCAAACTAGAGACTAGTTCCATAGCCGGTCCAAAGGGCCTACGTGTGTTAACATGACAAATTTATGACAATAATAAACTAGTTATGTTTTGTCTTAATATAATAACATGTAATGTTGTAGCATCTCAATCTACTAGTTCAAACTAGTGATTTTTGAACATAATCTAATGTGATTTGTTTATTTGAAATTTTGTGATCAGAAAATGCCCAAGGATTACAATGGATCACCAAAACATTATAATCAACTTGAATCCAAAAGAAATAGACTCACTTGGATTTTAGGTGTAAGTGGACTATGTATTTTATCCTATGTAATGGGTGCATGGAAAAATACAGTAACACCTAACCAATCTGAGACATACTCAAAAGTAGATTGTAATGCTGCATCAAACACAGGAGGCTCTTCCTCAACTTCTTCGTCGTCGAGTCTAGATTTTTCAAGTCACCATTCACTTGAAATAAGTACTTCTGGAGGGATAAAAGAGTTTCCACCATGTGACATGACATATAGTGAATACACACCATGTCAAGATCCACCTAGAGGTAGAAAATTTGACAGAAACATGTTGAAATATAGGGAGAGACATTGTCCTACAAAAGAAGAGCTTTTGTATTGTCTTATTCCTGCTCCACCAAAATATAAAACACCTTTTAAATGGCCTCAAAGTAGAGATTATGCTTGGTATGATAATATTCCACACAAGGAACTTAGTATTGAGAAAGCTATTCAAAATTGGATTCAAGTTGAAGGCGATCGGTTTCGATTCCCTGGTGGAGGTACTATGTTTCCTCGCGGAGCCGATGCTTACATTGATGATATTAATGAGCTTATTCCTCTTACTACTGGTAATATCAGAACTGCAATTGATACAGGATGTGGTGTAAGTTCAATCATCCTTATACTCTATCTTCATTATGTCTATGCTTCTATGTTTTTCTTATTGAAGTTTGTTCACAGAGTCTTATATTTAGGGACGGAGGTAGTAAATGCTAACACTTTATATACCTTGGTGTGCCTCTAATTGTAAAGGTAGCAAGTTGGGGTGCTTACCTTTTGAAAAGGGACATCCAAGCAATGTCATTTGCACCAAGAGATACACATGAAGCTCAAGTACAGTTTGCATTGGAGAGAGGAGTTCCTGCTATGATTGGAATCATGGCTTCACAGAGGCTTCCATACCCGGCAAGGGCTTTTGATATGGCTCATTGTTCTCGCTGCCTCATACCATGGCACAAATATGGTTAGTATTCACACTTCTCCTACCATTTTATTCACTATACAATTTGTAATCCAGAGTTCGGCCAGAAGGTGAGTAAAATCTTACCATAGATTATTCCAGTTAGAGTTCGAACTTGATACTCTTGATCGATTCTTCCAACATTGTATATTGTAATTATCTTATTTTTTGGTTAGTTGTTAATAAGAATCTAATTTCCATGGCACAGATGGTTTGTATTTGATTGAAGTGGATAGAGTCCTAAGGCCGGGTGGTTATTGGATTCTTTCTGGTCCACCTATTAGATGGAAGAAATACTGGAGAGGTTGGGAAAGGACAGAAGACGATTTGAAGCAAGAGCAAGATTCCATAGAAGATGTTGCCAAACGCATATGTTGGAAAAAAGTTGTTGAGAAAGATGACCTTTCCATTTGGCAAAAGCCTAAAAATCATCTTGAATGTGCACAAACTAAACAAGTTTTTAAAACACCACACATTTGCCAGTCTGATAATCCTGACATGGCTTGGTAAGTATTCTTTATACGTACGGTGAATTCTTTCATACACATCTTATTTGAATATGTATCAGTACATCGTTGAGGTGGATAACTCTGATAGGTTCACAAATAGTATTTATTAATTTTTTGACCTATCAGAATTATTATTTATTAAAGTGACCTTACCAATTATTTTATAACTATCTCCCAAAAAAAATTGAATTTCATCATTTGAGGTTACAAAGTCAAACTCTTACTACCGGCGAACACCTCACAGACAAAGATTCTTTATATCATTTTTACAAGAGGGTAAGTTGTTTTTACCATTTTTCTTTGTTTCATTGGATTGAATAAGGTACACAAATATGGAAAAATGCATAACTCCATTACCAGAAGTTAGCAGTCCAAACAAAGTAGCTGGAGGGGAACTAGAAAAATGGCCAAAACGTGCATTTACACTACCTCCAAGGATTGCTAGTGGTTCAATACCCAGCATCACTGCAGAGAAATTTCAAAAGGACAATGAATTATGGAAGGAAAGAATGGCACATTACAAACATATTACTCCTATTGCACAAGGAAGATATAGAAACATTATGGATATGAATGCGTATCTTGGTGGATTTGCAGCAGCATTAATAAAATTTCCAGTTTGGGTTATGAATGTTGTTCCCTCAAATTCAGCTCATGACACTCTTGGTGCAATCTATGAAAGAGGTTTCATTGGTACTTACCATGATTGGTGTGAAGCTTTCTCAACTTACCCTAGAACATATGATCTCATTCATGCAGCTAATGTATTTGGCATATATCAAGATAGGTGAGTATTTCCACATTATCAAAGTTTGAAGATAGGTCGTTTAATTCCTTCAACTCTTTTAACCTTTAGCTAGATTTGTATTGTCGACCGTCACAATCACATGCATTAACACAGTGAGCGCATTAGTGGTTATTTGATCAAAATTGGACGACCCAGGTTTCAAGCTCGGTATTTTAGATGTTAAATTTTCAAAAATCTAGACCGTCTGATCTCAATTCAACGATCACTGATATGTTGACAACGTGAATGTGTGAAATTGCTGACTACAGATAGTCCAAATCGTCCTTAGCTCAAATCAGTTGAACTACTTATCCCAATATTTTTATTAATTTTAATGATTGAATTGTCTGGCCTTATGATTTGGTGATTAAATTGGTATCATTTCTTTTATATTTTTAATATATGCTTACAACTTTGGTGACTAAATTGGTATGAATTGTTATGTATGCAAGGTGCAACATTACTGTTATACTATTGGAGATGGACAGAATCTTGAGGCCAGAAGGGACAGTGATATTCAGAGAAGGAGTAGAGCTTCTCACTAAGATTAAAAGTGTTACTGATGGAATGAAATGGAGGAGCAACATAATGGATCATGAAAGTGGACCTTTTAATCCAGAAAAGATTCTTGTTGCTGAAAAAACTTACTGGACTGGTGAAGCTAAAAGCAACTAATAGATAGTTTTTTTTTTATTTTTTATTGCAACTTTCTTTTTTTCCCTCTTAGAGATTAAATTTTGTTCAGATGTTGTTTCACTGACTTTACATTTCTATCTTATTGCCAAATTTTGTATTATAAAGGCAAGGACTTTATTAATGCAACTATTTAGTTTTTTACTCAAATTTTGTATTGTTCATTTATATACTTTAGTTATTGTTTGAATCAATGAAAAAGTTAGATATGTTGGGATTTTTTTTTTGACAATATAGATATGTTGGGATTTAGAGTTTAATGTTACACAAGTGATCGGTCATTTATTAAAAGTTTTGCGATCCATTAGATCTTGAGTAAAAAAAAAAAAATGCCATGCTATATATTTAAATACATGCTACATATAGAAAATGTCATTTTTCAAAACTAATTAGATCACTTATAAATAAATAAAAAATAAAAAAATACTAATTTGATCAAAGTATTTTGAGCATAAAGTGATTAATAGCAAATTAAGTGATAAATTTAAAATCAATACTCATGTAGTACTCAAGAAAACTCATATGTGTCAATCAATTTTATGCTTCAAAAATCAATTTTACCTTCCAAGTATGCACTAGAAATGTAAATAGATCGGAGTCAGCTGTTGAACACCTTGAAGATTAGTATTTGTTGCTGATATTAAACAATCACAACAACCTTTCTGCATAATTTACCTGTAGTTAAGAACTCAGATATGTTTTTTGTAATTTAAGGCCGTGATCAAATTTCGAAGACTCGGAAATTTCAATGATCCAGCTCCGGGAGTATATCAATCCCAGGAGGGGTAGTTGTATTGCAACCAACCTTCTTCATACACAACAAAAGTTTCGACAATGATGTTAAATTCATCTTGCCCTCATAAGCTATACATAACTGTAATACATGCAAGTATAACATACATCATCTCTTTACTAATTCAAAAGACGGTTCGATAAACAGAAACCAAATAATAAAAGGTCTTCAGACAATATTTTCATTTTTCCTTCAGAAGAAAGAAATAAAACACACAAATAAACAAAGCTATTATATAGTCAGAGTCTCATCTTGCCCCAATATACTCCAAGTCTATGTTTTATAACTTTCTTTTTTCATATGCTTTGAACATGATCACTCCGCAGTCATTGGTTGGGTCATGCAACACCTGAACCTGGCCTTCCTAACTGTTGTCATGACCTCGATCTCGGCATTTTCAAGCATTGCAACAATTTCAGCAAAGGGTGGCCTAACATCAGGGTTGGGATCCCAGCACCTTGTCATGATCTCACGGAGAACAGGCAAACAATCATTGGGCAAGACCGGGCGAACATTTCTGTTCACAACTGCAAATGCTGCCTGTACAGCTGTCATGTTCTGAAATGGAAGCATGCCAGTGATCAGCTCCCACAGGACAATCCCAAAGCTATATACATCCACTTTCTGTGTGTAAGGCCTATGTTGGATCATCTCACTGCATAGATCAAGAAACATCATCTCAATACATGAAAACAATCTCTCAGAACAACATAAATCAGTTAAAACCAGTTATGAATTTCAGCATTTCAAAATGTTCAATCTAATTAGCTAACAACTACTATGATGATACATCGTCAACTGGGATTTTAGCGATAGCAGAAACATATGAAAAAATGCTGGCTTTGATGCAGACATGACTAGATTTATATCATATACAGCTAATAAATGGACTGTCAATAAATGAAAACAATCTTTCAGAACAACATAAATCAGTTAAAAACCAGTTACGAATTTCAGCATTTCGAAAAGTTCAATCTAATTAGCTAACAACTACTATGAGGATACACGGTCAACTGGATTTTAGCGATAGCAGAAACATATGAAAACATGCTGGCTTTGATGCAGACATGACTAGATTTATATTATATACAGCTAATAAATGAACCGTCTATAGATATTCTTATCATGGGTTCTCAAATTAATTGCATAAATATCCGCACTATTATTGCCGTATTGAGTGCTAACTTGATCTAGAAAGCCAATATCTTCTTTCATTCAATAGAAGAAAGAAAATGGTGAAGTTATCATTAGAAGAGTGCACCAAAAAGAAGGTAAAAAACAAAAGAACTATACCTAACCAGCATTACAATTACTCTAAATGCCTAACAAGGAAATTTACTGAATGTTGTTCCTTTGAATAATACCAAAGAGAATCAAACAAAACAATCTTACTCGACATGTATGTGAGGTAGCATTGACAAAACAAAAGTGGGAAAAATGTACCATTTTTTAAATTTTGTTCTAATTTTTCAACTGCAACACATGTTATGGTCATGTTTTTAACCTAACTACTACTAAGGGTAAAAAAGTTACACACAAAAATACAGCATTTCCCTTCAAACAAACAAAAAACATAGAATATGATATATAAAGCAAGTCATTAAAACATTATAATTTTCTTAATCCTGCATGCCCAAGATTCACCAAAAGTTAACAGAATTATCAGAAAACTATTTCAAATTTCAAAAATGAAAAAGACTCCAGTTCCTTCCACCAGATTTCAAGAAAAAGAATCAGTGTTAATTATAACTCATCGGTCTTTTAGTTTTCTGCTACCCATCATGGTCACTCAAAACTCAAAAAACTAAATAATGGATACGGAGTTTTAGAAAAATAGAGCACAAACTCAGTAGAAAAACATGGCTCTTAAAAGCATCTTCGTAAATTATTATCAAAACAGGATATCATCACATGTCTCTGCAACTAGCAGTATGACTAATATATTCTATCTCAAACTAAAAGGCAATTATTGGGGATGTAGCTCAAACCAAAAAACACAATGTGGTTAAAAAGAAGACAGCAAATTAAACATCAAACTGTGATTTGTGGCAGAACCCAGCCATTTGAACTCATGATACATCGACTAATAATATCCATCAAGACTTCAATGATATGTACACAACAATTGAATTACAGATATATGCAGAGAGATAGATTATGTTAATCAGGTTCAGGTCCATACAACAGCAATCACCAAACCAAAAAACAAAGCAGCAAGGGTCACAAACAACTAGTTATGATTAAAGAAATCATGATGTTGACCCTCAGGGAAAAAGGATCAATAGTTTGTTATCAGCATTTAAAGTCTACCCAAAACATAATTTCATAAGCATGGAACCAAAGTGTATATTTAATTAAAACGAAATGAGAAAAAAAATCTTACGGAGCCATCCAACGGTATGTTCCAGTCTCAGGTGTCATTCCTTCAGTTTGCACCTCGATACGGGCGACTCCAAAGTCAGCAATCTTGATTGACTTGTCACCAAAAATCAACAGGTTGTCAGATTTCAAGTCCCTGTGGATCAACCCCAGACCATGAACATATGACATGCCTCTTGCAACATCCAAAGCTTGTTTGATAGCTAATTTGAGGGGAACTGTTCGGTTTTGGCGCTTTGTCAAGAACTGTCGAACTGATCCACCCTTAGCATACTCAGTAACGATGCACCATACCATAGGCTTACGGCATGCACCAATGAAACGGACTATATTGGGATGCTTCAGTGTAGCCAGCATCATAACCTCTTGCTGGAATTGTTGTTCCATCAACTGAGCCTTTGATATGTCATTCTCAGGCCTCTCCAAGATTTTGATAGCGACATCCTCCCCATTGTAAGTACCTCGGTAGAGTTTCCCAAAAGCTCCTTGAGCAAAGGCCTCACCCATATTTAGCTTCCTCAAGTCAATTGTCCAGTCTTCAAAATTTTCAAGCCCTTCAGTCGGAGAACTATTGTCCATCAGAGCTTGAGCTAAAGCATCGTCACTCAATGCATGTGTGACTCTTCCCCGACGATTGGCACTGTGTGCAACAGAATAATTATCATTGGCACGCCTCTTCAACCCTTGGTGATCCAACATGCGGGTATGAGAATCATTGGACCCGACACTGCTGTTATCAATTGACATTGCAACCGATCCTCCTCCGTTGCTCGTTTGCAAGCTACCGACGCTGTCGATCGACATATTGGTACCCTCACCAAGCTTGTGGTAAAAGCCTTGGGAGAAATCATAAAAGTTGTTGTTATTCTTGTTGAGATCTATTGGGAATTTGGCGCCACCTTCCAACATTTTTTCACACAGAAAAAGCAAAGCCTTCAAACTTTGCTATTTCTTTAGCATCAGAGACCACAAGCTAAACCAACCACCTGAGCATAACAAAACAGCAACAAAGGATTTAATATCAAACATCATCATCAGCTTTTCTTAAAACAAAACAGAACAACATCAATCCAACATTTGAATAAACCATAAATTAAAATAAAAATTGAAACTTGAGAGCTTCCAACAACAATATTTGGGTTTTATGACAAAACACATACTCAAAGAGCTTGGTCTGAAGCTGGTGAACCTCACCAATAAAAACCGGTTTTATTATCAAACATCATCATCAGCTTTTCTTAAAACTAAGAATCAAATGCATATGACGCATGATGTTGAAAAACAAGAAAACCAACTCACTAAAAAAATAAAAATAAAAACTTGCTTGACTAAATTGCTTCTAAATCATCAAAGAAACTAATTAGGGTATGTAAATCACAGCATAATTAAAATTAAAAACAAAGTTAAAAAATAAAAAAAGAAACCAAAACCATTGATTAGAAGTAATAAGCTGAAGTAGCAGCATAACCTTTATATCAAATGCAAAAACAAGTAAAATTGAAAAGAATTCGCCAAATTAAGACATGACGGAGCTCAAGACGGAAAAAATATAAATGAACTCGAAAATTTCCAAATAAAATAAAAAAAAAATTGAAAATACTTAGATGAGCTTATGAATCAAATCTGAACAGTCAATTAACAAAAACAGATACTGATCTTACATCAAAGACCAAAAAATTGGTTTAAAAAAATGAAGAAACCCTAAAATCTTGAAATGAAAAAGTGAGAGAAGAAAGACGTACCTGAAGAAAGAGAGAGAGAGGGTTGAGGAAAGTAACGAAGCAACGATGATGATGAAGTTATGAAGAGAAAGAGGAGATCGAAGAAAGTAAAGAGAGAGAGATATAGACAAGATTGAGTTCTTCTTCCCGTACTGAGGAAGCCACACAACAAGCAACAACAAAAAATGAAAACGGATGACTTTCTTTTTTCCTTTTATTTTCTCTCTCTTCTGTTTTTTCTTCTTCTTCTTTATTAACAAAAAATAAAAACAATTAATTTTTATAAACTTTTCCCTCCGTCCCAACTATAAGCAAAAATTAGTGAATAAAATTGAATGTATTTAGTCTAAATTTTTAACTAAATAAATCAAATTTATGTGAGTCATTTTTGCTTATATTTTATGACGAATGATTATGTGAGTTATTTTTGCTTATATTTTATGACGGATGAGTAATAAATTAGTCTCGACTTTTTACACACTACTGTCAAATGGTTTCTTAACCTTATCAATAATTCAAAAAGATTTACTGTTAAATTTGTTTTTAATAAATTTTACTGCATTAGTAAAAAATAAATTAACACAATTTAAGTCAGATAGATTCTTAACATTGTGAATAATTCAAAAAAAAAAAGAAAAAAAAAAACCTGCTTTTAACCTTATGAATAATTCAAATATTTACTGTCAGTTTTGTTTTTAATAAATTTTACTATATTAGTAAAAACATTCTTAACCTTGTGAATAATTAACTCGATTTTAACAAAAAGAAATTGATTATTATCAATTTAAGGTAAAATATAATTTTACGTGTTAACACGTGATTTTAATAATCTTACATATGAGATAGATAGAAATAAAAATATATGGTGTTAATATTTTGATGTTCAAATAACACAATTATTACTTGAAGAAAAATATCATAGTTTTTAATACATTGTTCATATTATAACTATTGTTTTATTCTCGTTATCATAAAAATAAATTAAAAAACACTACATGCTACATATAGGTCCCTTAAAGATATTTTTGGTTTTATATTGGTCCCTTAAAAAAAAGACCGAATAGGTCCCTTAAAGAAAAAAATGTTCGAATAGCTCCCTTAAAGACATCTCCGTTAATCAATTTGATCCCTTAAAAACATCTTTGTTAATCAGTTTGGTCCTCGAAAAACCTGCTGATCTTCGTTATTCAACATTTTTTTCTTTAAGAGACCTATTCGAACTTTTTTTTTAAGAGACCAATGTAAAACCAAAAATATTTTTAAGGAACTATTTTACTAATTAAGCCAAAAATATATTAATGAATAGTCTGAGAACATTGGTTTGACAATATATAATATAAAATTTTAATGAAATGTATATATTTAATGTATTGGGAATTGAAATAGTTAACTTTCAAAAATAGTGAAATTTATTTATTTAAAATCCTTAAATATTATCTCTTTACGTCATTTTTCCTATGGGAAATGTGTCGTTAATGTATTGGGAATAGATGTGTTTAGTTTTTCAACAAGTAATTACGCTTTGTGTTGCTTTATTAATAGGTGAAATTCTTATCAATAAATTACTAGAAAAAGTTAAATGTGGTTTTTATCCCTATAAAATGGTGACCTTATAAGTTTATCCTTAGTTTTTATTAAATTTTTAGTCTCCGAAAAATAATACTACACTCAAACTTTTTGATGATAACTATATCTTTTATAGATGTCATTATGTTTATTCAACTGGAGATACATTTTATAAACATATAATATTATAATGTTCATGTGAAAAATAAATTATTATTCGATAAATGAATTATCAAACAACATATTATCAAGCTATTTCCTTTTTGTGTGTGTGAAAACATTTCAAACCTAAAAAAATACTGAATCCAAATGCATACGTATTTTTTGCATATATTAGTGTTAGTGATTCCTCGTGTAAAATTAATTGTCGGTGAATATTAATATACATTTATCGGAGGAGTATAAAAAACTCACACAATCATTTAATGTGCTTATGAGAGTATAAGAAATATGCGCAAACATTCAATGCAATTAGTGAGTGTTTTAATGTATTTGCATTGGTAATTGACAATGTTAAAAAATTTAAGGGAAATGTTAACTTGTGCCCTTAAGGGCACATGTTAAGATGATAAATGTGAAAAAAATTTATTGAACTTGTAGTGTATTCAATTATCTAAACATTAAATTATTTGTATCATTAAATGCTATATTTCTATTTTTAGGTAGCTTAACATGTGCCCTTAGGGCACAAGTTAACATTACCCAAAATTTAAAAATCATAACGTTTAAGTGTATTTAATATATTTAAAATTGTTATTGTTAACTTGTATCTACGAGAAAAGTATAGGGAATACGCACAAACATTTAATGTGGCTTTATGAAAAGAGTATAGGGAATCCAAACAAATTTTAATACGGCTTATGAAAAACATATATGGAATTCACGCAATAATTATTGATGTGTCATTGGTAATTTGCATTAATAATTAATTTGATTGGATGAGTTGTTGAATTGAGCGGTCGAGTAATTCACGTGACTATATATATGAGTTAGTTTATTTTTTTTAAGACTATGTATCTTAGGGGTGTTCACGGGTATGGGTAATATGTTAAGCTCGGTGGCCCAACCCAAACCAACCCGCGTTTTTATCCAAACTCATTCAAGTGCAGGTCCAATTCGAACCAATCAGTTCAAATTCGAAGTGGTTTGGTTTGGTATGAACTTGTGATTTTTAAACCCATGAACCCACAAAACAATATTTTTATGTTTTAAAATTTTAAATTTTGATGCTCCCTCTGTTATATTTTAAGTGTCGGTCTTGCATACATCTCTTCAACGAAAATAATATATTGTTGGAGTTTCTTCTATTATACCCTCATTTTGAAAAATTTAACGTAGTTATTGAGAATAAATTAATTTTATGAAAAATGTGAAGTTAAGTTATTGAGAGAATAAGTGTATAATTGACAAATTGTAACTTTAAACTATCAAAATCACACTTAAATAAGAACAATTTTTTTTTAAAACGACACTTAAAAAAAGAACGGAGGGAGTACTGTATTTAAAGTATTTCATGTAATTCAAAGTGTTTAAATTTTAATTAGTGAAATTTAGTCTAGTTTTTGAAATTTCCATAAAATAAAATGTCATGTAACTATTTTTTTAACTGTTAAATTTTTTTATATGTCATCAACTGCTGCCACAACCCAACCCGCTCACCACTGGGTTGGGTTAGTTCGTATTTAACATAACAAATACCAACCCAACCCACTTAACTTTGATTGGATCGAGTGACAGATGTAACTCAAATCGGTCCAACCGACTCGCTGACACACCCTATCCGACTCAAGGACAGGTTAATCTGAGGGACATCAATCTCGTAGCACCAGGAGGATTCAAACATGGGACTCTGTGAGGAGCAAACTTCAAAGTCTCAAATCTTCACCAACCAGCCAACCATTAGATTAAAGAATCATTATAATTTAAACCAATATCTAGACACAAATAATTCAATATGCATAAAAAGAAAACTAAAAATTTGGGTGAAAAAAAATTAAGGATAGCTAAAAAACAATTAATTTAGTAATGGCTAAAAATGCATGCAAAAAATCCTACGGTGACAAATCACTTTTTCCATAACGCTCAAAATGAAAGTTGGTAAGTAACAATAAACTACAAGCTTGTGATAAAAAAATAACTGTTACCAAACAAGTCATTTAACTTATGAGTTATAAGACATAAACTAATAAACTATAAGTCAGTTTTGTGATGTTGACAAATAAATCCAAATTTGTACTAAAGTGGACTCCACTTTGTCCGTGTCATCTTCACAATCAAATTAAATCATATAAAACGTGTTAGACACATCCATTAATTTGAAAGTTCGTAAACATTTTTCCAATTTATTTCAAGCAATTTAACTACAAAGACATCCTTTTACAACATTATCACCATTTACTTTTTTCTCCATATGAATGAATCGTCAACATTAAATAGTTTCCACAAACCAATTCCACTCGTGCTAATTTTGTTGCTAACATTTTCCATTCATCACCATCACAACTTGAGATCCCCGAACTCTATCCCCAAAAGAGATAATGCTAATTTAACATGATTTATTTTTATTTGTTTTTCAATAATTTTTATTCCAATTATATAAAATAAATTAAGATTCAAAATTAGTTGCATGTGTAAAACACTTTCATTATATTCAAATTAAACATACTATCATTATATTATAGTTAAATCGTACAAAAAATTGCTAATATAATTTTTCTTATGGATTCATCATTGTATTGGATTTTTTTATGGAATTAGCATGCTATATATATATATATATATATATATAACGAAAGTCAAGTAATCTCCTCAACACAATATATGTCAAGGTAGACTATGAAAGATACGAGTCAAAGCGATAAAATCATAAAAACAAATTATACAAGGCGCAAACAAAGCAAAGGACTAGACCATCAATTATGGTAGTTAAAAGTAAAAGTACCACTCGTCGCCTTTAACCACCTAAAGGAGAAAATCTTGATATTGTCCATGATGTTAGGAGTTTGTTGAGCCTCTGATTAATATGTGATTTTTTTCGCTCCACACAACCCAAACGCAAGTGAGTCAGATGAGTTGCATAAAAGATCGGCGCGCACGAAGACCACCTGCTAAAGAAATAAACTGAACAAAGTGCTCTGGTAAAGTATGAGTGTCCACCGATGAAAAGCCAATCCAAGAACGAACCGAAGACCAAAAGGAACAAAAAATACAGCATGAGAGGAATAAGTGTTGGGTCGTTTCGACCTCTTCGTAGCCAGTCACACAGTAGTGGATATCTGATGATAATATGCCTCGAGAAGCCATATTTGCTTTTGTTGGTAACCTGTCACGCAGAAGACGCCACGCAAAAATGGAAACCTTTAAGGGAACCTGAGTATGCCAAATAAGATTCACCGCTGCATCTGTAATAATCAGATCATGAGAAGTCATGAGCTGATAATCACCACGAACCGTGTAGCCTTTATCATGGTTAGGCTGCCACTGCCACCTATCAGAAGATCATGCTTGTAAGGATAAATGACGAAGTAAAGTCCGACACTCCCTCAACACCTCCTCCTCCCACACTCTTAACTGTCTCTGCCACACCCACGATTCCCCACCTGCCCCACCCTAAAGAAGCGATCTCAACCACCGAACACGATTTAGTCTCCGCCAAATTAAACAGGCGCCCAAATCGCTGACACAAAAGAATCTCATCCACCTAGAAATCGGTCCAGAAAAAGTTATCCGACCCGTCCCCCACCTTTTTCAAAACCTGCTCCCCGAACCACCCACCCCCGGTCCACCAACACTATCCCTAATCCGCACTATCTCCCTCCACCACGAAGACCCTATTCGCCCCCATCTCTCAGCCTACATCTCTCCACCCCATATCGAGCTGCCAACACTCTAGACCACATACCCTATATGTCCACTAACATCCTTCAACACCACTTGCCTAAAAGAGCCAAGTTGAATTCCTTAAACTGCATAATCCCCAAACCACCAAACTCATTACGTAAACATATCGTTTTCTAGTTAATCCAAGAAATTTTCCTAGAATCCTCACTTCCACCCAAAAATTATTAATCAAAAGAGATTCAATATAAGAAATAGTACCTGAGGGAGATTAAAAGAAGGAAAAAGCATAGAGAGACAGATAGGTCATGATAGATTTGAGCAGAACCAGACGACCGCCAAAGGAAAGGAAGCGACTCTTCAATCCAAATAATCTATTCTTTAAATGAGCCAGCATCGGTTCCCATAAACCTATACGCCTCGGATCACCCCCCAATAGGAAGGTATAGGTAAAGGAAATGCACCTTTTCAACTTTACAGCACAGAGCAGACACACCTGCTTAACCAAGAGTCGGATATGTTAACCCCAACTAGCATATTCCTATTAAGTTAACCTTCAAACCCGACATAGTTCAAATAACATAAGAACAACTCGCAACGCACGGACATTCGCCCAACTTTTGACCCCTAACAATAGCGTATCATCGACACACTGAAGGTGCAAAACAGAGATCAGATCATGCTCGCCGATACGATACCCCCGAAAATAAGTTGCGATCAACCATGGACTCCATCAACACATTCAAACCCTCGACCTCCAACGAGAAAAGGAAAGGAATAACAGATGTCCAGATATGTTATCGGCCCATGTAATTGCTCCATTATATTTACCTATATATATATATATATATATATATATTGCAACCTTAATGCCAGCTGTAAATAAGACAGACTATTTCTCTCTATTTTTCATCTATATATTATTGTTCGATTTAGATTTAGACCAGTTTATAACAATTATTATTATTATTATTATTATTATTATTATTATTATTATTATTATTATTAATTAAGAAAGTAATAATAAATCAATGCCGGAATTCGTCCATTTTCACGGTTGGCCACCCTCACGGTGAGACGCAACAGAGAAGAAGAGAATACAAACAAATACAGATACAATACGGAACGCAATCACAAAACTCACAATTCACAAATCACCAATGGCGGTAATCTCTCACTTTCTCACACTCTACCAAATTTTAACTTCACGTTTCACGTTCCTAACTCTCCATTTCTGCAGGATTCTTCCGGAACCACGCTAATGGATCTGATAACTGCCGATCCAACTCCGGCGACGTCTTCATCTTCGTCGTCGACTTCTGCTCCACCTCCGTCGGCAACGTCATCAACATCTCTATCGTCTACTTTAGGTAAACCTGCTACGGAAAAGAAATCGAAGAGAGCCACATTGATGCAGATCCAGAATGATACCATTTCCGCTGCTAAAGCTGCTGTTAGAACCAATATCATGCCTCAAAAACAAAAGAAAAAGGTTCGGTGATAGTTAATTTGTTCTGCATCTTGGATCATTGATTTTGTAGATGTAGTTGAAAGGTTTATGTTATTATTACTTGTGAAGAAGAAGATTATGTTGATAATGCATAATTCTGTGTGTTTGATCTTTGTTTTTACAGCCAGTTTCATATTCACAACTTGCCAGAAGTATACATGAACTAGCTGCTACTTCTGATCAGGTAATAATTGTGGCAAATTTCTTTGTGGGGTTGTGATTTTGTGTTTGGACTGGAATTTCGAAAGTTTCTCATGTTTGTTTTTGATTGATGGTAATATGGTTTCAGAGAAGTTCACAGCGGCAATTAGTGCAGCATGTGTTTCCAAAACTCGCAGTTTATAATTCCGTGGATCCTTCGTTGGCCCCATCTCTTCTCATGGTATGCTCCAATTCCCTTTATTATTTTGTTTTTTTTTTAAAAACCCTAATAGCTTGTTTAGCCCCCTAGGTACTTCTTTCTAAGGTTATTGTGTATCTGTGGCAGTTCATATTTTTTACTGTATGGACCTATTGCTGAGTTGTATGTTCTATGAAATGTACATTATAGTGGGATAGTGGGATACTGCATTTTTCTTATGAAATTTGGTTACCCTTGCTTAGTATGTTGGGGAAATGACATGTCTTTGTTTTGTTTTGTGTAGCTTAATCAGCAGTGTGAGGATAAAAGTGTCCTGAGATATGTCTATTACTATCTAGCCAGAATTTTATCTGACACTGGTTCCCAAGGTTTGAGCTCAGGTGGTGGGATACCCACCCCTAACTGGGATGCTCTGGCCGACATTGATGCAGTTGGAGGTGTTACACGTGCTGATGTCGTGCCACGAATAATAGAACAACTCAGTGCAGAAGCCACAAATGCTGATGTAGAATGTAAGGTCAATTGCTTTTGTTTTTTATGGTTTTAAACATTTAATCACACAGTGAATATTTGTGCACATACAGAGTAGTTATAATTTGCCATTAGACAGATCTATTGTTGATCTTGGATTGTTAATCTGAATTTCATTCCATGTAAGCAAATTACATTGAACTCATACATAGTGGCTGAATTAAGAAGGGCTTGTTGCTTTGATTTTGCAAATGGATTGGATTTACCTTAAGATGTTAAAATATTTCTATCAACAAGCTTCAACATATTATATAGTATATATATATATATATATATATATATATATATATATATATATATATATATATATATATATATATATATATATATATATATATATATAGATGACAAGACATTTGTTCTTTCTTCTCTGATGTCCTTTACAATTTTACATGAATTACATATGTCATATGCAAAGGGAACAAAAGACTGGAGAGATGGGAAATTACTAGGTTCACGTAGTTTTGGATAAGTTGCTTATGAAGACTCAAAGCAGTAGCAAAAAGTGAGATTGGTACATGAGAGGAAGGAACTAAGAGAAATGTAATTTTATGTTCAGAAGGGAATGTCTGGATATAAAGAATGAACAAAATGAAGAAATTGGTTGATAATATGCTCCGACTAATTAAACTGGACATGAGAACTAAACTGACATGATTGACAAATCCTTTTATGTTTGAACAGTGGAGCCTGGCTATCCTTTTGATATCTCACCTTTGAAATCCAGTAAAAGAATTCTGTAATCCATGAGAGAGAGGAGAAAATAATAAAGTTTAAATTTAAGTTTTCTGTCATGCAATTGTATAATGATATCAAATTTTAACTCTACAATTTTATTGTTTATTTGGAATTGATGAATGATCAATTCTGAGCAAGAATTATTGGAAATTAAACTTAAGTTTTCTGTTATGCAAATGCACAATGAAATGCCATATTGTTGTTAAACATAGCTTGTTGAAGTATGTCTTCCATATTGAGATAATGTCTTGATTCCTGTTCAACTTGTATTTTGAAGTTCATGCTCGAAGACTGCAATCCTTGAAGGCGCTTACATATGCTCCTTCAACTAACTCAGATATTTTGTCCAGATTGTATGAAATTGTATTTGGCATACTAGAGAAGGTTTGTACTTTTCTATTGTCTTTATGATGCATATAGAATATTGACTTTTGCAAATTTATTTTCAATTATTCCTGTGGCCACCTGTATTTGGAATTAGTTGTTTCAAATTTCTCCAGTTTCCTAGGTTGGTGCTACTCTGCAATTTTCAATTTTTTTTTTTGTTTTAAATTTTCAGGTTGGTGATCCTTCGCAAAAGAAAAAGAAAGGCATACTTGGGGGTAAAGGCGGTGATAAAGAAGTATGATTATTTCTTTGAACTATTCTTTCTGTTGTCCTGATATATATGAGTCAGTGGGTGTGTGTTTAAACATATTTATTTAAACCTTATAAAACTGTTTTATCTTGCCATTCAATGCTCTGCAAAATTCAAGGCTCTTAAAGATAATGTAGTGAGAGCAAGCTATTTAAACAAATTTTGACCTCTCGTTCTTTCTGATAAAACATTATTCTTTTTTAAGGGGGAAACAATATATCATGACATAACATTGTATGAATCTTTTTAGGGCATCATATAATAAATATATTGATATTGATGTTTAAACCTATGTAGCACCGACAATTCACATTGAAGGCGTGTCTGACACCAAAATTATCACTTGTGTTGACATGTCAGTGCCATGTCCGATGTTTGTGTCTATGTTGGTGCTTCATTGGTATAAACACTTAGAATTAGATGAATCTATCCATCGACTCAATTGTGTAGCATAGTTCTTTCTATAAACACATTCTGTTTTAATTTGAGCTTGATGGTAGATCCTTTGACCAAGAATTCTAAAAAGTTAAGTATTTTGTAGCACATGCTTTTGGTTTTCTTAGTTTCCTCGTGGCTTCTTCGCGATTGGGGATTTTCCTCATGCAATATTCAATTGGTTCCCTGAGCCTAAAATCTTTTAAGTAAAAATAGTTTTGCTAAAATGTGGAAATATAGTGGCCCCAAATTTCTTGTTATCTGGTACCGAAAATGCTGTATCTGAATCACTATCTCAAAGGGTCTACTTTACATTTTAGAGCTGGTATTCTTTTTTTGGAATTTATTTCATTTGTAGAATGATATACTATAAGAGATCTTTATATTTTTAATTTCGTGTAATGTAATTTATACCAAGATTTATCATAATCTGCAAATATTTTATGCTAAACTTAATATTGTCAAATAGAAACACATTAATGTAGTTAGCAGTCCTATTAATGTTTTTAATTTGCTTGACCATATAGTCTATCATCCGAAGCAATCTACAATATGCTTCCTTGAGTGCTTTGAGAAGACTTCCTCTAGATCCTGGAAATCCAGCATTTCTGCATTATGCGGTACTAGGGTAAGTTGCTCTTATATCTAATACTTACTAATTATTGCCTGGAGCTTTTCTTTGCAACATGCAGATGAATTTTCTTCTGCATATGACATGCATGAGTTTGTTTAAGTAACGTTTTACGGAATTGTACTTTCTTTCCTATTTTGCGGTGTATTTGGCTTTAGTATAATAGAAGACCCACAGACAAATATTCTCTGGGAGAAGTTTGTTTTTCAGGCTTCTGTGCACGTTTCAGCTCATGGCTTAGACCTGGAGAATCTCCAACTAAAACTACAAAGGACTTTAACCCACCCGGCAAGGTTGACTACATAGGTTACTAAATGTTATTAGGCACCATAAAAAAACAAAATTTTCAACAAAACCAGCTAAAAATATTGCCTTATTTGCTTCATATTTATGGAATTTCCCTTCAGAACCTCTTTCTCTTTTGTGTTGGTGATGAAGACGGGCAAGGTTGCCACTTAGGGTCAATGTTACTCATGCGGGTCCTTAGAAATTCACTTGAAGTTGTAATCTTCCTTTATCCTTTGCTCTCTCTGAGTGTAGCAACTAGCAATGCCAGATGATTATGGCAGGGTTAATGCTCTTTTGAGGGTCTTTTTCCTTGGCTCAGTATTTATAGATGTCAAATCTAACAAACTAATAGTGACTCAATTAATAGAAGATACACAATTTTAGGAGCATGCTACAAACAGAATTAAACAAATAGAAGATACTGGATGCCATTACATAGTGACGCATGAGAAGGCAGGAAACATAGGCAATAAGATATGAAGCCAACTTAGCAGAGTATTATGTAGTCTAAATCTAATCTGCCAAACAGTTGAATATTGTTTGTGGTTTGTAAGTTTTTTCTTAGAATCTTTTTTTGTTTTCTAATTAGTTGAATTTCTCAAAAGGGTTTGCATATCTGATTTATTGCGATTGAACAGCTCTGCTGCTCTCTCTCTCTCTCTCCAATCTGTTTCTTGAAACCATAAGCTGATCATAATTTGTTTCTGCATTGTTTTGAGCTAAGTTGTTAAAACATGTATCAAGCATAAAAAGACATGAATTTAACTATTTAAGTACATTTCATAAAAAAGCTATATTTCATAGGTTGTTTCAAAATATTGGAAGAACAATAATAATAGAGTATTGTGGAGATAAGTTTTGTTCGCAGTAGTTTCATATCTTTCGACTGAGAGGAACACCGGATTCTGGAAATTTCAGGAACCAGGGTTTAGACAGGACTATTCATCGGCTTTCTTTGTTTGATATTTTTTTGTTTATTTCCGTTCTTTTATTTTGGAGCTGGCATGAACTTTTAATCGTTTTTTAGCTTTTGCATTTCTCCCTTGTTTCTGCTGTTTAGTTCTCAGATCTAAACAGAGTTGACTTCAGGATTTCATCTGCTGATCCGGTTGCTGTGAGGAATGCTCTGGAAATTGTTTCTGAGATAGCAGCAAGGGACCCTTATGCTGTTGCAATGGCCTTAGGTAATATACAATCTTCATAATAATTTTGCATTTAAATGGTGATTTATCACATTCTTTTGCAATTAAATGTTCGAAACAATTTCTCCATAGTCCACTTCCTTAAATCTAATACTTACTGGGTATTCTTCTGCAGGAAAGCAAGTGCAGCCTGGAGGTATGTGTTTGAGCATGACTTTAAATGTGATGTCTTCTTTATTCAGTAAAAACTAGGACTAAGAACCGGTTGTGTGTTGATGAAAATATATCAAAGCACCTATTTTAATCAAGATTTGCCTTGTGATTTTTGTGTGTATGTGGAGAGGAACTCTCACATTACTTCAGGTATTTAATAAACTATAGAATAAAAAAACCATGGAATCAAAACACAAGGAAAATGTTTGCATACTCGATTTCTGAGTTTTTCTGCTCTAACTTGTTCCCTTTATAGTAAGAAATTAGGCTTTATGGGTTTTGATTACTATATTCATGTTTTTGTACAAAATTAGACTGTCTGGTCATCATTTTTTGGTGTATGTTGCAGGGGCTTTACAAGATGTTCTCCATTTGCATGATGTTCTTGCTAGAGTTTCTCTAGCGAGGTTATGCTGTACAATATCAAGAGCTAAAGCTTTAGATGGTTGGTGTGTTTAGATCCTTGTTTTCTTTGATGAAAATTGATCCTTTGGAAGTTTGTGATGATTAAATATATGTTTTACATGCATGTACAGAGAGACCAGATATTAGATCCCAGTTCAATTCAGTGCTTTATCAGCTTCTGTTGGATCCTAGTGAAAGAGTCTGTTTTGAGGCAATTTTGTGTGTGCTCGGAAAATATGACAGTGCTGAGAGGTGTGATTTATATCATATAGTGAAGTTTCTATTCTCTCCTACGTAACCATAAAATCTTTGATTGGCTAGGTTATAAATTTTGTGAAATTTTTACCATAATTTCATTGGCTGGGTTGTAATCCTATCATGTTTACACTTTAGGACCGAGGAGCGTGCTTCTGGGTGGTACCGTTTGACCAGGGAGATTCTCAAGTTACCAGATGCATCATCGAAGGAGAGTTCAAAAGATAAATCACAGAAGATAAAACGGCCACAGCCTCTTATAAAACTTGTAATGAGAAGGTTCATAAACTCGTTTATTTTTTTATTTTATTTTCTGCGTGCTTGTCTATTGTCTCCTTGAATTCTCAAGTCATCAAACTTGGCTGAAGTAGAAATTGCCTAATATTTATACACACTGCCTACTATTTACTGCTTTTCAGGTTAGAGAGTTCTTTCCGTAGCTTTTCTAGACCTGTGCTTCATGCAGCAGCTAGAGTTGTACAGGAGATGGGGAAAAGTCGGGCCGCTGCTTTCGCTTTGGGCATACAGGATGTTGATGAAGGAGCACATGTCAATACATTTGCTGATGCTTCAGATTTGAATGATTCGGATGAAAGTACACATCCTGAAAGTAATGTTATTTAATTTTTTTAATGGTTCACGCTTGTATAGAAGTCTAGACAAGGCTTTTTGTCTTTTTAATCCTCATCGTCGTCATCGTCATAATTATTATAGAAAATTAAATATTGGCTGAGATGATTACAAAGGTTCTTGAATATTAAATATCATTGTTAGGGATATAAAAACCAATCTTGGGCCTTCACCAAACAAAGATTTTACGAAAGCCGATCCTTCACAGTTGTGATATTTTTCAGGATATTGATGACATTATATTTGTTGGGTTCTCCTTCACAGTTGTTTATTTATTTGTGCTAGTAAAATAACCTTACTGCAAGCAAACTACAATCCCTGTTTAATACTTCTAGCACATTCTATTCTTGTCCATCCCACCTCCTCAAGCTGTATCATAGAGGTTAATCTATTCTGTTCCGATGCAGAGCTTTTATATAGATGTTTGCTAATTCTCTGGTCCACTTGTTGCAAGAAGAAATAAATCATATCTGATATTTTTGACATAGAAAGACCAGTTCAAATTGGGCGTGTATGTATTCATGAAAACCCAAATTTGATAGAACATAAGTGCAGTTTGATTGCCACAACATCATATAGTTACATAGGTCTATAGTCAAACCAATCTCATCAGGTGACATAGTATCCTGTATCCACACTAGTTCTAATTCAGTCTTGTTGATATCTCAATACTTTGATTCTGTCCGATTAGAGCACTATATTTTGCTTCTTATCTCAGAAACTAGGCTATCTCCATTCTCCAATTAATTCAAAATATCCCGTTATTTCTTGTCTATAAGTTAGTTATTTTTGCATGTTTCTACATGTGCAATCTGTAATCTCACATAATGATCAGGTTGATGCACAAAAAGGATAAATAGGTTGTCTAACCACGCATGCTGAACTATCATCTAATTACATAATTCATACCTTGTCTTAGGTATCCGAAGAACTTCCTCAGTATCTAATGGAACTGCTGGTAGAGATACCATTGCGGGTATGTTGGCTTCATTAATGGAAGTGGTACGGACAACAGTTGCCTGTGAATGTGTTTATGTACGAGCGATGGTGATCAAGGCGTTAATCTGGATGCAAGGCCCGTTTGACTCATTTGATGAACTAGAATCTATTATTGCATCAGAGCTCTCTGATCCGGCTTGGTCAGCAGGTCTATTGAATGATGTACTACTCACTCTACATGCTCGTTTTAAGGTAACCGAACTATCTTTTATCATTAATAAAGCACTCTTAGGCACCCCTAGGGTGGTTTAATAAACCATTACTTGAAGGAGTGGTGGATATACTAATATGATTAGGATATTAATCCATGGGATTTGTGTGCTAAGAATATAGGTTAATTTGCTGAATGTCAAAGATCAACTGTTAGGATAGGAGAGAAGGAAAATTGGTCAGCGACAGTTAGTTAGTAATAAGGAGAGATTAGTTAGATAAGTAAATAAATAGGGGGTTGATGGATGGAGGGGGTCATTCTGAACATTAACTTGTGAGGGAAAAGAGAGAGATTTCTTGTGAAGGAAAACCCTTTACTTTTAGGGAGAATTCAATTTTTCATTTTTTGCTAAATTTCAGTAACACTTCTATTCTTTCGATTTTTTCAATTTTTCTTCCTTTCAATTTCTCGGGGTTCCTGAGAAATTGGTCTGGCTTCCTGGATCTCTTGTCGAGGAAGAAATGATGAAGGAACCAGCGATAGGGGGGAATAGCCACTTTCTTAGGATTCTAGCTATTCTAAGATAAGAGTCTTGGCACTCCAGCTACACTAAGACCATGGTGAAGCATATGCTTGAGGTTGAGGTTAGGGTAAATGATATCCATGTGGATGTTGATGGTTGAGAAGCTGAGTCAAAAAGGAATGTTGATGCAGTGGTAGAATATGAAAGTCATGGCACGGGAGAGTCATAGTATTAGTGTACAGAGTTGGAAAAAATAGGTAACAAGAAAAGCAGTGTGGAGAAGAAAAGGAAGAAGCAAGTGACAATGTATGATGTAATTCTCAAGACAGTCTGGCAGACCTACCACCTCTGTCGGAGCTGCTAGACACTGGTCTACTTGCAACGGCTAGTGGGTTATTTTCAGAGTCCTTACAGAATTTCTGTTGGCATGCACAATAGAAATGTGTCTATCTCGTGGCACTCTAACCAACCTGCCCCCCACTGCTACATTCACCACACTATAGTGGACACCTGGGTGGGGGGATGGGGGCCCTGATTTCATGTACTATTGAACAAGAGGAAAATTATCATAATGCAGCCTTGAGAACAAGGATGAAACTGAGGGGCGATGGTATTGTTAGGATAAAAGAGAAGGAAAATTGGTTAGTGACAGGTTTTTAGTTTTAGTTAGTAAGAGGAGACTAGGTAGATAAGTGGATTGTTCTGTATGTTTATTAGCTTGCTAGCTTGTGAGTGAAAGAAGAGATCCTTTGTGAAGGGGAAACCCTTGCAGTATTCTATTCTCTATTCAGTTTTCAATAATTTATGTTCTTTAGATTTTTTCTATCTTTCATTTCAATTTGTCCGGGCTCCAAACACCAACTCTCCTAAAAGCTTAAGCTGTGAGGTGAGGCCTAACAAGAGCCCTTTAGAGTCGAAGCATGGATACATATTATCGTCCTTCCTTGTTAACTTTGTACAACTTCATGCAAGCAATGTGGATGTGTGCTTTGTATTCATGCATAATGGAATGCTTAAAATTTATTAACAAATGAACAAAATGGATAGTATACAATTTCCCTAACATTAATTTCAATTTGTCTTTGAAGGCTTCTCCAGATATGGCTGTTACTCTTCTTGAAATTGCCAGAATTTTTGCTACTAAAGTTCCAGGAAAGGTTGATGCTGATGTGCTACAACTACTTTGGAAAGTAAGTCTGTATACTTTTTACTTTGACAATTTTTTGAACTTGTTATTTGTTTGATATGCATCTGTTTTTAATGGAGTGGTGAAATGGTGATAAGTAGAGATAGAGACACATCCATACACAAACATCTGTGTTTACTCAATCTTCTGTGTTTACTCATGTGTCTTTTAGACAATCTTCTATGTCTAAAATAATATTATTATTTTTCGTAAGGTCTATCTTGAGAATCTCATTATTGCTAATGGTTCCAATTTCACTTTTAGTTTCTTCAAGTGACGGAAAGAAGATAACTCATCCTTCAATAAATCAATTTCTAGGAAGAGAACCTATGCAATATGGGGTGAAGATGAATTAAAATAATTTTAATGCAAGTCCAATTAATTCTTGAAAAAATTTAGAGACAACATGTTTTCAACATTTTCTCTAAATATTAATGCATATCACCACACACACACATATACCATGTTCTTATAATAGTCAATGTTAGTTTCAGTAATGGATTTGACTTAAATGGACACTTAACTAAATGATTAATCTATTTTTTTCAGACATGTCTTGTTGGAGCTGGTCCTGATGGGAAACATAAAGCTTTAGAAGCAGTTACAATTGTTCTTGATCTACCACCTCCACAACCAGGATCTATGCTTGGTCTGACTTCTGTGGACAGAGTGTCTGCATCTGATCCGAAGTCTGCTCTTGCATTACAAAGACTAGTCCAAGCTGCTGTAAGCATTGTTATTTATAAAGAAGACCTTACATATTTAGCTTCTGCAACCCAAGAATATGTCAAATTAATTTCACTTTGTACTGACTACCTATGTTTTTAGGTCTGGTTTCTTGGAGAGAATGCAAATTATGCTGCTTCCGAATATGCTTGGGAATCTGCTACTCCTCCTGGTACTGCATTGATGATGTTAGATGCTGATAAAATGGTAGCTGCTGCTAGTTCTCGTAATCCTACTCTAGCTGGTGCCTTGACCAGGCTTCAGAGGTGTGCATTTAGCGGAAGCTGGGAGGTATAACTCATCTGAGTCATTTCCCTTATTTACCTATTTACCACCCCTTATCGCAATGTTTGAATTGATTTGTTAAGTGGTATTATTCTATAATTTTATGAACATAGCTATGTTTTGTAATTATAGTGCAATGTTGTTGGCTTACCCATAGTTTTAGTCAGATTCAACCACTGGGTATTTGTGCATATTTTTACTGCACGGTTGTTTGTTCTTGCTGTTCATTATTCTCTATTTAATGAACTTGCAGATTCGAATCATTGCTGCGCAGGCTCTTACAACAATGGCAATTAGATCTGGTGAACCTTTCAGGTTACAGATTTACGAGTTTCTGCACACTTTGGCACAAGGTGGTCTGCAGTCACAACTCTCTGATGTGCATCTTAGCAATGGAGAAGATCAAGGAGCTAGTGGTACAGGCCTTGGAGTTTTATTAAGTCCTATGATAAAGGTTCTGGATGAGATGTATAGCGCACAAGATGATTTGATCAAGTGAGAGTCGTATCCCAATTTCATGCTTGATCTAAATTTGCTGATCCTGATTACTGATATCCGTGAGCTTTTGCTTATTAGGGAAGTACGTAATCATGACAATGCTAAGAAAGAGTGGACTGATGATGAACTGAAGAAATTATATGAAACCCATGAAAGGCTGCTAGACCTTGTTTCATTGTTCTGTTATGTTCCAAGAACAAAGTATCTACCATTGGGTCCAATAAGGTACTAAATTATTAAAGTGCATTCTGTATTTGGATCAATCTTTCAAATTTCTCATTCTGTATCTAATGGAGTGCATCATAAGTGGGAATAGCTTTTCAAAATGGAGTGAATCGTAAGTGGGATAGCTTTTCAAAATGAGCCGAGGAACTTTGTTTAGGTTTTTGAGTGTTATCATTTTTTGTAATTATTACTTTAGATCTTTATATAGAGCTCTGTATCCGTAAGTTTATTATGCATTTATAGAAATTAAATGTTTTAAGAGCATCCCCAACGGCGGGAGCTTACCCCAATAAGCCTTGGGATCAAATAGTGTCAGGAAAAGAGGCGGAGGTGTGCAGGAATTTAAAAGCAAAACGAAATAGTTGGGTTGTTACAATTTAAAAGAAAACCTGACGCACAGCAATATAAAAGGAAGGGACGAGTTACAGCATATGAGAGGAAGCGGTAGAATGGCCACTTTGTTTGTTTGGTTAGTTTTGAGTGTGACTTCAGTTCTGAGCAATTTCTTTGATTAGTGGGAAATGTGAGCTAGAGTGATGGGTAATTTTGTGTTATATGGTAATAAATTTTCAAATATTTTTGTTTAGGATTTGTTTATCTTATGATCCACCTCCATTTTATTTTATTTTATTCTTTACTTCGTACAACCAGAGTTTGTCGGCAACAATCTGTTAACAGAACTAGAAAGGAGCAACCAACCTCATTTAAAAAATATAACTTTTTGTGTCCAGAAAAGGCCTATATTTGTTTAACAACGTCAAAATTTACTATCCTGTTAGTTGAATTAGGATATAAATTACATATTATCATCAAATATTTATTTTAAACTTAACATTGTTATATTTTAGGGGAAAAATATTTTTGTTACACGGAGAGGCAAAAGCGAAAAGCCTGCTAGTTTGGTTTTTAGGAGTGCACATAAAACCAACATTCCTTCTTTTCTGTATCAGAGATGTAGCACAATTCACACTACATTAATATAGACTTAGCTAGTATGTAACTATCTCAAAGAGTTAGTTATCCCAGCTTTACAATAGACTGACACATGTCAGCTAGTAATATGGATGAAGTGCTATTGCAGGCGAACACTTGCCATCTATAAAAGCAAGTGTTCAACCATATTGTAACTAACTTTTCATAATCAATGAATCAGATTTTCAGAGATCAAAGAATCTCTTTATAGTTTCTAATATTCTGTAATGTAATATATAGATGACAAATCTATACAGCTACCTTCCATATTTTAATCAGGATGTTTTGGTTAAACCATGAAACATGTATTTGCTGTGGTTGTTGTGTTATTGGCGTCATTCTTTAATATGGTTTTCCTCTGATATTTTTTACAGTGCCAAGCTCATTGACATATATCGTACACGCCACAATATTAGTGCATCAACTGGTTTGAGTGATCCAGCTGTTGCCACTGGTATATCTGACCTGATCTATGAATCATCTAAAACTCCAGCTGCTGCGGAGCCTGATGCCCTTGATGATGACCTAGTAAATGCTTGGGCAGCGAACCTCGGCGACGATGGCTTGTGGGGAAATAATGCACCAGCAATGAATAGGGTATAAATTTGTTAAATTTTTTTTGTCTTTTTCTTTCCTTTTCAATCTAATAAAGGAATTCATTTTATTAATACTTACTAAAAGTATATTTCTTTCTATATATTTCTTGAGAATTACAGTCCACCTCTCCAACACACACACACACACACATGCAAAAATAAATGCTAACATTCCTTGTTATTTGAAACTTGTTGACTTTCATTGAAACCGCTCTTTTATTTTGGCGTCAGGTAAACGAATTTCTGGCGGGTGCGGGAACTGATGCCCCAGAAGTTGATGAAGAGAATATAATCTCTAGGCCTTCTGTTAGCTATGATGATATGTGGGCAAAAACACTTCTAGAAACTACAGAACTAGAGGTAAAGATTAAGCTAGATGCTTTTAAGATGCATTAGGTCTTGAACTTTATTTATGGTGTGTATCACTGACTTCAATTCGTTGGAATAACAGGAAGATGATGCGAAGTCATTGGGATCATCATCTCCAGATTCAACTGGATCGGTTGAAACATCAATATCTTCCCATTTTGGTGGAATGAGCTACCCTTCACTGTTCAGTTCACGGCCGAATTCATATGGAGCGGTACTGAATATTCTCCTAATCTTTTATGCACCATTCTCTCCTGCTATGATAATTTTGTAGATATTCTAAGAATGATTTTTGACCAATGAGTTCCTAAATAATATTACCTTTCAATATTGTAATATCACTGGTTCATTCACATTTTGAGTCATATCTTATTGACAATTTACTTTTTGTATTTCTAATTACTTATGAAAATCTGAATCATCCATGGCAGGACAAGGCTAGCCGAGGTAGTGGTCCCTCTATTTATGAGGGTATTAGTTCTCCGGTAAGATCCTTTTTCCCTTTTTAGTTACATTTTAATCTTCTAATTTAAGTTTTGATATTAAATCTCAAAATCTTTCCAGATAAGAGAGGAGCCTCCACCATACTCATCTCCTGGGATGTACAGAAATGAATCATTTGAGAACCCTCTAGCTGGGACAGGGTCTCGTAGTTTTGAGTCTCAAGATGACGAACGAATTTCATCTGGAAATCCACAATTTGGGTCTGCACTTTATGATTTCACGGCTGGAGGAGATGATGAAGTAAGTTGATCTAAAATTTTAACGTTGGATTTAATTTGATAAGGGGTCACATATTTTTGTTGATAGACAAATTGCTAGCGGTTAATTTGTTAGGGGGAGATATGTTAGTAGTAGGGGTTGAATCTTTGACCTCCTACATAATATTTAAAGAGATTGTGATAGGAGTCCTTAGGCCCAGCCCAAGGGTGAGGCACCTAAAGCAAGGGCTTTAGGCCTCACCTCAAAAAGCCCTCAATTAATTCTTTTTTTAGCATATAAGTTATATACAATATAAAGTAAAATGCCCATAATTTTGCTGTGATTAAGGCCCGATGTCAGTGGGTGTCTGATGAAGGAAACTGGATTGGGGTTGGGGGACAATCACATTATTGTTGGAGATACACTTTTTAATCGTGGCAGCGGATATACACTTAAAAAAAAACAAAGAGGAATATGTGTTGTAACATAATTGTCATTTCTCTTTTATCAATGATTTAATTTAGATTCAGTGTAATTTAAATTTGTTCAGCCAAGAAAATTATTTTACTTTTAAAATCAAATAAATTTAACTCGGCTATTAATTTTGCATGTTAAAATCTCTTCAATTATTTTTTTAATCTTAATATTTGAGGATATGTATTTATAATGAGATTGGGATATTTGTAATTTTAAAAGTATAAAAATCATAAATTCAATGAAAATATGATGATTTAATAAAATAATATTAATAGATATTAAAATGCCTCATCTTAACATCGCTTTAGGCTTCAAAAGCTGTTGGACAAGGACTCACATTGATGCATATATTTGTTAGTTGGGCTTTCTGGCCCGTTGTATCCACTTCGTTGATGTGTTGTAATGCAGGATTGATTTTCTATGTGCAAATATGGTGATAATTAATTTCATTGTTTTCCTGGCAGTTGAGTTTAACCGCTGGAGAAGAAGTAGAGATTGAGTACGAAGTAGATGGCTGGTTTTATGTAAGTCTTTGAGGAGTCATCTCTATCTATTTTGTCTGAAGTAATATTGCATGATTAGATCTATAAATTATAATTTGCTGGGATTCATTATGTTTTTGCATTGGGAAAATCAGTTATTGATTGTCTACTTATTGCTGCAGGTTAAAAAGAAACGCCCTGGCAGGGATGGCAAGATGGCTGGACTGGTCCCTGTTTTGTATGTTAATCAGCCTTGAATTTTGTAAGTAAATTTCTTCGTAACTTGGTGTCATGGTGCAAATGGCCTTCCGTTCTGATCTCCAGCATTGCTAATCAAACGTTCACCATGCTCCTGCATATGCTGTCCTGGATGTTACCTTCTAATTTTTTTTCCATCTATATATCTTGTATCCTGGTTGCCAATTTCCCATGTTGTATGCTATCAATGTATCATTTTCCATTGTAATTGATTGTGAGTGTCTAGTCATTCATCATAGGCATTTCAGTTTCCCTGAATGAGTGTTTTTTTGCCCTTATATAGTGCAGTTCCATGTATCATATGAAAGTTTCAAATTTTCCAACCCAACAATTATAACTTGAGTTGTATTGAGTACTTACATGTGTTGGAAATAGCAATTCAAACTTCAAATGCATAGAGGAGATTGCTGTGATATAGATATCCCCATATGTTTGAATCTTAAAAACCCACATTTATCTTTGTAAAAAAGAGCTGACAATTTTGAATGGTCTTAGAAGTTAAGCAATTACAGTATACTATCCATTCATAGAAGAAGTTACATTCTATCACTATATATAAAAGGAGTCTTGAGAAGAGTTGTGCTATCTTAAGTTCACAAGAAGTGAATGATCACTTCTGGAGTGAGAGTGAATCTTGTGAGTTAGTATATCTGATGGAGTATCTTTAAAGTTGTGTTGGTTCAACAAGAATTAGGCTTTAGAGTATTTGAAAATAGACTTGTATTAACTCGAAATGGCTATGCAAGTAAATTCTCATAACCACATTCATTCATTTAACCGACTAATATGCTTAAATGTTAAACTTTGTATACTGTTAAAATTTCTATAGAGGAACAATCTGTATATTTGTTGCAACGACTAAAGAGATAGGTAAGTTAGATTGAGTTATGATTTCTATTGTCTCAAATATTATGACCAAACAATTTTTTACGCCTTAAAGATTGATGAAGAGTTTGGAAAATCAAAGTTAGGAAACAGAAAATCCAAGTTTTATAATGGTTCAATGTTAACTTCCCATAACATGACAATTATAAGATACTCCCTCCGTCCCAAATTATAAGGGAAAAAAGCCCATTTTTTTGTCCCAAATTATAAGAGAAAAAATTATTTTCAAGAATGTTTTTTCCTTATTTTCATAAAATTAAATGCAAATTGCATTTAATTTCTTCTCTCTCTCATTTTCTAAATAAAGAACAACCAATAAAAATTGTTTTTACATCTTCCTACGCAACTTATTCCAAGGAAAACCCACAAAAAGATACTTCAAATTCTCATGTTTTACTTTTTCTTAATAAGTGTGATTTTTTTATTTTCCCTTATAATTTGGGACGGAGGGAGTACTAATTTAATTGAGAATCATCATAATTCATAAATGACTCCAACCATCCAAATCAAACCAATTAAAAAAATAATAATTCAATATGAGATAGATAGTACTATACAATACAAGCCATAACTATAAAATGTATACAACTTTTCTGCAAGTCACATTTTCTAATCTTGGTCTCCAAAACATCTGCGGAGCTGTTGTGTTGTGACCACTTTATTTTTTAGGTTTATAAGGACAATAATAAATATTAAATATTACAAAGTAAAATAGCAAATACAGGAAGACAGATATTTGGGATATACATGTACACAGTTGTGTATATCAAGCAGCACCAAATTGAATTTCTTTTCAAGCTTTGTGTGGATAAAGACGAATTGGGAGGCCCTTTGCTGGGATAGGGAAGGGATCAACAATAATCTTCTCATCTGGAATCAACTTTTCCCACTTGAATCTTTTCACTAAATTGTGCATGAAAACTAGTATTTCTAATCTTGCATACTCTTTTCCAGGGCACATCCTTGGTCCTCCCCCAAATGGCACAAAGGTGTAAGGAGCTGGTCCATTTCCTTCAAATCTTGTGGGGTCAAATTTCTCTGGCATGGGAAAACATTCTGGGTTCTTATGTGTTGAATTTACACTCCAATATAGCTACACATAATAAATAACAAAACAATAAATAAATTAAGTGACCACATTGATAAAAAAAATAAAAAATAGGTGACCACAAAATAGTAGCACTCAACTCATACCTTATTCCACATAATTGAATAGTATTTTCATCATATTATGTCATGTAATATCTTTCAATATAAGCTAAAGTGAAGACCAATAAAAAGAGATACAGTATATGTTAAATTACCTTCCATCCCTTAGGAATTGAGAACCCATTGAATATAAAGTCAGTGATGGCTTCCCTGAAACCTCCTTGGAGTGGAGGGGCAACTCTCATTACTTCACAAGCTACATTCCAAGAGTATCTCATTTTCTTGAGGTCGTCCCAATTCAACAACTCTCCCGGGGATTTCGATTTTGCAATTTCCATTTGCTCTAAACATGTTGCAAAAAATTAGGAACACAAATTAAAGTCTGTTTGCCATATCCTGCCCATTCATGAAAAATATTATATTTTTCTTTTCTTTCCAAAACTAAATTCCAATTCTGCCACCGGTTGGTCCAATGGTGATTGACGCTGGACTTGGTAGGAAAGAACACGGTTCGATCCTCACAACTGCGATCGGGAGAGAGCTAAAACTATTTGATGTCAGAACTGATCTCTGAAGTAGGTTAGGCACTTCAGTGGGCCGAATATTGGTGGTGGGAAGAAAAAAATAATCCAATTATGCCTTTACTCCTTTAGAGTTAACTCGGTTATTCAACCTTTATTCAAACCAAGATTTCAAAAATAAAATCTGCTTCCAAATCAAGTAAGCCTTAGTTTTGATTAATCGACAAGATCGATGGAGTGCAAAGGAAGAATAGACTTGAGGGGCACTATGTTGCTAAGTGTAACAAATTAAATATAATGTTATTTCAAGATGAAGTTTCCTAAAATACTTGACAAAAAAATTCATAAAATAATGGTTTCTTGAGGAAGTTTATAAAAGAA
The DNA here is from genome assembly GCF_020283565.1 of Trifolium pratense. Lineage (NCBI taxonomy): Eukaryota > Viridiplantae > Streptophyta > Magnoliopsida > Fabales > Fabaceae > Trifolium > Trifolium pratense. The sequence continues at coordinate 5,200,185 of NC_060061.1, read as the reverse complement.
TTATTACTTTACTATAGGTAAAAAAGTATTTTGACTAAAGTATAATTTTATTAAATAATCAAAGCTTGTGAGTCGTAGGAATGAAAAAAGGGTCATGATCCATAAAAAAAATCGTGATAACAAGTGGCATAAAAAAAAAGTAGTTATAAAAGGAAAAACAAATTTCTTGCATTGGTAATAACAATTTTTAAACTTTGAAAAAAAAGATGAACACACCTTTAAGACACATTTTTTTAATTTATTTTATTAATAACAAGTGTCATAAGAAGCTCTTTACTATTTTTTATAATAAGAAAACTAACGCGATTTTAAAAATAATCTCGTAATTTTGTTTAAAACAGCACGGAATTACTTATTACATAAGTAATGAAGTCAGCTTTAAAAATTATTTGGAACCTAACTTGCAATATATTCTATCATATTCTACTTTCTTCACAACAAAATATAATAAAAATTACTTATAAGGAGGAAGTATTCTAGTTCAAACATCATGTGAAATTCGGTGACTTATTTTGACGTATGTTATATTTAATGAAAAGTATGACTTGTAGGAGTTAGCTTTAAATAGCTCGGTGCATGTCAGCAAGTACATGATTGCATGCTATTCTTTCTTAGAAACTTAAATAGGAGTAGTTAGTTGAGTTATAAGAATGTCGTGTACTAAAAATAACTATGGAATAAGTACGTACTCATCATTTTCATGAAAATTACAAACAAAAAGTCACATAAAAATGCCACTTCTTTAATATTGACTTTCTTACGGATAACTTTGAATTTTTTCTAAAATAAGTAGTGAATTCACACGTAAGACTAAAAGGAAAACAACAACTTTTCATTTTAATGAACGTGTTTTCTTTCTTACACTTTACTACCAACTGAGTTTTAATTTGAAAACAATACTCATTTGGTGATATATCATGCACTAAGTAAGGCCAGCTAATGGTAATTGAGTGATATATTGGTATTGATATGAATATGAACTTCTAATTCTAATACTCAACAGGTATACCTTTATCATGGCCAGATATTGATCAACAATTAATTTTTATGTATTGTCGTATAAAATTTTACATTTTCAGATCCCACAATTATGTATAAAATTTTATAAATAAGAAAAATGTTAACAAACGAAAGATAATTATAAAAAGTCAAATATTTTTAATAATTTAATGGTGTAAAAATTATTTGTACTGACAATATATACAAATTAAATAAAGAAAATAATATAGTAAAGGTTATTTTTAATATGGACTTTATCATCACTTTTGATTTTTTTAACTAGTATTTTGGGAGCAGGGCCGAACCAACGCTAAATGTACCAACACTAAATAAGATCTAAAACGAATTCTAAAGTGAAGCAAAAAAATAGTTGCTTGACACGTAAATAAAATATTGAGAAAGAATTAGAAATGGATGAGGAAGAAAATTAATGATGATACTCACCTTGATAGACTTTATCATAAATGTGAGGTAGCTCAGCAAGATATTTAACAATGAAAGTGCATGCGGCGCTAGCAGTGTCATGTCCTCCGATTAGAAGGCCAAGAATCTTATCAGCAATTTTAAGTTCATTCAAAAATTCACCATTTTCATCACGCGCCAACAACATGTGAGACAATATGTCTTGTGTTGGTGATGCCACCCCTTGTTCCAAATCCATCTTTCTTTGCCTTATGATCTTCAACAACTCTATTCTTATCAAGTTTGAGGCCTTTATAGCTTTGTTGAATGGCGTTCCGGGAAAATTGATCGGCAGTGATATGATTCCAGCCGCCAATAAATGAAATGGATCGCTAAATTTCGCCACATGGTTCTCGTCCTCCATGCTCATGAACAAACGACAAGCCAGGAGAAAAGTATACCTGTCAAGTATTAGAACATATCGACGACAAATTAATTAAAGATATATACGTATAAATTTAGGGATCCAAATCCATACAAGACGGTAAAAATATCTTGTCGTCGTTGACTGACGACAAAATCTCAATTTCTAAATTATAATGTCAAATTGATTCGATGAAGTTGAAATACAAATTATGAACAAATCGACAAGCCAACAGAAAGGTATACCTATCGATTAAACATATTAAGACATATGACTCTCTCGAATCACAAAATTTATTGTCAGTACGAAGTTAAATATCTCGATTTGTTACATGAAAAACGGGCAATATTTGTATTTTAACTTTATCAAACAATCAAGATAAGCAAATAGTGTGACCTTAAGAGAATATTTCGAATATACAAATTAAAGAACAAACTCATGATGCACCTACCTTATTAATTTACAAAGGTATACTATAGCTAGTACTATACTATATATGTATAATATACCTCGTACTACTATAGAGCAAAAAAAGTAAAATTAACATGCACGAAAGAGAAAGATATAACATAGTAACATATGAAATATAATCATGATGAAGAAATTGACCTCTTGGCCAAGGGATAGACGGTGACTTGATATTTATTCTCCCAAAGAGAAGAAAAGTGTCTTTGAGCATTAGTATCCATAATACCAACATAACGTTGTAGAGCTTCGGGTTTGAGAAATTGAGGAAGCATTTTTCTCGTCTTCATAGATTCTTCCTTAGAATCCAAAGTAGTAGGAAATATTTTGTTCACACTTTCTGGCCACCATGCAACAACATATTTATTCTCGTTGGAAAACAAAAACTTGTTACATGCTGCTCCACAAAAAACAACCGTAGGTTCACCTAGGATTGATGTTTTAAAAAGTTCTGAGGAATATTTAATCATGCGGTCGAAAATGAATTTTTCGGGTTTTCCTTTCCATCCTGTGGATAGAAATTCATGACTTTCACCGATTACCGGATAGCCCATTTTTCCTGGTGGTAAATTCCATGTAGATTTGTGTTTGTAGAAGAGAGAAAAAAGGGAGAGACAAACGAGAGAGACAAAGAGAAGGAGAATGGAGAGATAAAAATTATGTTCCATGCTTTTTTTGTGACTTTAAATTTTTTGAGAGAGCAAAAGATTTGTGCAAAGTTGTTTATAATATAAATTTTGTTTAACTATAAGCTAGCTAGCTAGCAATGGTGCAATGGCAGTTGGCGTGTACATACATGTTTTGGATGTCGCAATTTATAGGCATAATGCTAGGAGGCATAATGGTGTTTCATTTCGTTGGCGTGTACTCAAAAATAGTATCTCATATTTGGACTGTTTGATTAATATTAATCAGAAAGTCTAGATTTTTATTTTGAATTTTATATTTAAAAACAATTAAAATTTGATCTTAAAATCTGAACCGTTTGATATTAATCAAACGGTTTAGATATCCCGACTACGTGTAGGGTAGTGTGAATGTACACCATCCAATTTCTAAATATCAATAACTTCATATCTATTTTTCGTCTTTCTATGTGTGCATCTTCAATCATAAATATATGTTATACTCTAGAAGAAAACTATAAATTTAAAAGTTTGAAAAACTATATATAAATATAGATGAAAGATTAAGAAGGATATGAAAATGATGTGAAAAAGTATAAAAGACCACAAATTGTTACCATAAAGTAAGTTACTGTTCTTGAGGATTTTGAAACTATATATAATATTTATTTTTGATTTATTAATCGATGGTTAATATTAATAATTTATTTGGGTTGGTCTAATAGTATTAGTTTAAGATCTTAGAATGTGCTTCTCTCAAGGTATCATGTTCGATTATCTCTCGTGTCAATTTTGGTGGATTAGTTCACATAGAGCAAAAACTCTAACTTTAAATGGGCTCCCCGTAAATGGGATTGGACCCCTCATATTATTCGTTACATGGATTAGATACCAGGTAAATTCTAATATGGACCACTTCATCAAGTGGTCCATGGTGGACCAGTCACGAATAACATTATAACGAATACGAATTTTACAAAATTCATCGTTGGATTGAAAGTTTAGATCATATAGATCATCCATAAAAAAATTTAGAAAAATTGAAAACCATTTGATATGTTATTGAAACACATCAAGATTAACGGTTTATTAAATAACGTAAATCTTGATGGGTCTCAATAACAAATCAAATAATTTTCAAAAAAATTTAAAAAATTTATGAATGAACTATACGATATAAACCTTCAATCTAATAGTGAAATTTTTAAAATTCATATTCGGTAAATCACTTGTCCACGGTGGACCATGTAACACCCCAAATTTTATAAACTAGTATTTTCTTTATATTATTAATTTAAGTACTTTTATAAAATAAATTTGATGATTTAGTTATATTTTCACAATAGTTTGTGAAAATAATTTATTTAAAGAGTATACAATATCATGTTAGTCCTAGTTACGTGTCTAAAGTGTGAGGATGTTTAAATAATTATTTTCTTGGAAATGAACTTTAGATAAAGAAAACCTATAAATCTAATCTATTAATTTAATGAAAGCTATGGTTTAAATTTCAGAACTAGTAGTATAAAAGTATACACCATTAAAAATAAATAGTTTATAAAAATATGTCATTGTGTTACCTAATATTTCCGAATTATTTTAGGTGTGCTCTGATAGTATTTTTACCTTGTATAGACTGATAATTAATATTTTTTCTAGACTGTGAATTTAAGAAAAGTAATTTTAGAAATCAATCACGAAATATTTTAGTAAGCTATGATAAAAGTTTGGGCTTAAAATTCTACCGAATTTCGGACAGTAGTTTACTCAACAGTATAAATTTATATCTCAGAAAAATAAAAGAAAAATAATTTTGAGATCACAAAAATATCTAGGTAAAAATGTTATTAAAATTAAATGAAAAATTAAATGAAAATTAAGAGATAAGGATGACCTCTTAAGAGATAGGAATTACACCTCATGTATTAATCGTGGCTTAATCTTCCTCCACAAGTATAAGTGAAAGCGTGGGCTTTAGGGAAAGTAAAAATGTGGCCTTTCAATTCACCATATAGAGGTAGAGTGGAACCACTATAAATAGGACACTAACCCTCCTATTTTGCACACAACCATCACTTTCGGCAACCTGCTTACTAGCTCTTAACTTTTCTTCCATTATGCTATTAGTCTAACATTCTATATTGTGTTTGTTTTATTCTTTTAAGTAACTCATCTCTTTCATTCATTCTAGAAACTCTTAGATATTTACATTTTCAATAGCTTTAAAGTTTGGTTTCTTTAACCCTTAACTAATATGTAGCTTTGTCAGATTGTAAATAAAACAGAGGACCTGTTAAATATATATTTTTATGACTTTAGTTACATAGTTCTTCAAGTTTTTAGCTTAGGCAATTGACTAATGTTTTCTTGTACATCTATAAGTGTTAATTAAGCAAAGTTTAATTATCTAGCTAGATAGTAACATAATTGAGTCCTTCTGAAGATAAAATTTTGAACTAATATGATGAGCTATAAAATATCAAGTGTTCTGTTTCATATACACGTATGAAAATAAGAAGTAGATGTCATGTAATACTCTTAATTAATTTAGGTTCCAGTTCTTGAATAATTTCTTTTAATACATTAGTATTGTTAGGATTTAATTATAATTCTAGTTAGTTAAGAAATAGTTGTTTTGATGAGTTAATAGGTGTCCTAGATGAAGGTGATTGCTCGAGTTATTTTGGAAAGCTTCGAGGTAAGGGGAATCGCTAATAATAAGTTTTGATGAGCACAAGAAATGTGTTACTTGTATATATATTATTAGTTATAACTAGGGGTGTTGTGTACTTTATATAGTAATTTATATTCATTAAGGTATATGCAAAATGTTAAATGATGAGTGATTGATTTTAGTTTGATTATATGTGTGAATAAATCTTCTGCAATATATGATTTGAAAATGTTCATGTGTTTGAGTGTTATGGTGAAAAATTGAGGTTAACTCTCATAAGTTGTATGGTGAGTTTTGAGGATTAATAAGTCAAGTTGATATCGACAAAGAAAATTTAAGTTGAAAAGTTGAACAGTTAATCACCTTTGATAGGTGAAGAGAAAAACAGGGTGTTTCTTACAGTACTATAATGTATGTAAGACTGAGGATAGGTTCGGCTGGGTCGCCTCAAGACCTAATGGGGATCACCAGCGTTTTGAACTCCTACCAATAGTCAGAGATAGCCACTATGACTGGAGGAAATCATACAACCCGACGTGGTGAAACCTGACTGTGCAGGACTATCTATAATAAGGTGTAGCGCTCGGGCCAGAATGGTTGAGACATATTTGATATATGTTGATTTGCAAACAACCATGTTATGGCAGTTGAAACGGCCTTACGCTCATAATAGAGGTCTCCATGGAGTAGGTTGAATAAAGATAATACTAACCAAGTTAGAAGATAACTTTGAGTGAAAATTATGATTGAATTTTATATACATTTTAAATGATTAAATCTCGATGTTTGATATATTTGATGATTGATATATTGGATATATTCGATTATCTTTGTTTTTGACTAATTGTTGAATTGTGATATTGATATAATGTTTTGTGCAATTCATATTTTTGTGACTATTTGACTATACGTGACTAGTTGACTACTTGATTCTATTTGATGTAAATACATGATTAGATACTCAGGTATGTATATATAATAGTTAAATAAATGTATATACTTGTATAATATTATGTGTAGCCTTGTGACATCATCACGATGGTAACTTGTGTACGAGTGATTCACCCCTTACAACAGTTAGTGCAGGATTCTAAGACCTCAAGTTGAAGTTCATTGAGAAACGGAAAACGTGATTGTGAGAGACATTAATTATAATACAAGGACCGTTAGTGTTGATTAGTGATCTAGTTTATTTTTGGAGTCCGAAGAGAAAGATCTCTTTGATATGTATTGATGACGTCATTGGACTGGATGACAGGCATCTGTGGTGTTTGATCAGCTCGTGATTATTTGTGGGTTAGAGTCTTTTGTAGGAATTTATCTTTTTATCATTTTAAATTGAAAAATTGTACGATACTTTTATAAACTGAAAATGTTTTATATTTGAAAATCCTTTGATCAAAATTACTAGATGATTGTTTGATATAAGTGATGCATATATTTATGGGCTTACTTTAAATTTATATAAAGAGAATTTTGAAAACTTTCTTAAATAAAAATAATAGTACTTATATTCGAGAACATTTCTCACTTATTACTTTTCCTTTACCAAAAATAAACCAGCATAATTTTATTTGCTTGTATTTAAGCATTTAAATTTGGGTAGAGAACTGTGACGCTCTTCTTTTCAGTCTCTGAAAAGGGGGTGTTACAGACCACTTGTAAAGATGGTCCACCGTACCATTAGCCTAAATATAAGTTTTTTTTTAAAAAATGATGATTTCTCCCTAAAGTTAATTGCTCACTTTATATGAGCATGCTCCGTCCGTGGATGTGAAAGAGTTTAATCATGGACTTTAGTAATTTAGCACAATCCAATGGTTTTCACTTTTCAGTTATGGTCCATTATGAACCGCTTACATGTTGTAGTTCACCCCACCACCCAAACATACACATTTTTTTTTTTTGTGAAATAGTCTAGAAGTTAGGTCTCATACATTTTAAATTTTTAGAAGTGAATAATTTGAATTCAATCTCTACATATCAACATCCCTCCATTTGCTACCAATTGAAGGCTTTGGCTAATATGAACAAGGGTATTATGTCTTTTATGATGCACAAGTCAACAATATTATTATAACGAATACGAATTTTACAAAATGTATCGTTAGATTGAAAGTTTGTATTATATGGATCATCCATATCAAATTTTAAAGAAATTGAAAATTATATGATATTTCATTAAAATCCATTAAAATTAACGATATTTAATAAAAACTCATAAATCGTTAATCTATGTCAAAAGTGAAATGACCGGGGTTCGAATTCCGGTCCCTACCTATAAAATACAATATCTATGTCAAAAGTGGAAATAATGTAGAAGTGATGCATTTTGTTTGTAGCAACAGAAATGGAAGCAAAAGTACATTGAGAGCCTTTAGTTTGGCGCTTTCTTCGCACATATCAATACCACTCACTCTTTCAACTTTGTTTGAATCATTCTTCGTTCATTCTTCACACTTTCTCTCTCTATTATTTCTCTCTCTAACAAAAACTAACTAACTGTTCCAACAAATTCCACTCTCATTCTCCTCTCCTAAATTTCCACAATGAAATCCCAATGCGTGTGAACACTCTTTCATTTCAGATCCAGATTCATGGGGATTTGCTTCAGCATTGAAGAAAATCAAAATCACCTTTCCCCCGCCGATTCAATCACAAAACCTAAATCAGGTACTGTATTTCATTTCATAATCACTTCAATTCAATTCTCGATCCGTTTCTTTTTTTTTATTCAATTTCATCATTCAATCGATTTCTGCAGGAAATGATTCCGGTGCTGCTGCACGAACGACTACTACATTAGGTACCGGTTCCATGAATATCAAAGAACTTCGTGAAGGTGCTGGATACAGCAACGTTACAATTTTCACATACGATGAATTGAGGCTTGCTACTAAGCAATTTCGTCCTGATTTCATTCTAGGAGAAGGTGGATTTGGAGTTGTGTATAAAGGTGTCATTGATGATAGTGTAAGAGCCGGTTATAAATCCACTGAAGTTGCTATTAAGGAACTTAATCGCGAAGGATTTCAAGGCGATAGGGAATGGCTCGTATGTTTATCTAACTTATTCTTCTTTAATAAGTTTTGTACTTAATGTGTTTTCTTTACTGCACAAATAAATAAATTAGGGTTGTATTAATGTGTTTTATGACACACATTAATGGTTAATTTAGGCCAAATATATCTTCCAGTCCTTTAAGTTAAGGTGAACACTCCGGTAAGGTACCCAACTTATGTTGTTAGGGTTAGGGGTATCAGTACACTCTAGGCAAAGTTCAATGCCATGTTATATTTTCATATTTTTATTGAATTTTGCCTAGATGTACTGGTACCCAACAATGTACGTTGGGTATCAACGAATTCACAGTTAAAGGAAATGCTAACTAGTGCCCCTCGAAAAACCAAATATAGTATAATCATCTTAGAACTGTGTAGTCAATGCTTTTAAAATATTAAAAATGGTGCAGATATTTTATGACTTAAAGACCGTAAGATGTATTTGTGGTTGAACAATGACTGATAGTTGGAGTGGTGAGAAAGATTTGATGTGAGTGAGCAATGAACATGACAATGGTCTGGTTTTGTTTGAATTGCAGGCTGAAGTTAACTATCTGGGTCAATTCAGTAACCCAAATCTTGTAAAGCTCTTTGGATATTGCTGCGAGGATGAACACCGGTTGTTGGTCTATGAATACATGGCTAGTGGGAGCTTGGAGAAACATCTTTTTCGCAGTAAGTTTCATGTATTCTACTTTTTAATAATAGTATTAGGGTCATTTACTGAGACCAAATTATTCACATATTTGTAATTGGATTTGTATCTGCATTGGGTCAGTTGTGATTTATCTTGTCTTTGACCAAGTCCTACATATTTATCTCCATATCTAAAAGACTTAATACTCATGTTTATTAGCAATTCATGTGCTTAGTGTCCCATTTCTCATGATTCTTGCCATTCAATTCTTTTAGTCCATTGAATAAATCAACTTAATGGTATAATATGAAAAAAATTATTAAGGAAACTGCCTCTGACAGTCTTAACCATCCCATTGTTTCTTGATGGTAGGAACGGGCTCAACATTGACTTGGTCGAAAAGAATGAAGATTGCTTTGCATGCTGCAAGAGGGCTTGCTTTTCTTCATGGGGCAGAAAGGCCCATCATATATCGTGACTTCAAGACATCAAATATCTTGCTAGATGCGGTATGTCGTCTTCTAATCTGCTAAGTTTTGTTTCCAACTTTTTGTTTTCTACAAGTGAAGTGAAATCTGTAGCATTATCAAAAGTTACTTCTTTTTAACAATATATGATATGATATGATATATTTGGATTTTGAAATTTTGAAAGGAAAAAGTAGCGGTATTATGTTTCTACAAAAAAAGAAGGTAGAGCTATTATCATATCCATAAGTATTATTCCTAATTGTTCAACCCGACTTACCAGACACTTGAACTTAAAAAGAATAAGATGAAGTTTTGTTTTAGCACCTTCATGGTCTCGGCTAAGCTAATGATTTCTTCAGAGAGATTACCTGACAAATCGCAGAGAGATCGGCGATTTTTCCTTAGTATGTTCTTCTACTGTCAATGTAGTCGGTGTTGTCTTCTTTTTTTTTTAGGATAAATCCTTGGCAACCATTTTTATAGGTTTCAACTGTCTAATATTGAGGCATAAACCTGCAGGATTTCAATGCAAAACTTTCAGACTTTGGCCTTGCAAAGGATGGGCCGATGGGGGACCAAACACATGTTTCAACTAGAGTAATGGGCACATATGGATATGCTGCTCCGGAGTATGTCATGACTGGTAAGTTATTTGAATCTATTTTTGCTGAATTATTTTGTCAGTTATCTTCTAAAATTTCTGAAACCTAAAAAATTCTTAACCGACAATAAAAGTACATTTGCTTTATCCGTATTTATGGAATTTTCACAAATTTAATGTTGACATATAACTTTTTAAGGTATGGGAAACTGATACTTATATCTTGATTATAAGTAATGATCAATCCACTACTTTAACACGTGTATCCGTTATCATAGATCATCAATTGGGAAAATATCTGTTATTTAACCTATTTTTCAAAATGAACAGGGCATTTAACTGCTCGAAGTGATGTGTATGGTTTTGGGGTGGTGCTACTTGAATTACTTATTGGTAGGAGAGCACTAGACAAGAGTAGGCCCAGTCGAGAGCACAACTTGGTTGAGTGGGCACGGCCGCTGTTGAATAATAATAAAAAACTTCTGAAAATTTTAGACCCAAAAGTAGAAGGGCAATATTCAAGTAAAACTGCAACAAAGGTAGCCCTTTTAGCATACCAATGTCTTAGCCAAAACCCGAAAGGCAGACCTCTCATGAGTCAGGTTGTTGAAATCCTTGAAAACTTTCAGTCAAATGAGGAAGGTCAAAACCTTCAAAGTGGTGGTAGCAGTATAACCCTTTACGAGGTTCCAAAGGGCAGCAATGATACTCCGGCTAAGGGCTAACCAAATTGCAAAAGACAGGGTCTATAGGAGCCAAGCAAAACCGGAAAAAAGCAGAACGCAACCTTCAAATGACTATAATTTATGTTCTCCAGATTCTGACACTCCTAGATAAATCGGCTTCTTCTAGAAGTTGAAGTTTTGTCTGTATGGATGGCAGTTAAAATCTGTCCAAAATGTTAACACATTTGGATCCCGATGGTGTTTCCAGATGTTTGTCTGCTTCGAGCAGAATTTGGCAAAAGTAATTACGTAGCTTAAGCATTTCACTTCAATTATTATTCTTTTCGAATTTTGAATAATTAGGATGTTGTTTATTAAATATTTCGTATAGTTTGTGTCGAATACTGTTAATTATTTCCTCTGCACACAAAATGCACTTACTGAAGTAAGTCGTTTATCAAGTTAATAACCCCGTTACGATGAATATCATTGTGGAAGGAGACCAGGAGTAATTTGAGAGGTTATTTGATTAGATCTTCGAATGCAAAACAGATCGTCTTTTAGCTATCAATTGCCTCCCTGCTGTTGTATATAGATACCAATTGGTCGTTTATGATAATATCATTCAGATTTATTTTTTTCACAAATAATTTAAACCCTTATATCATCTAACTTCTGTCTCAATGGCAAACAAGAGACTACTAAAAGGATCAAAGACAATTTAACGAATTGGACATGACAAATTAGCAATCAATGATTGAATCGACGGTTGATATTTTAACATATGACAATGATTAATAATTTCTTTACCACCAAAATGCATCAAAAATACCAAGACAATGCATGCGTCGTAAGCATCCCCAGTGGTCGAGTTTACCCATTCAGAAGTGCCATAGTGTCAAATAGGTACCTCTATTGTAATCTATACCGAATTAACAATAGTAGGTACCTCTATTGTAACCTATACCGAATTAACAATAGTACTACTTGTTTGTACCTCTATTGTGAATTCATTAATGTCACTACAGCATACAGTCAGAGAATATGCACTGTTTGATTCATTCAATGCTTCATATCATGCAATGTCATTTCTTATAAATGAAACAAACCACGCTTCTCCCATTTACTCATCTAGAGTTTGGCACCATTCTTTCCCCAGTACATAAGAGAATCCTAAGAGATATGTCACGACAAAGAGGAAGGCAAAGGGCGAAGGTGTCTTAGGAAAGTGCAGTATCTTAATCCCAACCTATTTCTTCAATTTGAGAAAATGACATGTTTAAGAAGCATTCGATGAAAGGAAGAGTTCTTATGAATGTGACTGCACTTGCAGCATATTTTCAACGACTGCGTGCAATCCAAATCTCATAAAAACCTCAATGAGAGAAGCTGGTTTGGAGATATACTAACTCAACATATTTTAACTAACTCGACGTGTACTTTAGAGCCTATAACCTTCTGCGAAACAATGTTATTCAGATTATGAAGTAAACAATGATGGGTTTGGATTTCATTAATCATTTACCTCATGCCATATCCTTGAAAGATCTCAATTAAATAAAAACCATTGAACTTGTCTTTTTTAAACAGAAGCAAAAAAAACAGTTTCTTGTATCTGTAGAAAAGCAATACTGATAAAATAGATACTGAAAGAGCCACACTACTTAGTTCATTCATATGGTCAATAAGTCATGATGGTTACTAGGTTAAGATCTTAAATCCTGATCATCTTGTCTGGATTCCTCAGACTTGGAAACAGAATCCTCAAAAGCATCTAGAAAAGACAAAACGGTGAACTTGTCTGCAAAGAGGGAAAAATTGAATCAGCAATATTAACTATAAATATTCAAGGCAATAAGCAGATAATAGTTCCTTTTATCTTTCTTAACTTTTTGTTTCCTTAATCTAAATAAGAAATATCAAATTCTAACACAAGTCTGAACCCTAAAAGACGTGGAAATATTTTGTTCCGTACCATTTCCCTTATAACTGCCACTATATGATTAAGCTAGCTCTCAACTCTCAAGTAGTCACTTTATACTCGACAAGCTTATTCTATCATACATAATACAACATGCCAAACAAGCTCTAGATGTGTGTGTGTATGCATCAAAATCAATAATGATTTAAGGCAAGGCTAAAGAGTATGAAAGCACTACACACTTACATTTACTAGGATCAATTCGAAATTCAGAAAAATCAATCTGTCCGTATCGAAGTACCTGTAGCAATAAATAAATATATAAATCACTTTAAGTATCTTCTGAAGTGAAATGTCACAAAGAAAAGTGAGGTACCACAGTCTTACATAAGTACTTACATGAATCTACTTGCTGACAGAAAGGTGGGCTGTTGCATCACTAGTTGCTTCCACACCCAAGTTTGGGACACTAAGATCTGCACCTCTTTTAACAACAAAAAATCCAAACCATTCAATGTACAGTTGGGAAAATAATTAGAGTATGTAATATTAAGGGCATGATCTAGCAACTAAATTACCACACTAAATGCATGATCACATCAAAGCTTCAATTACCTTATTATCAATTTTATCTACACCAAAGATGTTAAATATAAACATTATTTTTTTCAGAAAAAATGACAAGATTATGTTATAAGTAGACAGATAGCGGTGGGGTGCCATTTCGTGTTTAATATATTTGCTGTCCAAGACAATTGGTAGTGGAAAATAGTTTGATATAGTTTACAATATGAAATTCAAGTCCGTTCTATTCTGAAAAGAAGTATTGTACTACTACTATCTATAAAAGTAACATATATTCTAGGGTCATGCTAAACAATGCTCCTGGGGCACTTATTAAGCATACTAAGGTATTGAATGCCCAAGTTCCGAGATGAAATTTCCTTATTAATATGCTTAACTGGTGCCCCGGCGGTACTGTTTAGCATTTCCATATATTTTATCCTCGCCAGATCCACCTGACATTGAATCTAGATTTGAGTTATGATTATTCCGTTTTCAACTGATATTGTACCCACAAAATGCAAAGCTACACGATTCATAACCATGCCTTAATGATTCTGTTTTGGATCAACCTGGAGCACAAAAAAAAAAGGATATAAACCCAAAAAAGAAGGAAAAATAATGACTTCTCGCAAAGAAGAACCATCTTATTAGATTTAGTCACTGCACCATCTCTAACAGAATGGCGGTATATAGAAAATGAGTGAAATGAGAAATATAACAAATAGATGGTACAGAGTAAAACGATCGGAAGATCGAGTAAACACAGAAGACACGTGAGCATGCAATTGAATATCCAAAATCAATACCTAGATGAGATGCCATCCTCAACCATATCTTCAGCAACTTGAAGCAGAGGTGATCCATCAGATTTTTCTTCGCCGAGTAACTCTGCTAGTAATCTAGAAAATGGGATGTATACCAAATAGATGGTAAAGAGTGAGAAGACCGGAATATTGAGTAAACACAGAAGACACACGTGCAATTATTTGAAAACAAAAAATCAATACCTAGATGAGACGTCATCCTCAACCATATCATCAGCAACTTGAAGTGGAACTGATCCTTCAGATTCTTCTTCGCCGAGCAATTCTGTTAGAGAGTAAACAGTTTCCTTTATTATTGGTGATGAAATTTCACACACATCATACATTTAGCTATTTGCCTGTCACTTTGAAATGATTATCAAACTTATGCAGGAGCAAGAAACCAAATAAAAGGTTGCAAACTTTAAAAAGAAACTGTAATATGCATTGTTTAACATAATTAATCATGGTATTTTGATTTACCTAATATGCAGTGTTTAATGAAATTTAGGATTCATTAAACTAGCTATGTGTTTGATCATATCGAGTCATCTCAGAACACTAGCTCCTAAACGAGAAAACATGAGGGCTATTGTAATCAACAAGATGAAACTACCAAACAAAGCCAATGAGGAATGCCTTTTGTATTGGATGTTCTGAAAAAACTAATATACACTTAACAAAAAATATGGATGCCGTTAATTACTTTCCTTATGTGCTCAATGAAACATATGATGCACAGGTATTACTAAATGGTTGTTCGAAACAATACTGAGTACTTATCCAGAGGCAGTACATATAGGATATGCATGAGCACATGCTGAATATGCACTTATCACTCGAGCACAAAACAGAGCCTGCAAAACATCGGGTTTTGCTGCTAAATTGTTGGGTTTGCTACTAAATGAAACAAAATGCTACTTCACAGTGACATTTAAGTATGTATAAGGAGTTGCGTCCCTGTTAATTATCTTGTAAAGTGTAAGTTGTGTGTGTGTGGGTGTGTCTGGATGTATATTAATATCAAACTTCCTGAGAAACTCCCCTAAGTAATAAAGAAATTTTATTTTCTAAAATTCTCTAAACCTTTTTCCTGTAAGCAGAATTGCCAGGAATGGCTGGTGACATATAGGGCTTAGCTAGTGACATATAAGGCTTAAACTAACAGAAAGGAAACTCAGTATTTTACAAATCAAAGCAAAAGAAGAGATAGTTACCTAATGGTTTGTTAATGTAATCATTCACAGATCTATACAGTTGTGAGTCATTGCGCTCTTCGAGTGACTCGAGATCATCAGCAACGGAATCTAAACTAACACTTTTAGCAATCTCCCTTTCAATGTAAATTATCACACTATCTGGTCGAAACTCATCTTCCATCTTTTCTTTCAACATAGTCTTGATAACTTTCATTGCTGACGAAGATCTTTCGGTTGTAGGCGTAGAAATCGGAAGAGTCATGATAAGGCGGAGTAGTCTGTCAATCAAGTAGTAAACTTCTGACTTTTTTGTTGCTGCCAAACATGCACACAATTCTTGGATATTTGACAAACTCTTCAAACTTGATTCTTGACGGGCCTCAATAATGAAATGGCAAAGTTGAGATCGCAAATTAATCTTCTCCTGCTCATTGAAATCCACGGGATAATATTTTTCTACAAGAGTGCAAATATGATCGATGTTAAAAGCTTTGTAAGTATCCTTAGGAACCAAAGCAGAGCTTAGAGTCAACAACTCCATTGCTGGGATTGGTTATTATACATAAGCTATCCTTATGCACCATGCATAAGTTACTTAGTGCACCCCCCAAATTACTTGTGCACCCCCCAAATTACTAGCACACCCCCAAATTTCTCATGCACCCCCAAATTACTTGTGCACCCCCAAATTTCTCATGCACCCCCAAATTTCTCGCACACCCCCAATATGACTTTTGCCCCCCAATTTTATTTTTTTGGTCCCCTCCACATTTCTAGCCTAAACCATTTTGTTGTGGGAATGGTTTCAGAGATATGCACTCCAAAACCATTAAGTGTATAAGATGGTTTTAGAGTACAACCCTATAATTAGAATACAAACAATAATTGTGATTTGAAACCATTTAACCAACATAATGGTTTCCAGAATTTTTAAAACCATATAAACACACATAAAACCATTTTACAATACAAATGGTTTCAGTGTATAACTATCTGAAACCATTTAACCAACATAATGGTTTCCAGAATTTTTAAAACCATAAAAACACACATAAAACCATTTTACAATACAAATGGTTTCAGTGTATAACTATCTGAAACCATTTAACCAGCATAATGGTTTCCAAAATTTTTGAAACCATAAAAACACACATAAAACCATTTTACAATACAAATGGTTTTAGTGTATAACTATCTGAAACCATTTAACTGGTTTTAAATAATGATTATAATTGTACAAAAAAAAAAATAATTATGATTCTAATTATAGGTTGTACTTCAAAACCATCTTATGCACTTAATGGTTTTGGAGTGTATATTTTTGAAACCATTCCCACAGCAAAATGGTTTAGGCTTGAAATATGGGGGGTTAAAAAAAAATTGGGCGCACAAGTCATCTGGGGGTGCGTGAAAAATTTTGGGGGGTGCGCTAGAAATTTGGGGGTGCGCGAGAAATTGGGGGGTGCATGAGAAATTTGGGGGGTGCACGAGAAATTTGGGGGGTGCGCGAGTAATTTGGGGGGTACGTGAGAAATTTGGGGGGTGTGAGATTAGGTGTGAGTGTGTGAGTTGAGATTGGCTAGGATTATTACATGTGGATGCTCAATCTAATGGATGTTATTGACTTATGTACCATGCATAAGGATTACACTTATGTATAATAACTTCTCCCCTCCATTGCTTGGTCACTAAGCCTACAATTCAACTCTTGTATTTGTATGTCAATAGCAATAAAAAATACTTGTTCCCTATAATAGTGCTCTATTGTGATGTTCTCCTCATTTTGGGGATGACGGCGCCGTGGTCTTACTACATGCGGAGCACTGAATTGAGGAACCCTAATATCATTTTTTTCACAAAAAGATGTCACATTTTTTAACAACTTATCCCAACCATCTTGCCTCATGTTTTGAAGCAGTGCTTTAGTAGAACGAAGTAAATGTTTGACATTAACTACATCCAGAGATTGCTGTTGTAAAGCTTGGCAAAGAGTATCAGTTATCCCCATAATATCTCTCATCAAATGCAAGATCAATATAAACTCAAATGTGGTGAAGTAATTGTAAGCTGTATGAGCATTCCAACGTTGACAATAAGTTGACTCTTTATCAAAAAGATTTTCTAAAAGACAGCAAGCTGCATCATACATCATTATCAAGTTACATATAGCAGAAAAATATGACATGGAACGGGCATCACCAACTCGTGGGTACAAACAAAGTTCATCTTCTACTTCACCAAATCCAAGCTCATCATTGTCTAGCAAATGTGCAATTTTATATAATTCGGCAGCTAGTGACTCATCATTGGGTTTACGACAAGTGCAGAAAAATTTGACAATATAAATCAAGTTTGAAAAGAATAGTTGAACTGGAGTAACTTGTGTTGATGCACCAACCAACGCAAGTTCCAACTTATGTGCAAAACCATGAATGTGGTACGCATAAGGGCATTCATTAAAAAATAGTGTCCGTAAATCATTCCATTCTTCTCTGATATCGCTAATACCATCATACCCTTGACCACGAATGTTTGAAACATCGAGATTGTGTCGAGAAAGTATAGCACAAACTTCTTCCTTAAGAGCTAATGGCGCAACCTCTTCAACATCCACAAAATCAAAAAAACGCTCTTGTATAAACCCATTTTTATCAACAAATTTCAAAACAAGAGCCACTCGTGGTTCATCCCAAACTCCATCAACAAATATGCAAAATTTGGAATCACCAATTTCCTCACGAATATGATTTTTCACTTTACTAGAAAGAATACGCAAGACGACTTTTTGAAATTCAAATGAAGCACACTTGGAAATATATGAGGCATTTTCCAACACAGCTTCGGCAAATTCATCATCACATTCTTTTGTAAATTCTACCATTGAAAGAAAACTATATCGGTATCTTTCTTCGCTGGTTTCGCGAAGATCAATAAAAGCAACCTCTTGAAATGTTAAAAAACGAACAATGTCAATCAATGTCTTGAGACATATTCGCTTCTTCATAATTTGATCCGAGTTTTGCACTTCACTAACATTCTCATCATGTCCATCTTGATCTGATTCCTCTTCACAAGAATCCTTCTCAAACTCATCATATTCAACCCTAGAAACTTCGGAAAGTTGCTTCTCATTTTCTTCGATTCTTGGATTCTCGAGACATTTTCCAGGTTCAAACGTGGAAGCGAAACGTTCTTCATCTTTCTGAGTAACTTTCCTTTTGAAAAAAGAATCAATTTTTCTTTGACTGTTGACCATTACTACTTTTCTTAACTACTGAACTGCATATGAAAATAAATAAAAAAAAAAAAAAAAACATATATGTAAATTTAAACTTGAGACAACAAAATTAAACATAGACAGAGACAGTAGATGAAAACTAAATCATTTCCTTAAACAACACTAGTATCATTGGACAGTTCACAAAACATAGGGAAAAAAACCCTAAACAGGAGCTATGTTCGTCGTAAAAAAAGGGTAAAAAAATATATTAAAAAACAAAAAAGAAATGCTGGTAACAAAAAATGTGGAAAGAAAAGAAAAATGAAACAGAATGGAGATGAAAGAACCTGATTACCTGAGTGAGAAGGGAAGCTTGCACAGTGATCGAGTGAGGTACGAACAGTGAGACTGAGAGAGTGAAACTGAAGAGAGCATATAACACACAATAGGCGCGCACTTCCTTTACAATGAGCCGCCAGAGCCGGATCCAACCCCGAACTTATAGCTTACTACTAAAACTTCTCACCACTAGACTAAACTCAGTGGCTTATAAATAAGTTTTTTATTAATAATAATAATAATAATAATAATAATAATAAATCGGTACCAATAATAATAATAATGAGATTATAATTTTTTAAAAATAATTATGCATGAATGAAACACAAATGAATAACAAGTTACGTCAAAGAACATAAATTACACTGGAATTATACATGGGGTAGTGACCTCCATTACATAAGCTAGTACAAGATATTTCATATGTGAAGGACAATCATCGTAAAAAATTATCTATCTACCCAATTGACATCCTACATTTGTCAACGTAGCAGCACACTTATTTGTTTCACGATAGGCATGAGCAATGGTAACTTTCCAATTCAATTCCAATAATTTTCAAATATTCAAAACTAAGGACCAGCCTAACTTGCTGTTCAATTTTTCGGTTTATATCACATGAACCACCACAACCGAGTCAATACGAAGCTCAACATTCATGAAGCTCATCTGCCTCGCAAGGGATAAGCCTTCAAAAACCCACCATAATTCAGCTATGAACGCGCTGCACTCACCTACACCTTTAGCAAATCCACCTAGGCATTCACCTTGATCGCCCCAAATAATTCCACCACACTCGGCTTTGTTATTATCCTTTCTAGCTCCATTTATATTAAGTCTAACAAGACCAATTCTCTTAAAACTAGAGGTGGGAATAGGCTAGGCCGAGCTAGGCTTTGCCAAGCCTGAGCCTGGCCTGTCAAAAAATCGAAGGTCTGAGCCTGGCCTGTGGCCTATCATAGGCTTAAATTCTAGGCCTGAGCCTGGCCTTTTGAAAGTCTGATGTGGCCTGTTAGCCTGTTTAAAAGCCTATTTCATATGAACATATTTAAATAAATAATTATATTTATTTTGAAATATACTTATGAACTAATAAAATAATGTTCCATTTGATATTTTAGAGAATTTGACTATATATGTCATCATATTTCAATTCTAGTTTATAATAATACATTTATATATGTTAAAAACTAATGTAGATTAATAAACTTAAATTACTTAAAAAGTTAATAGATTTATAATTTAATCAAAGTATAAATTTTAATATATAAATAATAATCGTAATAAAAATATTATTCATGTTAACTTAAATAGGCCGGCCTAGTAGGCCTCAAAGGATTTTTTAATGGCCTGCGGCCTGGCCTTTTTAGCTAAATAGGCTTATAAAAAAGCATTGGCCTGCTCTATTTAAAGAAATAGGCTGGCCTGGCCTGAGCCTATGTAGGCTAGGCCTTAAGGCCATGTAGGCCGGCCTGGCCTGTTCCCACCTCTACTTAAAACCAATATCCATGGACCTATGAGACAAACATTGTTATGCATAACCTTGTGAAGTCTTTGCAAAAGACTCGCGATCTTTGGTGTTAAAATATCAAAAGTATAAAACATAAATGATATAAAAATACATAGATTGTCATAATGTGTTATCTCATATTTTATCAAAAGGTTGTTTTTTTTATAAAAAAAAAAAAAAAACAAGCAAAAGGGACCTGGATTAGGTGCAGCCACCACCCAAAACTGCATGCATTGAAATCAAGAGTGTTTGATCAAGATCGGACAGTTGAGGGAAAAAAGAACAAAAAGATGGATGAGGTAAACAAGATGAAGAAGGAAGGCATCACCACAATCATCAAAATTGATAAGGCAAGATAAATCACTAAAATGGACTAGAATCTATTCATAAAATTCAAACAAATTATAATCCAAAAGCTCCAAAAGAATAAATTCTCACTATACTTCTCAAAGATTTTTTTTTACCTCATTTCAAAATTTATCTCACTTTTATTTTTTTCTAGGGGAAAACTTGTCTTAGTCGAAGTAACAATTACTGAAACTGAAAGAGCCACGCTTTTGAGATAGAAACTAGTAGATGACTCATAATCTGGATAATAAAATCCAAACCCGTCATTGTTTACTTCATAATCTGGATAACATTGTCTCGCAAAAGGTTATAGGCTCTGAAGTACATGGTGCGTTAATTACAATACTGAAATATATGTTTGCAAAAAAAAAAACACAGTTTTTTGTATCCGTAGAAAAGCAATACTGAAAACATAGATTCATTCATTTGGTCAATAAGTCATGATGGTTACAAGATTAAGATCTTAAATCCTGATCATCTTGTCCGGATTCCTCAGACTTGGAAACAAAATCCTCAAAAGCATCTAGAAACGACAAAAAACATGACTTAAATGGGACTCGAACTTGCATATTCAAGAAAAATTGCGACACAAAACACTATATGACAAAAAGAGTGGGCAAAATTTAGGGTACGACACCAAACAGCAGAGGTTTGCAAAGGAGACTTTGAAGATTCTGCACATTTGGCCAAGGCCAATCGCTTAGGAATATCTAATTGGAAGAACAATTAGGAAACTTATGTTTTAAGCATCTCAACCCAGTGCAGCACAAAGAGCTTTCGTCGAAGCTTCTGCAATTGTGAGATTAGAGGCATCACTTAAAGATGATGACATTTCTTAAAAAAACTCATGTAACCCTTTCTTGGTTTTTTTTTTAAAACAAAAAAAAAAATTACAGGTTGTCTAATTATAATTTATACATGTGTAAAAAAAAATCATGTCAACAGTTTTTTGGTCAAAATAGTTAACAAGGACAAAAAAATGCAAAAGGGGGCAAATGTGAGAGACTAAAATCGCTCGTTTGAAACTAGGGGGACCAAAATCGCTCGTTCGAAACTAGGGAGACCAAAATCGCACAATTAGGAAACGTGGGGATCAAAACTGCAATTTAGCCTATCTAAAAAAAACGTTAATAACTTAAAAATATGAAATTTTCTAATTAAAAATAGGTTTCATGCACCTTCTATTCATATATATAAGGTGTTGGTCAGTTAAATAGCTAATGTATTTCTCTACTTAAGTAGAAAATAATGTAAAATGAGCTTATGTACGCATCTATTTGATCTCTTAACTTATGTCTATTAAATCAGCTTTGTATTCCCCTTACAGGTGGGCAACATTTTTTCCAGAAAGTTGGAATTAAATGTATTCCCCTCCATTAAAGGGGTGGGCAACAATTTTTTTCCCACTGTCTCTCTTTATACCATTTTATGATTTTTGTGAATTATTGATTTGTGAAGGTAAAGCTTCAATGATTTCAAAGCCGATGGATTAAACCAAGAATAAAAAGTGGAACAAAGCTTGATGTAGATTTAGTTGCTTTCATATACTAAGCAGGCTCAAATGTAATTTTGGTGTTTAATTTTTTTAATATCCACAATTTTTTTAATTTTGATATGACAATTAAGTATCACAAAAAGTTTAAATTTAGAAAAATAGAGAGACAAAAACCACATTTAAGCCTGTAATAATAGATCTCATTTTTACTCAAAAAAAAAATCTCATTTCTCAAAGAGAGACTTTATTTCATTTAAAAACTTGTGTTAAATGAAGTCACAAATGTCTACTTATAAAAATGTCAACTTTGGTTTATAGGAAGAATTTTCATAAATCTAAATAGGTAGAAGTGACCATGGTGTGTTGCATCATATTTCTTTTCCAAAATAAATAAATGTAAAGAAGCAAATTATATTCACTTACACATGACATAAACTAAATCTAAATTAAAATTATGAAATCACAAATTAAAATAAAATAAAGCTCATTTTAATTTACTAAACTAAAATATAGATTCTCTTCATACTCAGTCTTGATTGTCAATGATCACATTGACTCTAAAAGTAACTTGAAATCTCTACCCTTCGCATTACAACCTTGAGACACTATTGTGCAGATTATGAAGTACAAAATGATGAGTTTGGACTAATCATTTACTTCAGGCCATAGCCTTGGAAGATCTCAATTAAATTAACACCACTAAACTTTTCCTTTTCAAACAGTAATAATTGCCACATCAACAAAAAACAGTCTCTTGTATCTATAGAAATAGAAAAGCAATACTCAAAAAAGAGAGACCGAAATAGCCACACTTTTGAGATTCATCCATATGGCCATGATGGTTACAGGATTGAGATCTTAAATCCTGATAATCTTGTCTGGATTCCTCAGACTTGGAAACATAATCTTCAAGAACCTCGAGAAAAGACAACCTCGAACATGTCTGCCAAGGCGGGAAAATTGATCAGCAATAATAAATAATAATAGTTCCTTTTATCACTTTTTCTTCACTTTCTATTTCCTTGTTCAAAATTAAGAACACAAAATATCAAATTCTAACAAACGTCTGAATCCTAACAGATGCTTAAGTTTGAAAAAAAAAACCAATCATTGTGTTCAGCAGAATTTCCCTTATAACTGCCACCCTATGATTAAGCTACCTCACAAGTACTCACTTTATATTGTACAAGCTTATTCTATCATACCTAATGCAACATGCTAAACAAGCTCTAGATATCCTACAACACACTAGATTGGAGAAGAAACATGAACAGCTGGAAGTACTAAATATACATTCATCAAAATCAATAATAATTAAGGCAAGGCTAAAGAGTATTAAAGCACTATACACTTACATTTACTTGGATCAGTACCAAACTGAGACAAATGTATCCGTCCTTTTCAAAGTTCATGTGGGCTGTCACAATAAATTAATAGTATGTTAATACAAAGTGTCTACTGAAATAAACCATAACAAAGAAACATGAGGTACCACAGTCATGTTTGGCTATTTGGGACACTTATGTCTGCATCTCTTTTTAACAGCAAAAAGTCTAAACCACTTAATGTCCAGTTGGGTAAATTATTAGAAGGGCGTGATTTGGCAACTAAATTACCACACTAAATGCATGATCACATCACAGCTTAAATTTCCTTTTTTGTAATTTTATCTACACAATAGATGTTAAATATGAACCTTTTTTTTCAGAAAAAATGACAACATTATGTTTTAAGTACACGAATCAAACTAAGGAAGAATGGTCACCAAATAAAAGATATTTAGAGGTGAGATGAAGTCATGTGCCGTTTGGAGTTTAACACAGTGGCTGATCAAGATGACACATTTGGTAGCGGGAAGTAGTTTCATAGTTTAAAACGTGACATTCAAGCCCATTCTATTCTTTAAAGAAGTATTATCTATAAAAGTAGCATATATTTTCTCCTCAGCAGATCTACGTGACATGACATTGAATCTCAGCTCGAGTAAAGATTATTCCGTTTTCAACTGACATTGTGCCTACAAAAGGCAAAGCTACATGATTCATAGCCATGCCTTGATGCTTCTGTTTTGAACCAATCTGAAGCACAAAAAAAGGATATAAACTATAAACCTATAAAAGAAGGATATCAAATGACTTCTTACAAAGAGGAACAATCTTATAAGATGTGCTTAGTGCACCATCTCTAACATAACTGTTGTAATGTATCTAGCAAATGAGTCAAATGGGAAGTATAACAAATAGATGGTACAGAGTAAAAAGATCGGAAGATTGAGTAAACACAGAAGACATGTGAGCGTGCACTTGAATATCCAAAATAAATACCTAGATGAGATGTCATCCTCAGCCATATCTTCAGCAACTTCAAGCAGAGATGATCCATCAGATTCTTCTTCGCCAAGCAACTCTGCTAGTGAGTAAACAGTTACCCTTTATTTTTAGTAACGAAAATTGTCACATACACCATACATTTTGATTTGCCTATGTCACTTTGTAACAATTAACAAACTTATGCAGGAGTCGAAACCAAATAAATGGTTGCAAACTTCCAAAAAGCCATCTGCATCATTCCAGGTCTGCATAATTAATCATGGTTTTTCTATTTACCTAATATATGCAGCGATCCATGGAATTTAAGATTCATAAAACTACCTATGTGTAAGAAGATCATATGGAGTTATCTTAGACTACTGATCCTAAATGAGAAAAAATGGAAGCTAACATAATAAAAAAGATGATGAAACCTATATGTGTATTTATGTTCCGAAAAAATTAATGACACGCTGAGAAGAATTGCAGGAATGTCCAGTTGCATAGGGCTTAAGCTAACAGAAAGGAAGCTCATTAATTTACAAATCAAAGCAAAAGCACAAATAGTCACCTGATGGCCCGACTAAGCAATCGTTTACTGAGCTACACGGTTGTGAGTCATCGCGCTCTTTGAGTGACTCGAAATCAGCAGCAATTGAACCACAAGGAAAACCTTGAGCAATATCCCTTTCGATGTAAACTAACATGCCATCTGCTAGAAACTCATCTTCCATCATGTTTTTCAACATAGTCTTGAAAGTTTTCATCGCTGAGGAAGATCTTTCGGTTGTAGCAGCAGAAACCGGAAGAGTCATGATAAGGCGCAATAATCTGTCAATCAAACAGTAAACTTCTGACTTTTTTGTTTCTGCCAAACATGTACACAATTCTTGGATAGTTGATAAATTCTTCAAATTTGAATCTTGACGAGCATCAATAATGAAATGTTGTAGTTGACATTTTAAATTAATCTTCTCCTGCTCATTGAAATCCTTGGGATAATATTTTTCTACAAGAGTGCAAATATGATCAATGTTAAAAGCTTTGTAAGTATCCTTAGGAACCAAAGCAGAGCTTAGAGTTAACAACTCCAACGCTTGGTCCCTAAACCTGCTATTCAGCTCTTGTATTTGTTTGTCAATGACAAACAAAAATACTTCTGTTCTATAATAATGCTCTATTGTGATTGTGATGCCATCCACGTTTTCCTGACGCAAATAATCACATTTATATGGAGCATTTAATTGAGGAACCTTAATATCATTTTTTTCACAAAATGATATCACATTTTTTAACAACTTTTCCCAACCATCTTGTTTCATGTTTTGGAGCAGTGCTTTTGTAGAACGAACTATATGCTTGACATTAACTACATTTGGACGTTGTTGCTGTAAAGCTTGGCAAAGACTATCAGTTATCCTCATAATATTTCTCATCAAATGCACGATCAATAGAAACTCAAATGTAGTCATGTTTTCGTAAGCAATATTAGCATCCCCACGTTGACAATAAGTTGACCCACTCTCAGTAAGTTTTTCTAAAAGAGTACAAGTTTCATCATACATATTTATCAAGTTACAAATAGAAGAAAAATGTGACCTCGATCGAGTATCACCCACTCGTTGCAAGGTAGAATTTTGATTTTCCCCATTGCGGGTTCCAAGCTCTTCGATCTCTAGCAAATGTGCAATTTTATCTAACTGGGCAGCTAGTAAGTCGTCATTGGGCTTACTACAAGAACAGAAAAAATTGACGATTCTAGTCAATTTCGAAAAGAAATGGTAAATTGGAATAACTTCCTGCGATGCACAAACCAAAGCAAGTTGCAACTTATGTGCAAAACAATGAATGTGGTATGCATAAGGACATTCATTCAAAAATAGTGCCTGTAAACCATTCCATTGTTCTCTCATTAGACAACTACCATCATACCCTTGACCACGAATGTTAGAAACATCAAGATTATGTTGAGAAAGTATAGCACAAAGTTCTTCCTTAAAATGTAATGCCCTAAACTTATTATTGTCTTCGACATGCACAATATCAAAAAGCCGTTCTTGTATAAACCCCTTTTTATCAACAAATCTCAAAATAAGAGCTATTTGTTCCCTTTGTGATTGATCATAATCTCCACCAACAACTATAGAAAATTTGGAATCACCAATTTCCTCACGGATATGGTTTTTCACTTTCCTTGAAACAATTTGCAGGATCTCTTTTCTAAATTGATATGAACTAAACATGGAAAGAGATGTGTCATCTTCCAACACGGCTTGGGCAAATTCAACATCAACCGATGCTCCAAGATTAACCAATGAATCAAAAACATCTTGGAATTTTTCTTGGCTGAATTCTCCATCACCATAAAAATCATAATCTCGAAATGTTAGATAAAGAACAATGGCAATTGAAGTACGGAGACGCATTCGATTCTTCATAATTTCATCTGAGCTTAACACATGATTTTCGGGTTCAGAGATGGAAACTATATTATTGTCTTTATCTTCCATAGCAATTTTGCTCTTGAAAAAAGAATCAATTTTTTGAGTCTTGATAATTAGTTTTCTGAACTGCATAGGAAAATAGAAAATGATTTGACAAAGTAAAGTAAACGGGACCTAACATTTCTGTGAATTAAAACTAATCAGTTTCTTACACAAAAAAAAAAAATTGAAAATCCCTAAACAGAAGCTGTTTTCGTGATAAACAAAAAAAAAGTAAAGCGAGTGAGAAAAATTCGAAAAGGAACGAACCTGAGAAAAGAGAGGAATGAAAACCTAATAATGGTGTTGGCACTGACAGTTGAAGAAGCCAAGTGAAATGAGTCGCAGAGAGAGAGAGAGAGAGAGAGTAACATAAAAAGGCGCGCATTACATTTTTTGTTGACAAAATAAAACCAACTGTTGGACTTGGGCCTCCAATTTATTTATTTTTGAAGAAATGCTTCTAACACCTCTATTCATGTTTAAATACACAAATTCCAATAAAATATTATTGAATTTGTCTTGGTAACATGTTCCCTTGGGTACATGGGTACGTGTTAACGAGAAAGGATCCTCTCAATTTTTTTCCCTCAATTTAACCATTGACCAACTTTACTTTAATTTTTTCTAATTAAAATATTATCACATGTTTTTATCTAATGGTCTAGATACAAACATTATTTCCTCAATTTTATTTCTAAATTCTCCGTGTTAACATTCTCCTTTAATAAAATAGAAGGTGATTTTGAAGACGATGTGAATGGAATTACAGAGTTAGATAATGATACATACATAGATTAAATGTTAATTACACTAAACAATGTTGATCAATAGAAGTTAATGGGTGGCAAGTTAGAGTATTTTTTTAAGGTGAACACTCCGATACACATATTACGTGGATATGTACCGATACACGGCTTGATGGATGATTGTAATTGATTCAAAAATAGTATTTAATATAGAAAAATTAATAAATACTATTTGTAAACCAATCAGAGTCATCCACTTCAACAAATTTACCGGTACATATCTACATAATATGTACCGAAAAATTTACCATTTTTTAA
Organism: Trifolium pratense; assembly: GCF_020283565.1. Taxonomy (NCBI): domain Eukaryota; kingdom Viridiplantae; phylum Streptophyta; class Magnoliopsida; order Fabales; family Fabaceae; genus Trifolium; species Trifolium pratense. The sequence goes on along the minus strand of NC_060061.1, from coordinate 5,171,899 downwards.
ATAGATAAAACATTAATGTTTTTTTTTGGAAAAAAATATTAGGTTACAAAGCTTTGAGATGTCTTTTAGACATATTAACTATTAAGCCGTCATTCTTAAATAATAAGTAGAATATCCCTTAGCTATAAGGGCAGCAATGATACTCCGGCTAAGGGCTAACCAAATTGCAAAAGTGTGGTCTATAGGAGCCAAGCAAAACCGGCAAATTAGATTATCATTGGGGAAGGAGACCAGGAGTAATTTGAAAGGTTATTTGATTAGATCTTCCAATGAAAAACCATAATCTTTTAGCTATCAATTGCCCCCTGCTGTTGTATATCAATAGGTCAATATCATTCAGATTTATTTTTTTTGACAAATAATTTAAACCCTTTTATCATCTAACTTCCGCCTTAATTAACTGACAAGTTAATGGTTACTGTTAATGGCAAACAAGAGACTACTAAGAGGATCAAAGACTTTTTAACATGACAAATTAGCAATCAATGATTGAATCGACGGTTGATATTTTAACATATCACAATGATTAATCATGCGTCGAAAATACCAAGACATAAGCATGCATCGTAAGCATCCCCAATGGTCGAGTTTACCCATTCAGATGGTATAATGTCAAATAGGTACACCTCTATTGAGATTTCATTAATGTCACTACAGCATACTACTAAGATTCATTCATATGGTCAATAAGTCATGATGGTTACAAGGTTAAGATCTTAAATCCTGATCATCCTGTCCGGATTCCTCAGACTTGGAAACAGAATCCTCAAAAGCATCTAGAAAGGACAAAACCGTGAACTTGTCTGCAAAGGGAGAAAAATCGAATCAGCAATATTAACTATAAATATTCAAGGCAATAAGCAGATAATAGTTCCTTTTATCTTTCTTAACTTTTTGTTTCCTTAATCTAAATATGAAATATCAAATTCTAACACAAGTCTGAACCCTAAAAGACATGGAAGTATTTTGTTCCGTAGCATTTCCCTAATAACTGCCACTCTTATGATTAAGCTAGCTCTCAACTCTCAAGTACTCACTTTATACTAGACAAGCTTATTCTATCATACATAATACAACATGCCAAACAGGCTGTCCTTCAATATGCTGGAAGCATATAATATATATATGCATCAAAATCAATTATGATTAAGGCAAGGCTAAAGAGTATGATAGCACTACACACTTACATTTACTAGGATTGATTTGAAATTCAGATCAATCTGTCCGTTTATACCTGTAGCAATAAATAAATATATAAGCACTCCAAGTATCTTCTGAAGTGAAATCTCACAAAGAAAAGTGAGGTGCCAGTCTTACATAAGTACATGAATCTACTTGCTGACAGAAATGTGGGCTGTTGCATCACTAGTTGCTTCCACGCCCAAGTTTGTGACACTGAAATCTGCAGCTCTTCTTAACAAAAAAAAAATCCAAACCATTTAATGTACAGTTGGGTAAATAATTAGAGTATATAATATTAAGGGCATGATCTGGCAACTAAGTTACCGCGCTAAATGCATGATCGCATCACAGCTTCAATTACCTTATTTTCAATTTTATCTACACCAAAGATGTTAAACATAAACATTACATTGGTGAGGTGCCATTTCGTGTTTAATATATTTGCTGTCCAAGACAATTAGTAGTGGAAAATAGTTTGATAGTTTACAATATGAAATTCAAGTCTATTATATTCTTAAAAGAAGTATGATACTATCTATAAAAGTAGCATATATTTTATCCTCGCCAGATCTACCTGATATTGAATCTAGATTTGAGTTATGATTATGCCGTTTTCAACTGATATTGTGCCCACAAAATGCAAAGCTACATGATTCATAACCATGCCTTAATGATTCTGTTTTGGATCAACCTATGGCACAAAAAAGGATATAAACCCAAAAAAGGATAATATAATGACTTGTTCTCGCAAAGAGGAACCATCTTAATAGATAAATTTTAGTCACTGCACCATCTCTAACAGAATGGCGGTATATAGAAAATGAGTCAAATGAAGTACAACAAATCAATGGTACAGAGTAAAAAGATTGAGTAAACACAAAAGATTGAGCATGCATTTGAATATCCAAAATCAATACCTAGATGAGATGTCATCCTCAACCATATCTTCAGCAACTTGAAGCAGAGGTGATCCATCAGATTCTTTTTCGCCGGGCAACTCTGCTAGTGAGTAAACAGTTTCCTTTTATTTTTAGTGATGAAATTTTTCACACATCATACATTTAGCTATTTGCTTATGTCACTTTGAAATGATTATAAAACTTTTGCAGGAGTAAGAAACCAAATAAAAGGTTGCAAACTTCCAAAAAGCCATCTAAAATATTCCAAGTACTGGACTACATAATTAATCATGGTTTTTCTATTCACCTAATTAATGCAGTGATCCATGGAATTTAAGATTCATAAAACTACCTATGTGTAAGAAGATCATATGGAGTCATCTTAGACTACTGATCCAAAATGAGAAAAAATGGAAGCTACCATAATAAAAAAGACGATGAAACCTATGTGTATTGTATGTTCCGATAAAACTAATAACACACTGAGAAGAATTGCAGGTATGTCCAGTGGCATAAGGCTTAACAGAAAGGGAGCTCATTATTTTACAAATTAAAGTAAAAGCCCAAATAGTCACCTGATGGCCTGACTAAGCAATCATTTACTGAGCTACCCGGTTGTGAGTCATTGCGCTCTATGAATGACTCGAAATCAGCAGCAATTGAATTAATAATAAACCCTTGAGCAATATCCTTTTCGATGTAAACTAGAAACTCATCTGCTAGAAACTCATCTTCCTTCATGTTTCTCAACCTAGTCTTGAAATTTTTCATTGCTGAGGAAGATCTTTCTGTTGTAGCAGTATAAACCGGAAGAGTCATGATAAGGCGCACTAATCTGTCAATCAAACAGTAAACTTCTAACTTTTTTGTTTCTGCCAAACATGTACACAATTCTTGGATAGTTGATAAATTCCTCAAATTTGAATCTTGACGAGCATCAATAATGAAATGTTGAAGTTGACATTTTAAATTAATCTTCTCCTGCTCATTGAAATCCATAGGATAATATTTTTCTACAAGAGTGCAAATATGATCAATGTTAAAAGCTTTGTAAGTATCCTTAGGAACCAAAGCAGAGCTAAAAGTTAACAACTCCATTGCTTGATCGCTAAACCTGCTATTCAGCTCTTGTATTTGTTTGTCAATGACAACCAAAAATACTTCTGTCCTATAATAATGCTCTATTGTGATTGTGATGCCATCCACGTTTTCCCGACGCCAAGGTCTTGCTAAATATGGAGCATTGAATTGAGGAACCTTAATATCATTTTTTTCACAAAATGATATCACATTTTTTAGCAACTTTTCCCAACCATCTTGTTTCATGTTTTGGAGCAGTACTTTTGTAGAACGAACTATATGCTTGACATTAACTACATTTGGATGTTGTTGCTGTAAAGCTTGGCAAAAACTATCAGTTATCCTCAAAACATTTCTCATCAAATGCGAGATCAATACAAACTCAAATGTAGTCATGTTTTGGTAAGCAATAGAAGCATCCTTACTTTGACGATAAGTTGACCCATCCTCAGAAAGTTTTTCTAAAAGAGTACAAGTTGCATCATACATATTTATCAAGTTACCAATAGAAGAAAAATGTGACCTCGAACGAGTATCGCCCACTTGCTGCAAAGTAGAATTTTGATTTTGCCCTTTGCGGGTTCCAAGCTCTTCGATCTCTAGCAAATGTGCAATTTTATCTAACTGGGCAGCTAGTAACTCATCACGAGGCTTCCTACAAGAGCAGAAAAATTTGACAATAGAAGTCAATTTTGAAAAGAAATGGTAAATTGGAATAACTTCTGACGATGCACGAACCAAGGCAAGTTCCAACTTATGTGCAAAACAATGAATGTGGTATGCATAAGGACATTCATTCAAAAATAGTGCCTGTAAACCATTCCATTGTCCTCTTATTAGAGAACCACCATCATACCCTTGACCACGAATGTTAGAAACATCAAGATTATGTCGAGAAAGTATAGCACAAACTTCTTCCTTAAGAGCTAATGACTCAAACTTATTCTCTTCAACATGCACAACATCGAAAAGCCGCTCTTGTATAAACCCCTTTTTATCAACAAATCTGAGAATAAGAGCCATTTGTTCCTTTCCTGGTTGATCACAAACTCCATCAACAACTATGCAAAATTTGGAATCACCAATTTCATCACGGATATGGTTTTTCACTTTCATAGAAATAACTTGCAGAGCATCTTTTCGAAATTGAGATGAAGTACAGTTGGAAAGATACGAGTCATTTTCCAACCCTTCAAATTCATCATTAACTAATGAATCAAAAAGATTTCGGAATATTTCTTCCTTGTTTTTTCCATAACCACGAAAAGCAAACTCTTCACAAGTTACACAGAGGAGCGCGGAAATTGAAGCACAGAGACGTACTCGACATTTTTCGCGTTCAGAGTTGGAAGCTGGATTTTCTTCAAATTCCATAGTAAAATAATGGATATTTTGAGTGTTGATAATCACTTTTCTGAACTACATAAGCAAATAGCAAAATTATAACATTTATTATTTGAATTCAAAGCATGAGACAATAAAATTAAACCTAATGAGTCTCTTACACAACACTAGTTACATTATAAAATCAAAAATCCGTAAACAGAAGGTGTTTTTGCCATAAAAATTGAAAAGAAAAGAAGAATGAAAAAGAAGGAAGTTGAGAGGAATGAATGAATACCTAATGGTGTTGGCAGCAGTTGAAGGACTCAAACCCTAGCATAAGCATAGAGAGAGCAGTTGAAGGACTGAAACCCTAGCAGAGAGACAGAGAGACAGAGAGAGAATGTTGCATGCAAATGAGACAAATAAAAGGAGCGAATTACATTTATAAGGGATGTTAATTAGTTAAGTAGCGAACTTAGATTGTTAATTAATTAAGTAGCAGAAAGAAGCTCTTATAAAAAGCAAGGGTTGGGCCTCTCACCATTTTTATTTTTTTTTTAAGAAGAAGATTTAAGCTTACTGGGAAAAAAGAAGAAGAAGAATGCTTTAACACATCTATTTGGTTATTTAAGAAAATAAAAGGTGGATAGTCAGGAAATAAAAAATAAAAGGTGGTTTTGATTTTGGAAATAGAAAGAGATGAATAGAATTAAATAGTTAGATAATGATAGAAGAGATGTTTCTGAGAATTTAGTTTAATTGATTGTAACATTGCATTTTATATATTAAGTTCGTTTAGCGTTTTTCCTTACATAAGACATGTTTATTTTATTTAACTGGGCTTGTTGTTTGAGATTTAAAAAAACTGATTTTTTTTTTTAAAAAATTATTTTCAAGTAAATCATTTTTTTTAGAGATTTTTAAAAAAATTTAAAGTTATTTGCCGTTTGTTTACGATTATTAAAATCTATTTTTTTAAGATGATGAATGATAAAAAAATGGATTTTGATAAAAGCTGTTGAAAATATAGAGTCTGTTTGTTTGAGATTTAAAAAAATGATTTTTTTTTGAAAAAAATCATTTCCAAGAAAATTTCTCGAAGAGATTTTGAAAAAAATCTAAAACTATTTACCGTTTGTTGACAATCATTAAAATCTATTTTTTTAAGACGGTGAGGGATGATGAATGATAAAAAAATGGATTTTGATAAAAAGTTATTGAAAATAGATTTTCATTTTGATGAAAAAAACGATTTTTTTACTAAAATGATTTTTGAAAAAATCTGAAACAAACACAAGATAAAAAATTAGATTTTGTTTTGGGAAAAATAGATTTTTTCGGTGAAAATTCTGAAACAAACATGCCCGTATTTTCATTTTGATGAAAAAAATGATTTTTGTACTAAAATAATTTTTGAAAAAATCTAAAACAAACACAAGATAAGAAAATAATTTTTTTTTGGAAAAATCTGAAACAAACAGGCCCATTATGTTACAAGTCTTCAAAATAGTCTGAGAATATTCTTATCATTATTATTTTGCATTTTGTGTTAAATAATAATCTAAAAATTATAATTTTAACATACTAGCCTATATTTATTTTTTACATGTTTAAAGATATATCATAATAATAGAATGTCCCTTAATTTTGTATCACAAAAACAAAAATGTCCCTTAATTAAGAAGAATAACAGAATGTACTTTCAATGATCATAAGAATTATATATATAAAAAAAATTGATCATAAGAATAAAACATACAGTATTCTTTCTTTTGAAAAAAAAAAGAAGAGAGAATATACTTTTCGGGTAAAACATTTCATCCCCCACTATTAATAAAGAAAATAACAAGAGACACGAACCTAAATTTTTATCCTCGTCGTTTTCATGTCTGGTTTTTACTTTGAAAATGAAAACTTAACATCATTTCATATTATATCGGCCGTAATCCATGATTACAAAACCGGCATTGTGCGATTTTTTCAAACATTATCTCTTTTCAACCTAAAACTTACATTTTCCTCGATGCAATGCAACCAAAACATCAGCATTTGACATTTTAACAAATCAATATAATTCTTTACTGGCAATTAATTCCAACGTAACAAGAACATTTTCCCAAGACATCAACATCCATCGAAACTTATATAGTCACGGTGATGCGCAATAGAGCTCATAACCTCGAGAGACGTTTGATATTATACAGACTATAGGGAAACAGATGGATTCAAATGTTATTAATCAATTATTTCCTCTATAGCCTTGAAAAATCTCAACTAAATTAGCACCTTTGAACTTTCCTTTTTCAAGCAGAAATATATGTTTGCCAAAAAACCAAGTTTCTTGTATCTATAGAAAAAAGATGAAAGTGCCACGCTACTTGGATTCATCCATTGGGGCACAAGATTGAGATCTTAATTCCTGATCATCTTCCCTGGATTCCTCAGACTTGGAGACAGAATCCTCAAGAGCCTCAAGAAAAGACAAAACTGTGAACTTGTCTGCAAAGAAGAAAAAAAAAGTAATCAGCGATATTAAATAATTAAATCAATAAGCAGATACAATAGTTCCTAGAAAATAGTTCTTTCTATTTTTTTTCCTTCAATTTTCGTTTGCTTTCTTAAACACATCAAATTCCAGCTGCCTACACATGCCCAAACCCTATTGTGCACAGTAGCAATTCCCTTATAACTGCCACTCCAGTATTGGAAATCAAATTTGTGATATTGAACCAAATGGCAAAATGCAAATAAAGGGGGTGGGGAGGTGGGGAGAGAAACTTGGTAAACAAGCTCTGAATGTCCCTACAGCTCAGCTTAGATTGAAGAAGAAAACCAAAGCTGACGCTGAAGACGCATGCATCAGAGATTTGAAATCAATAACAATTAAAGTGGAGCTAACAAGTATGAAAGTACTACAAACTTACATTTACTTGGATCAACTCCAAACTGAGACAAATCTATCTGTCCTGTGCGAAGTACCTGTAGCAATAAATATATATAATCATGCCAAGTATTTTTTGAAATGAAATGTAAAAAAGAATGAGGGAGGTACTATGGCCTTTACATAAGTAAATGAATCTACTTGCTGACGGAAAGGTGGGCTCTGCAACAACTCCAATATATCTTCCGGAGACCAAGTACCCTACATCAAAGAATATTACATGAATAACTGAAAAAAGGGATACTAAAACTCAATCCCTAAATTGGTATATACCTCCGGCAAATATTGGGCTAGACGCTGCTCCAGTGGTAATGTCCCAATTAATGGCATTATCAGATCAGGCTTCAATATGTCACCAAGTTCCAAGCCTAATTAAATGCAAGAAAAATGTCAGCATAGAGCGAACAACATTTTGCCAAAAATACAACGATATAAAAAACCTGAACTTTCATGGTGCATACTAATGCCCTTCATCATGAGATACAGTTTATGTTGAAAGCTTAAATTTTTAGAGAGTATATAGAAAGTTGTAAAAGTAGATTGCAAGTGCAATTTGGTACATAAAATTTAATTGGTTAGGAGTCTTGATGCCAGTACTGGGGGACCTTTTCACCTTGTTGGAGAGCTGTTGTTTCTAACTCAATCAAGAGAAAATTAAGGGATTGTTTATTTGGCATGCAACTTTGTGGGTTATTTGGCTAGCTTGTAATGTTATTTTCTCAGGAAAAGCCCTTCTAATGGTGTTTCTTGGCAATGGTTTTTAGGGACTAGCTCCGGGCCTCCTTGTTTATTTTATGAATGGTTTGTAGATCCTTTGGGTTGTCTCTTGAGATAGGGGGTAGGATTTTTTGTTTTTTGTTTTTCTTTTCTAGTGTATCGGTGGGGGGGGGGGAGTACCACTTAATTTGTTTTCCATCTTGTGGGTGTTGTACTACTTGTACTTTCTTTCCTTTCCTATTTCTAATAAAGTTTTGCCATTCAAAAAATAAAGTTGTAAAAGTAGATTGAAATTTGAATGTTATAGCATGCAATTGTAATATTATCTGTTGACAAATCTATGATATTGTCTCAATAGATGGCAAGGTAAGGGATATAATGTGAAGTGATTACCTCCATCAGGATCAAGAATACTATCTGCAAACACATCATCAGAAAAACAACAGGTCAGGTCTCAACACAGTTAGAAGGGAATAGAAGAATATATCTCTCAATGAAATATATTACCTGCAGCAGGACCAATGTTACTCAATATTCTTTGAAGATCTTCCAATTTAACTGGACCAGAAGAAGTTACATCGCTAGTTGCATCGACGCCCAAGTTTGGAGCAAACAAGTTTGCAGCTCTTTCCAACAAAAAAAATCAAAACCTTTAGAGTTCAGTAGACAAAATAAGTAGACATGCAATGCAATCATAAGGGATTGATAACTAAATTGCCACGATAAATGCATGAACACATAGATCAATTTAATTTGGAAGCTCTCGCAAATGAAAACATTTGAATATCCAAAATAAGTACCTAGATGAGATGTCATCCTCGGCCATATCGTCAGAAAGTTGAAGTGGAAGGGATACATCAGGTTCTTCATCCCCAAGGAGCTCTGTTAGTGAGTAAATGTTGATGAGTACATTTCCCTTTAGTTCTAGGGATGAGAATTTCATTCTAACTATTTGCCTATGTCACTTTGAAAGGTTGCAAAGTTATGCATGAGTCAAAACCAAATAAAAGGTTGCAGACTTGAAATTTTTCTGTAATATTCTAAGCCCCTGTGTAAATAATCATAGTAATTTGTTTCACCTAATATCTATGTTGTCAATAGCGCCGGTAGTGGCTGCTATAGCAGTGAGTCGAGTCAATTTCAAGGTTGCCGAGACAGAGCAAGGCAGAGCGGCCATTAATGGGGTTGCGGGCGAGATTGCGGGTCGCGGGCGACTCGGATCTGGAGCGGCGCTATTTGTTGAAAACGGAATCAACACGTAAGATTGCACGTTTTTACGATCTTCAACACCCTTGCCGTGCTCGTTCATGGCTGGAATCGTAATATGGTCAGGCGATTCTTTTCTTTCTCCTTCGATTCCGGGTTCACGGGTCGGGTTATCAACCCAGATTCTTTAAATTGGGATTTACCTTCACAAACCCTAAAAAAGCACATGTTTTTAACTTCCTGTCACTGAAACGACAGTGGCTTTGCCTTCTTTTTGTCATTTTCCCCTTTTTTTTTATTCTGTTATGCGCTTTTCATTCTTTTCTTTTTTAATTTGTTATGGGCTTTTCTTTCTTCTTTTTTTTTTTTTTATAAATAAAAATATGGTTCTCTTTTTACAACTTGTTTTCAATAATTAATTAATTAATACTAACTGCTAATGTGAATTAAATAAACCATAATAATATTAATAAAAAAAATTATTTATTCTATATTAGTTTATAATTAATATAATTTTTATTGTCCGCAACGCGTCACTTAAATAGCGCCCGCGAGGCTTCCCGCTACCGCGACGCGTCAATTTTGAGGTTGTCCGCATCGCGTCGCTTTTCCGCTTTAACAACCTAGCCTAATATGCAGTTTAATGAAATTTAATATCCATCAAACCATGTATGTGCAAGTGAAGGATCATAGGGAGTCACCTCAGACTATTAGCTCTTTAATTAAAAAAAATGGCGCCACAGTAACCAAAAGGATGAAACAACCAAAAAGAACCAATGAGGAAATACTTATATCACAAACACTGAACAAAACCGTTACTCTATGATTTGCAAAAAGTATGGGGCTGTTAATTACTTTCCTAAGTGCCCAATGAAAATATATGATGCAAAAGCAGTGTTGCCAATCGTAGACTGCAGAAAACAGCAGTGCTGTAGTGGTTATTTGACAGCACTTTTTACTAAATTGCATATTGCAGAACAACAGCAGTTTGTTTAAGTTCCGCTACGCTATAGCCATTATTTGACAACAATGTGCACAAGTAGTCCTAAATGGTTGTTCAAAAATAAAAACCATACAAGGAATATCCAGTGCCAGTACATACATGCTCTACATGGGTACATATACCCAATACTCGCTTATCATTCGAGGACAAATCCGTGCATGCAAAACTACATGTTTTGTCGCTGAAATGTTTGGTTAGCTGCTAAATGAAACAAGTTGCTACTTCATTCTCTTCAAAATTCTACTTCATTTGCCTCAAAACAATGTTTAAAAATTGACATGGAAATAATGTTGCGTTGTCTTGGCTTCTCTGCTTTAATTTATATTAATATAAAAACTACATCACAGTGAAATAAGTACATTAAAAATAACAGTAGAAAGAAACTGATGAACCACCAGTAGGTTCATGTGCCAGTGCATATGAAGTAGCATCCTTATCTATTATCTTGTATATATATGTTGTATTTATTTCTAGATGTATGCTAATATTAAACTTGATGAGCAATTCACTGAAGCAGTTCAAAAAATTTCTTCTCTGAAATTCTCTAAACCTTTCTCAAGTAGGCAGAATTAGAATTGCAGGAATCTCCACTGACATAAGGCTGTTGGTAGAAAGGAATCTTGCTATTTTACAATTCAAAGCAAAAGGAGAGAAACTTACCTAATGGTCTGTTAAGATAATCATTCACAGAGCTGCACAGTTGTGAGTCATTCTCAGCATTAGATTCCTAGTCACAATAAAGGATCATGTAGAAATTAGAGATAAAAGAACCAAGAACTGGTCATGCAAGCAGAGTACTTAGGGAGACAGACAAGTGGGTATTCAGTAATTAGACAAACCTGCATCCAGAAGAAGAACTTTCTGTCATCACTATTAAACTTCAATATGTAAACCCTTCCAGATGTTTGATTAACCTAAGCAACCAATAATTAGAGACGTCAGAAAACTCAGAACTATCAAAGGAATTGTAACCAAGATATTAAAAGAAAAGCAGTGGAACCTGCTCAAAAGTAGCCTCATTCGGAAATATTATCTGATCCTGTGTTCGCTTAGGTCAAGAAGCATCAAAATAAATCCAGTAGGAAGCAAGCAATGTTTCAATTACAATAAGAAACAGTAAGGTTGCCAAAATAATAATGGTCAGGAAAAAGCAGGAAGAATAGAATAATGCTACAATATTTTCAAACATATCCTATAGAGATTTACTCCGTTTATATGCCTTTTGTTTGAATTTTTGTACATGCTACTCTTTCACAGACAATAAATTTCAAACAAAATCATCCCAACACTTATTCACTTCTAACATGGATTTGCTAGCTATTAAGCATTTTTTTTTAGTTATCTAGTTGAGAGAAAACTCCCCAAGACCCCAACAGTTTCCACAGGCCATGGCAATAATATACTGAAACAAGGGCCTTTCTTTCTCTTCAACATACAAAAGGCAGAGTGTGGAGGAGTGCTGTTGCAAGAAGGAAAGTAAACAAGAGAAAATCTGCCTTTTATAGAACAAATTATCCCATATTATCCATTACACACACACACACACACACACACACACACACACAGAGACAGAGAGAGAGAGAGAGAGAGAGAGAGAGAGATGATTAATACGGACATTTCTGCACTTACATGAAAAATAAATATTCAAGGTTATATTCTAGCCATTCACAAACAAATTAAAAATCTATCTGTTAACTACTAATTCAGGTTGACCCATATACACTGTATTTCAAAGGGTAAGCTGGAGTATCTCCTATCACATAAAAGATGGTACTCGCCTTAGGTGAATTGGGAATGCAAGGAGAGAAGACCAATTAGAAACATAACAGGAGAGTTGAGCAGATGGAGGAAATATTGGATTAGTCAAGTAGTATGAGGTGGTGTAAGACAAAGGAAACTACAACATGGAAAACAATCAAAAGAGATTTGAGATTAATGGTCTGGTTTTAAACTTAACATAGCATTGTGGCATCATATGATCTATGTGGCCAACCCCCACATAGTTAAAAAAATGTGGTTTGTTTTGCTACAATTCAACTTAAACTTTAGGTAAAACATAAACACTCCTTGTGTTTTGACTAGTTATAACATCGTTAACATGTAGTTTATCTTGTCAAACATTCAACCACTCAACTTATCATCTATTCCATAAAGGGTGCTAGATAAACCTCACAAGAAACTGAAAATAATATTCACTTACAGAAAATAATAAAAACAAAATCAAGAAACTAAGGACTATAAAACTATGAACCATGTGTGTATTGTTTGGGTACGTATTAGCCCGTCCCAACATCCTGATAAATAACAAAATTATTCAATAAAAAATGAAAAATGGGGTTTTCTCGCTCCTTTTGTTGATAATTTGATCTCTTCTCTAATAGCTTTCAGATTCTTTTCATATTTCCTACTATTCAAACATTCATTTTCCTATTTTCTGCTATATAAAAACCCCCTGTTCGAATTTCTCTGTGTATATTTATTTGACTCTGTACTGATTTGTAATGTAGTAAATCAGGAAAGGTTATAGGCAGAAATAATCAAGTGATTCATTTTGCACGGAAATTTAATCGTTCAAGCAATTCAATACAAATTCTAATCTCCTATTTAGGTGATTCAAATTCTTTATCATATCAATTCTATGACGTTCTACAATTTCGTCAAAATACATGCAACAGAAAGAATGAACACCAAATATACATATTTGGGGAGAAAAAAAGGATACATCTTCAACAACATTTAGTGTACGGTCAAGCCACTGAAAATGAACTAGTCCCTCCTCACCCTGAGACAAAAACAATCACTTCAAATAAAAACCACTGGCAAACATGGTTGAAATACTGAATAGCGATGTTGAAACTTCAACCAGACATATTCAAAAGGATGTTAAAAAACAAGAAGAAAAATCAACCGATATTCAAGTAAACCATACCCTAGTAATACGAATGAGTCCTTTCCGTGCATCAGGAACTACCCTTTTTCCCTCGAGAAACATTTTACCAGCACGAAACTCCAGCAATGTTTCCTGCCACACGGACAATTTTTCCAATGTAAAAAACAAACTGATCATTCATATTCATACCAACGAAAACAAAGAGCACAAAAACTACAATACATATACATCAACACTTCCATCCCAAATCTAACTAACTTTTTGTTTTTGGCTTTCACCGCCAGTATCCGGCCCACGGGACCACCTAATCTGGTTCGGGGGTCAGTTCTGGCATCAAGTAAATCTCCCTAACTTTGATGATTAACTTAAAATTACAATGGTAAGCCACACATTTTAAACATAAAATGCACACAATCATCTAGATGCAATATGAAGCCTTCATACAATAAACTATGAAGCAGCACACAACACAGCACATAAGCTTCCTGACAGAAATCCAAATAGTATAATATACAGTTTTTGTTTATCTCAAAAAAAAAGAAACAAAAAATCCTTTGTTACCTGAATTGCAGGAAAAGCGTCAATAGAAGAACTCATCTGGGTCCAGTAAACTGCAAAAGGAGCTACAGAACTTCAATAACAAATTAACATTAGTGAAATAAAACCCTAGAGTGAGAAATATGAACTTACAAAATTGATTAGTGAAGTGAAGAAAAATTGATTGATTGATGGAGCGAAACGAAGAAGGGTGTGAAAGCGAGGGTTCCGTTTATCTATCTCTGCCGCTTCCGACCTTACTACCCTTTCTTATTACCCCTTTGTCTTCATTAAAACTACGGAATTGACATTCACTTTCTTGATTTTTTTTAAATTATTTTTCAATTAAGCCTCTAGTTCTATTTAATTTTTTTTTTTACTAAAATTTAATTTAATTATTTTAATTTGTTTTAAGAGTCAGATTCATTAGTAACCGAAAGAGAAAAAAAGTGAGATTCATCTTCATTCTTTTACATATTTCTGACGGATCAATTTAGTTTCTGAAAAAAATAAAATTCAGATTAATTTATGTTATTTTTTTGTTGCAGACTAACTAGTTTTTGATTCGTTACCCCCTTCGAAAACATTAGCACGACTCAAATTCAAGACCTTGCAGATTTAAGACATATCTTTATAAATATACTTATGTATTTTTATAAGTATATTTTTATTCCTCACTCATCTTTTAAAGATAATAAATTACAAAAATAATCATATATTCTTAGTATAAATATACTTTTTGGGTTAAAGAACTCGTTTGTATTGACTTATACTTAAGTTTATGCAAAAAAGTTTACGTAATTTATGAAAAAACACAACTTATAAACACACAAATTTTCCTTGTAAAAACTTATGAATTAACGTAAAAATTTATTTATTTCCATAAATTATTTTTATAAACTAAAAAGTAAGTCAAATTCAAACGGCTCTAAATTTTACGATATTTTTTTATTTTGATGCATGATGTTTTTTTAGTAGTTGGTATATTTTTCAAAATTTGAGTTTTACATATACGTATCATTTATTTATAATTTTTTAATAATATTATTTAACAAGTACTCAATCCCTCAAACTCAAAACTTATTAAAAATTGTGCATTAAACTTTTCAAAAATCTGATTGTTGAATTTTCCAACATAAGTATTATGCGTGCCTATAGATTTTCGAAAAAGATTAATCATAAGTAACAACGTTAAAAATTGAAGAAAAAAAAATATACTACCGTCAATCAATATCAACCATATTTTCCGCCACATTACCCCACTAAACTTCACTTTCTTAATATGATGTGAAAGAATATTTTATTCTTATTAGTTGTCAGTATAAAATTAATTTACATCAGACCATGCATATTCTTTAAACTCTTAAAAATTACCAATATGATGATGTAGTAACTTAAAAAGGAAAAAGAAAAAAGAGATAAACACATTCACACCCTCAAAGGACGAGAGAGAGGGAAGAAAAAAAAAAAGGAAAGGAAACGGTAAGCGTTTTAGGCCGCGAAGTAGCGTTGAAGTTAGATAAGAAAAGCAATTCACAGTGGCAGTTTGAACTTGTATCTGTATGCCGTCTATTGCGAAACACAGTTTCATCAGACACATTCCCATTTCAAACAATAATCACTCACGCCGCCGATTATTCTTCTTTCACTGTCAAAATTCCATGGATATTAACCAAACTGAAAGAGATACTCATCACGTCCATTACAACCACACCGATCCCTCCAAATTCGCCAGATGGAACGCTAGGTATTACTATTACTATCACATTAATTCATTCACCTTTCTTTCATATTCATTCATTTTATTCAATTTTGTTACGTTTTGTTTGATAGAGAAAGCTTCGAATTCATGTACGCAAGACCTTGGCAACGAGTCAATGATTTTTACTTGAATACTGTCCGTGCCAACTCCTCTTTACACCTTCTATTTCAATCCCAGGTTAACCCTAATTTCCTACAACACTTTATCAGCGAAGTGCTTATGCATATAAGCTAGTATAACTTATTTTCATAAGTTACTTAAAATAAAATATTGTGCATTATTAAGTTTTTGTATGTTTACTGTTCTTAATTATTGACTTTCTAACAGACCCTTCCTGATCACGACGATTCTGGAGTTCCAGAAATTTCTGATCAGAATGAGTTGGAATGTGGTGTATCCAAAGATCGCAGTGGGAAGTGGGCAAGATTTAATTTCAAAATTGTTCTTTCGTATCATGGGGGTTCTTTTGATGGGTGGCAAAAGCAGCCAAGCTTATACACTGTTCAAAGGCAAGTTGTTCTTCTCACAAAAATATGTGGTATTGAGCATACTACAAACTATATACATTAACATGCAACGATTATTGTCCAGAACGATTACCAATAGTTGTTGAGTTTTTTTGTTATAGAATTAAGAAATGAGCACATTATGATTTTGGTCATATAACATGCTTTTACAAATCAGCTTTCTCCTTTTGTAATCTATTTAAAAAATCTAGCTTTTATTAGTTATGGTTTAAGTTGCATATAAATGCATTTGAGAAAACCATGATACACTATGACATGGTACAACATGCCTTTTATTTTTGTTACAGCATTAATACGGTAAACAAAATAAATAAGTATGTTTAAATGGATTTCTTTTTATTGGGTTGTCATTCTGCTTCTTGCACAAATTTCTTGATACAGCATAGTAGAAGCGTCACTTGGTAAATTTGTTGATGAAAACAAAACTCAACTGCTAAAGGACAAAGGTTTGCCTATTGAAGGTTGTGCCGCTGTTGCTGGTCGAACAGACAAAGGAGTGACAGCCCTTCATCAAGTTTGTTCTTTCTGTAAGCCGTTTCCCTATTCTTATTGATGCTTTTGCAATTTCCAAACCTTCTTATAAAAGAATAAAAGAATTGCTATATACTCAATATGAAAGAAGACAAAATTGGAGCCCCAAAATCCTCTCACAAACAGTTTCATGACAAATATTTTAGCATTCCAGGGCCATATGTTATGTATAACTAGTAAATTTAACGTAACTTGATGGTAAAATTGTTATGGATAAATGGGTATTGAGGTTGAGAAATTTGATGGTTCTTTTATCGCACTCTGTCAGATTTGGTTGAACCTTTCTCCCTAATCTAGTCTTCGTTTTGCACAGACACTTGGAAGAAGGATATTAAACCAAGAGAAATTGAAGATGCAATAAATGACGCAGCACCAGGAAAATTAAGAGTTGTATCTGTATATGAGGTAATATCCTTTTAAATAATATGCAATTTCAAGCTAATGCTTGATACAATTATCAGTTGCAATGAATACAAAGAAAAAGAAAAAAAACAGCTTGCTGGTCTCACATTTATAAATGTGATAACAATAATAATGTGAATTATTGTAGGTATCACGTGCCTTTCATCCGAACTTCTCTGCCAAATGGAGGCGTTACCTTTATATTTTCCCACTCACTGATGGATGGGATAAGAACCAAAGCCGTGGAAATGGGGAGTCTTGTGAAAGTTTTACATATAATGAAATTTGTGATTCTGTCAGCAAGGATGAGTTAGGAAATGAAAAGAAATCATATGTGTTCAGTGTACGGAAGGTGAACCGGCTTTTGCAACAACTAGAAGGAAAATTACTGTCCTACAAGATGTTTGCCCGTGATACAAAAGCTTCAAGAAATGAGTAAGAACTTCATGCTTGAATTTCTATCTCTGCAGTGCACATTGCAGATACTTTCGCATTGTACTTTTAGGGAAGATACCAGATTCATTGTTTGTATTTGGAATCAAATCTTAAATTGTATGGTGTATGCATTAGTATTTTAGATGAATGAGATCTATCATTTAAATGATAAGTTTTTGTTTGACAGCACTCAAGGAATGAGACCTACATATTTCCTTGGTGCTGACATTACTTTTAAGTTTTAAGAGGGGGATTGTCCTTTCACTGAGTTAACTGATGACTGTCATTCTGTTTCAGTGGTCCACCAACAGAGTGTTTTGTTCACCATGCTCGAGCTATGGAAGCCAGATTGCCTATAACTGTGAGCGACTTTTTAATTTTTAATATTTGTGCACTATGTAACTTATTTTTATAATTTTTTTATCCCTTTTTTGTTGCCCACAATTGTTATTTTAAATTAGGAGCTATTTGAGTTTGTGTCCTCTTTGTATGTTTTGCTGTGTTTGTGGACATGGCTTGTTCCAATTGGCAGAGGGTGCACACCAGCGCTCTCTACTCTAAGCTTCTTGTTAGCTAAGAAAAATAGATTCCTCTAAGTGGGGCACATGTGTTTGTGAAGATACATTGGTTGATCCGAAGACATGGCCACTACTGGTCTATGGATTCTGTTTTGTGTACTGTTCCCCAAGTTCCATTAAGTGGGGCACATGTGTTTGTGAAGATACATTGGTTGATCCGGAGACATGGCCACTACTGGTCTATTGATTCTGTTTTGTGTACTGTGCCCAAGTTCCATTAAATCACTAAATAAATCCACTTTATTTCTAGCATATCTTCACATTTATCCTTTCATATGATTTACTGGCAGACCAAACTTCAAATTCAAATTCTAGTCATACTCATTAGGTGAAACATTAATTGTTCATGGTTTTGCTCATTGTCGGACTAGAGAGGGAAAGTTTGTCCAAGTAAATACTGAATAGGGGAAGTAAGGGCAATTTCAGGGGAAGTAAGGTCCTCTCTATTTCTCAAAAGAAATGGGGAGCTCCATTTTATTTTTAGAAATGGTGACATGTATTTTGTATACTTGGACTTTTAATTTATACACTCAAATCATTAATAATGGAACCCTCCATTGTTTTGAGAAATATAGAGGATCCCTATCCATACCCTTTCTTTTAAGATTTATAAATGACAAATATATGGAAGTTTGTTTATGATGGGTTTCTTGGACTGGTGGCTTGATCTGGGTTTTCAACCTCAATATAATTTACATTGCACATTAAAGTGTATACTGTTTATTTTGGGGTACTTCGGGAAGTGAAAGTGTCAAGATATAGCAGATGATAGTTTTTATCCAGAAGAAAGGAGAGTTGAAAATAGTTGCAAACAAATGAAAATCAATTGAAAACAAAATCTGTAAACGCCACTTGACGTTAGTCCCAACTTTTTTTACATACACACCATTTATTTATTTATCTTCTGAGACATTAGTTGTTAGAAATGTTAGAATAGGACTAGAGAAATTTCTGAATCATACATTAGGTCATGGTGATTTTGCTTTTTTCTGCCTAGCATGGGGTTCTTCAGCTAGCATTCAAGATATATGGTACTACTAGTGGTTTCATTTCTCATGAACACTAACGGAATCTTGTCCATGAGATGAAAATTTTATCGTATTATTTCCATTACAATTCTTGACCATTTAGTTCAATTTGCATTGAAATGGATTGAGCTTGATATTGTTGGTTGTCAATTAGCCTAGATACCAAACATGTTTGATGCATCCAAGGATGACTTTAACCAATAACCACATATTTCTGATTGGAGGACACAATAAAACATGCAAATTATGCTATTTGTCCATGTACTTCAATATTAACAGATTTCACCTGTTCATAATATTTGCACTGTCATGATTTATATGCCTTTGGCTTCTTTCTCTTCATTTTCGTCTATATAACCTAGACAAAAATTTCTTTTCAGCGTTTTTCCTGTGAAATATTTAACCATGCCAAGAAACCCTTTGTATTGTGTTTGTATAATGCAAAAGCTATATGAATTTTTATGCCAATATATTTTTGCATTTATTGCATCTTCCAGGACATCTTTCAAGTCTTTTCCTTCCGAATGACAATAAGAATTTAATACTTTCTAGTTGTGCTTTAACTATTCTCCTTAGTTTTACAGAGTTCTTTGCTGTTGAAGAGAAACTTATTTATGTTTCATTTCGCTTGTGACATTTCTAGGAAAATGGAGAAGAAACAAAGGTTATGTGCATCGAGTTAGTAGCTAATCGCTTTTTACGCAAGGTAACCGTTGTATTTTTTATTTTTTATTTCTTGGAGGAAACCATATTCACTGAAGGTTTTGGCTTCTTCAATTTGGAACAATCACATCAATAAATTTTGTTGATGTAAACATGAAAAGTAAAGCAAAGTTTTATTGAAAGGTTAACTAACTCAATATTATTAGAGGAGTTGTAAGCAACACTCACTCTAACACACACTCTCTTATTGGATAAAATTCATGTAGGTTACCTTGGGTCCCATATTATTTATTTATTTTTACATGTTGACATGGCTGAGGCTAATCACACTTTTGCAGATGGTTCGTGTGCTTGTGGCAACCACAATTAGAGAAGCTGCAGCTGGTGCTGAAGATGATGCCTTGCTAAAGCTTATGGATGCCACATGTAGGCGTGCCACTGCTCCTCCAGCACCTCCTGATGGCCTATGTCTAGTTGATGTTGGGTATGTAGAATTTGACCGGGAAAAATGTTTCATCATGGAAGACTAGAGGTTTGTTAATTGTTAGTTGTAGAAAAGCAAATTTCTATGAAGAGATCATTTTTTAGAATGATTCTAAACTCTAAAGGGTCAATATTAAAAGATCAAACATTGAGGGGGCAAAGTGAAAGCAGTTGCATGTGTGAAGGATAAAATTATCAGGTGATCGAAATGACAGTAATCACATATGTGAAAAACAATCTGTGCTTAAAAAAAGGGGGAAAACTAAAATCACATTGCTCTTAAACTAACCTTAGTGCAGGGGAGAAACCGGAAGGGGAGCAATTTGGGTCCCCTATAATTGTGCAGGCGCCAATCTAAACTATTGGATCAAGATTGGACAGCCCATGTTCTGACTTGTATTTTGGACTCTTCATGCAAAATTGGGAGGAAACATTGCAGATCTGTTGTTCAGTATTGAACAATTTAGGTTGTGTGACTGTATCAAATTCATGATTCATTTGTTGGAGGGATTTCAGATCTGAATTCTCTCTTTAATTTGTGTATTGACTTAACTTTTCTCATTTTCTTTATTTATCAAATCAAACACAGGCACACATCCTTAAATGTTACCGTCTTCACTATTACAATATTTTGTTTCATTTCTTTTGTTTCATAGACGAAGTGACAAGTATCACCTTAAATTTACACAACTGCAATGTCTCAAGTTCAAACTCGGGTGAAGGTGTCCAACTGAACTAGACTTTATGAACGATAAGAAAAAATGTTTTTATATAAGTATTCATAAGTATAATCCTATTTGAATGTTTTTGATACCGTAATTACCCTTTTGATAATAATTGAGTATTACTTTTCTTTGAAATTTTAAAAAATATAGACTTGAATATTTTTATTTTTCAAAATACAATGTTTATTTGAATTAGTTTTTATTTAATTTTGAGTTAAATATATTTTTTGTCCCTACAAAATAAAGACCTATTAAGTTTAGTCCTTATTTAAATTTTATTGATTTTTTAGTCTCTATATCATTTTTCTACATGCAGTTTTAGTCTCTATATATATAATTTTTGTTGTAATTATGTTTAAAATATTATAAAAAGTTTCTTCGTAAAAAATGAACTCAAAATTTGATTCATTGTCCAAAAATCTGTTACTTTTGGTTTGAACTTTTGACGTTTTAAAAAAATCTCGAATTTTTAGTAAATGATACAGTACTTTTATATACAAAAAATCATTGAATATCTTAAGAGTTTAAGGATAATTGAATTAATTTGGTTTTAGCAAAAACTATAAATTTTTGTTAAAATTGTGGAGAATAAATATTTATTAAAATTTAAATAAGGACTAGAGTTAGAAGGTCCTAATTTTATTGGGAGTAAAAACATATTTAACCCTTTAATTTTAAAAAAAACTAGTCCCTTTAATGTATATTATTCTTTACATGAACTAAAAAAAGTTTTTATTATATATAATGATTAAAATTAAATAGAAACTAATACTTGAAAATTATCATGTTTAAGAATAGTTTGGTGCTAGAGTGGAAATTGATACAAGTTAGTGCAGAGAATGGATTGATGAAGCAAAGCATTAATGAACATGGATTGATGATGCAGAATGTTATTTATTGGCTTCTTTTTATTTTTGTATTGTCATAGGTTATTATTATGCAACCTTAAAAATAGGCATACAAAAAGTGTTATCCTGTTTAAGTTTGAAGGCTGTCCGAATAGTTCTAGATATTGTTATTGTTATGGAACCATGACTCTCTCAATTACATTCTCTGTCTTCTATTCTTAGCTCTCCTTTTCTATCTTCTCTCTCTTCCTTGTTTCAATGCTATCAAAACTTTTCCACCCTCCACCAAGCCTTTTCTTCTTCAACCCTAGTAGTTTCTCTTTTCTTTTTATCTCCATTGAGAATATCAAACCTTTACTGGGCGCACACGCCGCCCGTAGCGCGTGTGTGCCATATATCCTTCTTCTCTATGGCACTAATAAATCATATTATGAACAATAAAACCATATTCATTATATTGTTATGTGTTGTTTCATCTTATGCTGCTTCCGACTCTGAATTGCTCCTCAAGGTAAAGGAAAATCTAGAAAGACCTGACAATGTATTGACATCATGGAACGAAACAACAGCTCCTTGTGACGGCGATCATAGCAATTGGTACGGTGTTCGTTGTTATCAAGGAAAAGTTTGGGGATTGAAGCTTGAGCGTATGGGGCTAAAAGGGACCATTGATATTGATTCTCTTAGGCAGTTACCATATCTTAGAACTATTAGTTTCATGAATAATGAATTTGAAGGTTCTTGGCCTGAGATTAACAAAATTTTTGGTCTTAAGTCGATTTTTCTTTCAAATAACAATTTTTCTGGGGACATTCCTGGTGATGCTTTTGAAGGTATGATGTGGTTGAAAAAAATTCATTTGTCAAATAATCAGTTTACAGGTGCTATTCCACCTTCTGTGGTATTGTGTCCAAAGCTTATGGAGTTGAGATTGGATGGAAACTACTTCATTGGTCCTCTTCCTCATCTTAGACAAGCCAGATTGAAATCATTCACTGTAGCTAATAATCAGTTGCATGGACAAATACCAACCACACTTAGTAAAATCGCGGTTTCTTCCTTTGCCGGTGAGTAACGAATTTCAATTCTCATTGTCAAATTAATACGCACATGCACATGCATAAACATGTATCGTGTATGCATAAGTAACTATTGTAACTCAATGTGATATTAGTTTGGTGAAATCATGTTAGGTCTGTAAGTACAAATAACGCATGCACAAAATATATAAATATATATAGGTATTTTATTCTTGTTGGTCTGATGTCTCGAATAGGATACATTCTTATAGAAGGATAGTCGTAGATTTAAAAAAAATTGGGAGTAGTGTTGTTTAACATTGTAGTACAATTTGAACAAACCGCTATTGTTCTTTGATGCACTGTTTGTTTAGTACAAAATAAATGGGATTGATTTATTTGTAGTTACCTACTGATATAAACACTTGTGAGACCTCTTTGAAAGAGCTTATGACATATCCATAAGCTGTTTTCAGATTATTTTCATAAGCTCTCTAGGATAGCTGATGAAACAGTTTAAAGCTTCCTATGAAAAACAATTTGACTTTTTTTTCTTTCTATAGGTGTTTATGTTATATGCAGTTAGTTAAGCTGTTTATCCAAGCATGACCAAAGTATATATAGTAGCATCAATCTTAACCAGTATTTGTATGTTGGAAATGATGAGCAGGTAATGAAGGTTTATGTGGAAAACCATTGGCTCCATGTACCGCAAAGAAGCCGTCAATTGCAAGTATTTGTGTGGTTATTGTGGTTGTTTGTGTAGCACTGATTGTGATTGGAGCCGCAGTGTTTTTCATCCTTCATCGGCGACAAAAACGGGAGCAATCACTGGGTCAAGAGAATCCACCTTCAGGGTGCAACAACAACAAACTAGGACGGGGAGATATCGGTAATGACAGTATAAGGTCAACAGGATCAGTGAGTTCCACTCACAGCAGAAGAGGTGATCAGATGAAGTTGTCTTTTATAAAAGATGACAGAGAAAAATTTGATTTGCAAGAGTTGTTGAGAGCTAATGCTGAGATTTTGGGAAGTGGTTGTTATAGTTCTTCTTATAAGGCTTCTTTGACAACTGGACCAACAATAGTTGTGAAGAGGTTTAAGCAAATGAATAATGTAGGGAAGGAAGAGTTTCAAGAACATATGAGAAGGATAGGAAGATTGAATCATAATAATTTGATTCCTCTTGTGGCTTACTATTATAGAAAAGAAGAAAAGCTTTTGGTTACTGACTATGTTCAAAATGGCAGTCTGGCTGTTCGCCTTCATGGTATGTCTTATATATATATATATGTAGGAATTCATTTCTAACTTTTTAAAGGTACAATCGTTCAGGATAGCCAAGTAGAACCTTGACTTGAACAATTTTTTACCATACTTTACTTACCTCTCAATCGAACTCCAGATTACTATAGCTTTTTTTCTTGGGAATCAGAGAGTTAAGACAAAAAAGAGGCTTGATTAGTTTTTCATAATAAATTGAATCTAATCTTAAATTTACAACTTTTCAACCAAAATTGTACTTATATCTCCTTATGTATGCTTATGTGTGTATTTGTTCATTAACATTGTTTGCTAATAATTTAGTTATGCATGGCTACTTGTTATTTCAGGACACCAACAACTAGGTGAACCAAGCCTTGATTGGCCAACAAGATTGAAGATTGTGAAAGGAATAGCAAAAGGTCTTGAATATCTATACAAAGATATGCCAAGCCTAATTGCACCTCATGGAAATCTAAAATCCTCAAATGTACTTCTAACAGAAAAATTTGAACCACTCCTCATAGATTATGGATTAGTCCCAGTTACAAACCAAGAAATGGCCAAGGACATAATGGTAATATACAAATCACCTGAATATTTACAACAAGGAAGAATCACAAAGAAAAGTGATGTTTGGTGTCTTGGAATATTAATAATTGAAATTTTAACCGGTAAATTTCCAGCTACATTTTTACAACAAGGTAAAGGAAGTGAGGTGAGTTTAGCAAGTTGGGTGGATTCAGTAGTACCAGAGGAGTGGAATAGTTCAGTGTTTGATAAAGATATGGGTGAAACAAAGAATGGTGAGGGTGAGATGGAAAAACTTTTGAAAATTGCATTGAGTTGTTGTGAAGGGGATGTTGATAAAAGATGTGATTTGAAAGAAGCTGTAGAGAAAATTCAAGAAGTAAAAGAGAGAGATGAGACAGGTGACATGAAATGAAAATAATAATTTATTTTCTTCATGTCTTGTTTTTATCTATATCCCTTTCAAAAAACATATGTCACATTAATATGAGAGATGGATATATTAATTTACCCAAGGGGCATTTTCTCTACAGACTGCTTCTTCTGATGTACTGCTAGTTTATTTTGATAGTTTATAAATGATTGCTTAACAATATTCTGTAGATTATTTTGCATTAGGGTATTGCAACCTTGAGGAAGTGGCATACATAGAGCAAATTGATCACTTATATCCTCGGTTACGCAAAGCATTCATTTTGTAAACTCTCACATGTTGATTTTGTTAGGAGATAAGTCAATTGAGCTACTCGCACTCTTGTTGGTGCGACTAAATCTCTTGCTTGTTCCTATCTTTTTAGTGATATCCAACATGTATTTAGTCAATTATTATCAATGAAATGTTATAATCATTTGTTTGTTAAAAAAAGAGTAAAACAGCCTGTATTTTCATAGCTAAATGGGATAAAGCTCCTAGACAATATTCTATTGCGTATAATAGTTTTATACGATGAAACTTGTTACATTTTTTCCCTTTAATTTGATCAAATATTTTTTAACAGATAACTTTAATTTTTTATCTTCATAAATTATTTTGATTTTTTTTATAAGCATAATTTAATTTGATTAATTAAGCTTCGTTCAATTGTTTAAAAAGTAATTGATTGACGATTTTTACACTGTAATTAAAAGAATTAAAAAAATAATAAAAAATCTTCTCAAAAAAAGTTCAAAAAAAAGGAAAAAATAACTTCGTATAAAAAAAAAAGATTTTCGTATATCATTTATTTGTTGGATTGATCGTTGGATATTTTAACAAAAAAACAACTAAATTAATCGGATATATATAAGCTGATACAAAGTTATGTTCTATTATACATAGATAACTCGTTCATTGTGCAGCCTCAGTGCACACCACACTTGTTAAATTCATTCCTTATAATCGTTATTCAAAAACCGGCGAAAAATAAAATTAATAATTATATTAGCTTGGAGAATAAGCTATTTTTTTATTTTTTGTATAGTGTGTTTCATGTTTTGTCAAGTGGAAGGGGAAGTTATGGCAAATTATAAATGCATTTGGCGAAGAGGATAAATCCTCATAATATTTTATCATAAAAAAAAAAATACAAACTCATAAAGGATGGGTAGAAAATAAGAATTAGTAGGTAAAGATCGAGTGTAATCTACAAAGTCTAATTTATGTGCATATAAACGTTTTAGATATTAACTTGTTAATTTTTTGTCTTTAGGTATATTGAGGGAAACAATAGAAACGAACAAATGAGGTTGGTGACTCTTTTTGTCAATCAGAGAAACTTTGAGTGTCAAATTTGATTTCACGATGGTAAATTATGACTCTTTATCTTAACTCTTAAGTCATTTGAAGAGTAGTAAAAATCCCAAAATTTTATCATGAGCACCCTAATTTACGAGACATATCACAAACCTTCATTTATTTATTTTCATTGTGTGGGTGTCATTATTTGGTATATGACTTTGATGATTTGTGTTTTTAAAGATGTTTTAATTTTTCTTATATATTTATATCGGAAAATCTCTACCCTATAGTATGTTTGTTTTAGTCACTAATCTTCTAATCATTTGTTCTTTTTTTTTTGACAAATTCTAATAATTTGTTCTTAAATTGTATGTATGTTGTAGTTAGGTCGCGACTTCGTGACATTTTGCATTGGTGTATCATCAACCTTTCTTTTTTATTTGTACCGTAATTTGTTATGGAAATTTGAGCTCTTTTTTTTTTTTTATTATGCAATTCATTTGTCATTTTTTTTTAAATTGTCGTGTCTCTTATTTCATTTCTCTATCTTCTTATCCATAATTTCACGCTTATTTGTTGCAAAGTGAATTTTCACTGTGATCGATAATCAATACGATAATGGATCATCTCAAACTTTTTTTTTGTTATAAACTATTTCTAGAGAATAGCTAGAATAGAGAAGAAGGAGAGAAAGGGAGAAGAGAAAGGAATAGACTATTGTATTGTTCTATTCAAGGTGTGTCTTTTACATTGTGAGATAGTCATATATATAGGAGATTACATGGGCCAAGAATATGGGCCTAGACTAATGGACATCCACATCTATATTATTCATAACACTCCCCCTTGGATGTCCATCGATGATATGCCTCATTAAAACCTTACTATTAAAAACCCAGTGGGAAAAATCATAGTGAAGGAAAAAGAGTACAACATCCTTTGTGTGTGAACTGCCTCGTTAAAAACCTTACCAGGAAAACCCAGTGGGACAAAACCACGGTGAAGGAAAAAAGAGTGCAGAACATATTTATATCTCCCCCTCATAAAGACAATTATTATACATGAGATGAAAAATCAAATAATCTTCTGTACTAGCTGCTCCAAAGTTTTACTAAAAGTTGACTCTGTAGAAAAATTTGTCATATCTTCTTTATTATAGTCTTCTCTAAATTAGCATTGCGTCTGATATTATCTTCATGTTGAGTTGTTGCAGGAACCATCATTTTGTAATAAAACAACGAATTTCTTGTATGTGTTGAATTACAATCCTCAACAAAAACATCTTCTCAGCTTGCTTGATGTAGTGCTAAAATCTTCACATGATTGAATGATATTGGTGTTTCTTTAAGGTATAAATATTATGCTTGACTTTGTTCCAATATCTATGTTAGTTGAATAAAATACCACGACATGTATAACTATATATAGTAAAATATATCAGTGTCCTTAATTGAATTAAGATATGGTACTTCAGGACCAATTCAAATTGTTCATC
The DNA here is from genome assembly GCF_020283565.1 of Trifolium pratense. Lineage (NCBI taxonomy): Eukaryota > Viridiplantae > Streptophyta > Magnoliopsida > Fabales > Fabaceae > Trifolium > Trifolium pratense. The sequence goes on along the minus strand of NC_060061.1, from coordinate 5,144,108 downwards.
ACCTTTCTTGATGCATTACACGATCTTTGCTCAGATCAAATGACATCGCAACCATTTTAGTACACAACAGATTTGTCCATGTCAAACTGTTTTAATATTTTTGCTATATAATTTTATTATAAATTTGCGATTCCAAATAAACTTTGCGTATCCAACATATTTCTTTAATCTACAAATTTCAGAAGCTCTTCAGGAGTTCTGATAATATTTATAGCAAATGATATTTCTCAACAAATATATTAACATTTGATATATGGTACTTCAGGACCAATTAGTAGTTCACTATTGATGAACTTTCAACAATTTCATATAGAATCATGTTTTATATAAGGTTCATGATTCACGAAGCATTCTTCAATTACTTATTTTGTAAGAAAAATAACAATATCTCATAAGCTCTTCAGGAGTCTTAATGATATTTTTATCATCAATATAAGCCTCAGATATAAAAAAATTCATTGTCAAATATAACTAAAACCTTCCGGGATCATCATTATCAAGTGAGCCAGTCAAATACGTTAAAACACATATTTCACATGAATTGAGTATTTCATATGCTACTCAACTTAATTAATTTTTGAATTCACTTCAAGTGAATATGCTTCTTGAAAATCAATGATAGACATTTATCAATATACTTGAATAAGAACTCAGACTCTAAATATTTTATTTCCATTATTTTTCTCTTGAAAACTTATTCATATCGAATTATTTTCATTTGCAGATGAAATGGACTACGGGTCCAAAAACATTTCGCTTTGCAAAGCTAGTTTAATTTTGTATCAATTGCGTCTATCTATTTAGTCAATCATTTTATTGTCTATAATCCTTAATAGACTTTGATTTATGATCCTCATTGTCATTTATCACATATATAGCGCTTTATTATGTGCAAAAATATTGTCAACGTTGACTTCATCTCGGTTCCATCGTATTCCATTCATGACATAGTTTGTCGAGATCTCTATATTTTCGTAAATTACAGGTACCTGATAAGTTCTTCTGGAACTGGAAAATTAATTATGTCAAATACTATTTTCATATCCTCACTCGGGTCATCTTTGTTTTTAGCTCCTTTTCTTATTTGAGGATTTTTATCTTTGGAACCGATTTGCTTACCATGCTTCACGCGTGGTTAGGAATCATTTGCAATATTAGATTGTCCAATAGGGACATTCATTTTTATTGGAGCATTAGCAGCTGTTGATTGATTTCATAAACTTTGCAAATGAGTTATCTTTTGAACTTCTGGTTCATATTGATTTCTAAGAGGATCAAAATAACAATTATTAATTTATTTCTAAACATTTCAATTGAACTTCTAGTTCATATTTTTAGCTGCTTATTATCTCCCCCTAATATTGGGAAAACTAATTCACCAATTGATAATCAGCCCATAAAGCTGTAAAAAAATCTCCAATTATTGGCTCACTTTGGAGATTCATATAAAAATTATTTTCCCAATATTCTTTTACTACCCATTTAAATGCATTATATTGGAGCAATTGAGACGTACCCAACACATCCAAAAATGTTTATATGGGAAAATAGGTTTATAAACTAAAATTCAAATAAATTAGGGGAGAGCTTATGTATATAATAATTTGTTGGCATGATGCTATTCAATATCTCAACATACATGTTTGAGTGTTCCCAACTATAACTTAGAATGAATCTTCAGGTCCATTATTTTTTTGTTTGTATGAACATATTTCACAAGATGTTTGGTATAAATTTCAATTAACATATGATATTTATCAAATACTTTATAGAATAATATATATAAAATGATCTCTTAAAAATAATCTCACAAACTTCTGGTTGTGAGTTTATAACAAACATACATGTGACCATTAGGTTGATGCATCAATTCAAATTTTAGAAATCTAATCGGTCCACATGATCGGTGTATTGATTTACAAATATCACCTTATATATATTCTAAAAAAATAAAAGATGTTCATTTACTTAATTTATCAACTTCCTTTGGGAACTAGTAACACATAAAAATTATTAGATTAAATGAACTTCTGGCCATTCAATACATATCCATAGAAATTTTTCGCATCATAATAGACCAGAAATGACCCAACTGATCTTGCCAATGACAAAATTAATATGATTTATTTGTAAACTTCTGGTTTACTTGAACGTGTGCTTAAGTTGCACTAATATCATAAGTACACCACAAACTAGAGATAAAAGTTGATAATATGTCTCGTAATATAGAGATAAAATATCTCCGTCGTTTCTTGTTTCAATATGATATTCATTTATGTGAATATCCTTCGGTAACAAATTTCTTTAAGACTTAAAATATAAAATATATTAGCAAAGTGCAACTTTGTTTCTCGATATAACAATGCATTGACTCTTCTGGAGTCTTCAATAATTTTCGTACTACCAAATCTAAAATTTAATTTTTCATAAATAGTAGTATCGATGAATATTTTCAAGCTAAACAAATATGTTTCTACAAAAAAAATCTTTTCGGTGGAACACAATAAAAAAATAGTAATAATTTATTTGTATGAGAATTAAAAGAGTAAAAATAAAGTATAACAAATTTTTTTTTTTATGTGGATTTAAGTAGAATTAGAAAATAAAATATAGTAACAATTAAAAGATTTTAAAATTAAAATCAATCAATTGATTTAAATATGTAACCGAATAATTAAAATCAATTTATGTTTGCAAGGAATAATTTGTTGTTTTTTTTTTTTTAAGAGCAAAGAATAATCATTATTATGAGAGGAAGAAAAAAAACGTTTGAACCATGCATTCAATCACGAGTTTAATATATCAATAATATCCATCCAATGTATGTACAACAATGGATATACAAAATATTCTTGAACTTTTTTTCTTTTCAAAGTTGCTACTTCAAGAGCATATTCAAGAGACATAAATAATTCTTCTATTGATTTCCTTTTAATTTTGGTTCACCTTATACCAAGATCAAATATATCATATAGATTGTAATCATGTTGTAAAATTTTGTAAGTTCTTCAGGAACTTAACAATATATCTCTATCAACAATGGCTATGGAAAATTACAATTTTCCAATCCTTCTGGAATACTTGATATTAAACTTTTGCTTATTCAAGAACTATATCTTTAGGGAAATTAAAATATTAGTTCTTCAAGAATTATACCACCAATATTTATAAACATTGATTATGAAAAATTGTTCTTGAGCGATACTACAAGAAATGCTTTAATATTGAATTTTAAGTTCTTCAAGAACTATACAAATAATTTTTCATTAACAATGGTTCGGGAAATTCATATTCTTTGAGTAATCCATCGGAGATCATTATTATTAAAGCATTAGTTCTTCAAGAACTATATCACAAGTGATCTTCATAATGATTAAGAATAATTTATTCCTTGTGCATTCAATTGGATTTTCCCTTTTTCTTCTTTAGTTCTTCAGGAACTAATTTGCCCACTTTTTACTCTTTTTTTTTTCATTATTTTTTTCACTTCTAGTGAGAAGCCGAAATTTTAAAATTAACACAGTCATGACTATTACCACGACCATGACCACAATTTTTTTTTTCATGGTAATCGTATGTTACTACATTCACTTCTGGGAATGGAGTAACATCAGTGGGTTAGATTTCATTCACTTCTGGGAATGATTTTTCATTCATTTATCATTGATATATACTATCATCAAATAATAAAATTAAGCAAATAATTAGATAAACATAGTAAACACAGTCTAATAAAAGATAATTCCAATTATTTTTATTAATACTAATATAATGTAACGTACTAAAATTTTATAATGCAAATTAAATAGTAACATAATGAAATTAATAATAATTATAATGTAACATATGCTATGAATGAGATTAATTAGTATCTTATTGAAAATAAATTGGAATATTTTTATGCTTTAGCTTTACAATAAGATGATACATATTAAATTATTATTATTATTTATTTTTAATCAGCATGATATGCATAGATTATATATACACTATTATTATTATTATTTTTATTATTATTATTATTATAACAATAAAAAAATAAATTCAATAAAAATTATAAATAGCCAAAACTCTAAAAAAATTTGATAAAGCTATCCTTCAGGGATGCATGTATATGTATTTTGAATTCTTCTGGAATTCATAAGAAATAATTTATAAGAAGTTCTTCAAGAACTATATAACATCATTATAATGTAAAATTAATCATTTATGCAATTCTTCAGGAATGCATACAACATCGAGTTCTTCAGGAACTGTATAACATATATTATAATGTAATAGGAATACATATATTGGTACAATCCTTCAGGGATGTGTCCCAATTGAATTCATCAAGATTTCATGGAGAATAAAATTTGGATTTTTAAGTTCTTTAAGAACTATATAATAGATCAAATCAGTTTTTTTTTTTTCAATCCTTCAGGGATTGATATTTTAGAAGCGTAGGTTTATGAATCTTCAGGATTCATATTTTAAAATTTCATCATACTATGAATCTTCAGGATTCATATTTTAAAAATTTCACTACGATACTTCTGGATCGTAGGCTGTGAATCAATATGAAAAAAAAAACGAAAAAAATAGAACAAAAAATACAAGAAATAAAATTATCACCTCTCATGGTTGCTATACCTTTCTAGAGAAGGGAGAGAGACTATCGTGCTGATAACGTGTTATGAACTATTTTTAGAGAATAGCTAGAATAGAGAAGAAGGAGAGAAAGGGAGAAGAGAAAGGAATAGACTATTGTATTGTTCTATTCAAGGTGTGTCTTTTACATTGTGAGATAGTCATATATATAGGAGATTACATGGGCCAAGAATATGGGCATAGACTAATGGGCATCCACATCTATATTATTCATAACATTTTTCATGTTTCTTCGTGTTTTTTAATCTCCACCTCTAAAACTCTTTTTTTTTTTTTTTTCCTAAATCAATTTTCTCTCCTTTTCAATGGATAATAGATATTTCAACATAATATCCACAAGACCGAACTCAAACTAACAATGTCAATATCGCTAAGTTAGATATCTTCATATGAGTACAAACTCAAAAGCTTTAAGGGGCAAAAGAGAGTTATAGGAGGAGGGGAAGTCTTCTTTACAAACTATTGCTCTCTCTTCCATAAAGAATGCAGATGATTTCTCTTCGGGCCCCCCGTGTTTCTTTTATACCCCCCAATATTCCAATTTTGCCCTTGTGAAAAATTCGGTTCGCAGAAACCGAATTTTTTCTAGTGCAAATTCAGAGTAAATTTCGGTTTTTAGAAACCGAAATTTGTTTTCAAGGCAAAAAAAAACTTCGGTTTCTACGAACCGAAGTTTTTTCGAGGGCAAAATTGGAAACTCAGGGGGGATAAAAGATTCACGGGGGGTGGGGAGAGAAAACATCAAGAATGCATGCCAACCTAACTCCAACAATAAAAAGCCGATAAAAAGCCCATCCCAATGAACAAAAAGCCCATAATAACCTCAACGTAACCCGCGCAATAATTCCGAAAAACCCTTGAATTTCGTCTTCCCGCTCGCCAAAGCCTTCAAAGTTTCCAAACCCTTAAAATATCTTTCCCTCACACACACACACACACACTCTCTCTCTCTCTCTCTCTCTCTCTCTCTCTCTCTCTCTCTCTCTCTCTCTCTCTCTCTCTCTAACACCATTTCTCAAATCTCTTCACATCCTTTTCTCTTCCCAGTCTCTTTCCGTCATGGCTAGTAAGCGCAAAACTAGGTCATCCTCCACCTCCTCCGGTGACGTCGTAGTCCTTACAGCCGATTCAAATTCCGCCAACACTCAAACTAAATCAACAAAAAAGACTAGGTCATCCTCCTCCGGCAACGCTCAGAAAAAATCTAGGAAGAAGACGAATCTGGATACTGCTTCTTCTGCTGTGGAAACGAATCAAGCAAGTGAAACTGTTCCAGTGATAGTTGACGGTAACGATGAGGAAGATGAAGTTTCGAGCTCCAGATTTCTTGGAGATCCGGTTCCTGACGAGGAAGCTAAACTGCGCTGGCCAAAACGGTACCAAGAGAAGGTAATTTTCCTTTTTCTGGATATGCATTTTAACGATTTGTAGAAAATTGATTATGATGTTTCAAAATTCTCTGTGATTTTAGTTTCTAAATGTTGCAGAATCTACAAATTGAACATGATATGTATGTTGAATAATCTATGAATTGAACATATTGTATGAAACTTCTATGTGATTTGTAGTTTGTAAATGTTGCAAAATCAACTAATTGAACATGATGAAAGTAAAATTAAAAATCAATTAGGTATAGTGAGTAAATGCAATAGTTCAATGGTGCTTAAATATAATCTATTGAATCTTGATTTGATTATCTATGCCTATTATCTCATTTAAATTATATTTTATTGTGTTTTGGGAAATGAAGAAATCTACTTGTTCAATGTCAAATATATTGAATTTTGATTTGATAACTCTGACCATTGTCCCTTTTTAATTCTATTTTAGGAAAAGAAATCCACGGGTTCACGGTCTAATAGGTAAGTTGTAAATTGTGAGAACTATTCCTTCACATTATTGAGATATCAACAAACAAATGTGTGCTTGACGAGATCTTCTAATGTTCTTTTGGTGTTGTTTTTATGCACAATAGTGATGATGAGGAAATTATTCGAGCTCGGTGTCACTACACTTCAGCTGAAGTTGACGAGAGTGTGATTTACAAACTCTTTGATGACGCTCATGTGCAAGTGAGTTCTAATGATTGAAGTCTTATGTCTGAGTTCAAATTTATTGTTGTATCATCACTTTTATACATGATCTAAGGGCTTGTTTGATTTCAAAAAGAACAAAAACTCATTTCAACCTTTTTTATGTTTACATGTAATGCAATAACAAGCATGCCCATTACATACTTTCACATTATACCCCCAATATTAGACCCTCTCAATCATCTATGTTGTCTTAGATATAGTCTTAGATATCTTGAATGATTAAATGTAGGTGTAGAATTAAATAAATGAGATTGGATTTGTGATTTTTTAGCCACTTCCGAGGTGTTGATCCCTACTCTGCTAATAATATGACTACAGAGGAGTGTTAACAACACTCTCTTTTGAACACTTTCTTTAATACTCACTCTCTAATTAGTTGAAATCAATGTGAATCCCTCACTTTAGAAATAGATCCCATATAAAGTGGAGACCCACATGAATTTCACGCAATTAAAAGTGAGTGTTTGAGAGTGCTCAAAAGAGAGTGTTGTTAGCACTCCTCTATGATTATATGCATCGGTCACAGTAAGATTAGAAGTATTAAGTTTGCCCTTTCTTATGTCACATAGTAAAAATATGCGCTAGCATACATGGCTGCAATCCAGCTATCATTTTATGCTGATGCTTCATTATCAAGATGAATTTTTCTTTGTCTTTGTTATTGAAATATGACATTAGATTTAATATCATGCCATGCTTGTAGTTGTGATGGTATATTACTATATGTTATATACAAACATGTGTTGATTTTTTTTTTTTTTAAAAATATTCAGGGGCCGGAAGGAGGTGACCATTACATTTGTAAAATCATTGAGATGTTTGAGGCGATTGATGGGCGATTGTACTTCACTGCACAATGGTATTATAGAGCAAAGGACACGGTAAGTCATCTTTTATGAGATCTTATTATATATACAAGATTCAATCACAATCATTGTTTCAACTGTGACTAATTTCTTTTTGGAAATGTGCTGTAATTGATTTAGTTTGAATACTTCTTACATTGCAGGCCATTAAAGACCTTGGATATCTTATTGAACCGAAGCGAGTTTTCTTTTCGGAAGTCCAGGATACTAACCCATTAGATTGTCTTGTTGAAAAGTTAAACATTGCCAGATTACAGCTAAATGTATGTTAGCAAGTTATCTTTTTCTTGTTACTCTTTTTAAGTTTTCAATTCTAATTATTTTTGTTAAGTTTAATTATTCTAGTGTTGTCTGAATTATTTAGTAATTTTAAATAGATATGTAATCAAACATAAACTGATTGAAACTCTGAGTTTGTCAATAATTTGTATTTCTCTAGTTTAGTAATGACTAAATTTATTTTCAGGTGGATTTTGATGCAATGAAGGAAGTTATTCCACCTTGTGATTATTACTGTGATACACTCTATCTTCTGCCTTACCTCACATTTGTTAAATTACCATCAGGTTAATTTTAATTTTGAACTTTTGGTGTAGCAGTAATTATTTTCCAATTTTAAACTTCTCATTTTAGTACAATTTTGCTACTCAGAAACTATAGAAAATGGCAGTGAGTCTTCATCCACCATTTCTTCAGAAACTGAAGTGAATGGAAGATACGAGGTTAACTCTAAAAATGCAAACGTTGATATTAGTGAAGAAAGGAAAGAACCAGAGCTGAAGTTGCTTGATTTGTATTCTGGATGTGGGGCAATGTCAACTGGATTGTGTCAAGGTGGAATTCTGTCCGGTTCGAATATTGTTACGGTGAGTTCTACTTTTTTTTGTATATTTGAAAACACTCAATTGAATTCTTTTTGTTTTGGTCTTTGTTTTGATTTATGTTTTCGATTGTCTTTTTAATAGAGATGGGCAGTTGATCTTAACCAACATGCTTGTGAGAGTCTTAAACTAAACCATCCGGAAACTGAGGTAATTTTGTATTATTCTGATTGTATGCATGCATGTCTGCTCCTTTTTATTTTAGGTTTCTTCCCTTACTTTTAATTAGACGAAAAGGACGAACTTATGATGATATCAATGATGTAAGGGGTCAACTTAAAATTTTTAAACATAGAGGACTGATTGAAAACTTAAAATAAATGTAAGACCACGATTAATCCTTCAAAATTTCTTATATAAAGCATCTCTCTTTTAAGTTTATGAAGTTCAAAATAACACATGATACATTAAAATTAAAATAATAGTTTGATAATTATAAACTTCATCAATGACTCTCTTATTAGATTAGACGCTCTAATAGCACTCTTTCAATACTAATCTGCACTCGAAGTAGAAATAATCTGGGATGTTGTGTTTTAATTAATATGATAATAAAACGCTTTTAATGCTGAATATTGATTATTGACGCTTTGTTGACTACTAATTAGGTTCGAAATGAAAGCGCAGAAATTTTCCTCTCATTGTTGAAAGAATGGGAGAAACTTTGTTGTTATTTCTCTTTGATCGATAGCAATGTGCCACATGACGAATACTTAAACCTCTTTAGTGCGGAAGAGGAAGATGAAGAGGCTGATGGGACTGATTGCGAAGAGAGTAACAATGAGGAAATCTTTGAAGTTGCAGAAGTGCACGATATACGTTTTGCTGAGGCAAATAAGGAAAACAAACCTGGGTTATACTTTAAGGTAGTCTATGATTACTTTGTCTATTTTTTTCCATCACTGCTAAAATAACTGTTTTTTTTTTGCTCTTTTTGCTTGGATTTAATTAATTTGATCATTTTATTTTTTTATATTACATATTAGGTTTCATGGAAGGGCTACGAATCTGATGAAGATAGCTGGGAACCCATTGATGGTTTGAGGTTAGTTACTAGTTTCCCAAAAAGAAACATACTATACAGCTTTGTGTATGTCTGAATTTAATTTTAGAAGAGATAATAGTATTTTGGGAAGTGTAGAGTTGATTTTGAAATGTTGGAGTGTTAATGAATAGAATTGATTTTACCTCAAAACTTGCTTTTAATTTGAAGATGCAATTTAGAGTTTTGACTCTTGAATTGTTATTTGCATAAATTTATTATTCAACTCATTTTTACTTAAATATATCTAAACGTATTTTTTTTTTATATTTAAATCACTTTAAAAAAATTACAAAACTCATTCAAAATTAATTGTTGCTACCACATAACCGAACATATGCTCATTATTCTTGCAAGCTCCATTAGAAGCATGGTTGTATGTTTTCCACATAAAAAGCAATAATTTATTTTGAAGTAGTTGAACATTTGTAGTATAATGTAATTGCAAATGATATTAATAATATTGTGGTTATTTTGCAATATTTTATCTTTGAAATGGTTTCATGCTTCATTTTAGTTTTTATTGTTTTCTCATCAGTATTTGCATAATTGAATGCTTTTTTGTTTGCCATGTATATGTATCTTGTTGAAATTCCCATGTGGTGAACACTGATCATTTAAACTGTCTATGCAACAGTAATTGTAAGGAAAGGATAAAAGATTTTGTGATTCGTGGCTTCAAGTCAAACATTCTACCATTGCCAGTAAGTTTGAAACGGTTTTGAAAAAATGTCTGGAAAACTGTATCATAGCTAATCATAAAATCTAAGAGTTATTAATTATTGTTGTTATGTAGGGATATGTGGATGTAGTATGCGGCGGACCTCCATGTCAAGGAATAAGTGGGTTCAACCGTTTTAGGAACAATAAAAATCCCTTACAAGACGAAAAGAATCAACAACTTGTTGTTTTTATGGACATTGTTAGTTATCTTCGACCGAGATTTACATTGATGGAGAACGTAGTCGATCTCGTAAAATTTTCAAACGGCTTTCTTGGAAGATATGCATTGGGCCGATTAGTGCAAATGAAATATCAAAGCCGTTTGGGAATTATGGCAGCCGGAGCTTACGGGCTTCCTCAATTTCGACTACGTGTCTTCATATGGGGGGCTGCACCTTCGGAGGTATTATTTGTTAGTGTGAAAGCCATGCATTAAATTAATCACTATTAACTTCACATCTTCTGAATGTTTATTGAACCGACAAGTCAATTTTCTCCTATCTTAACAAAATCTAATCAATATTAAACACATTAAATTCACATCTTGCATGTCTTTCTAATTACTTAATGAACCCTATCTTGTACTTTTTTTCTGAAACAATGAAGAGCAAATTTTTGTTTAGCTTCGGATGTGAGGAAAACTGTGGTTGAGCATGTGAATTTTGGTTTATATCTGGTAATTTATTTTTTTCTCAAGAATTACTGATAATAAAAACAAAAACAAGTTCAAATTGGTTCTATTTTACATAGGTTTCAAATTGTTTTCCATTTATTTTGAATTGGTTGGTTTGATTTTGAATCGGCTCCAATATGTCCTTTGTTAGTTTGTTAGTATTTGACATTTCATAGTTGGTCAATTAGGTTTGATATTCAAGTTATTTTTTATATTGAATTTTTGTTTTTATTTATATGTTGAATTGGAATTATTTATGCTTTGCAGAAGCTGCCTCAGTTTCCTCTTCCAACTCACGATGTTATAGTAAGAGGTTTTGTTCCTTCAGAGTTTGAGGTAAGTGTGTATTTTTAAGTGTGATTAACGCCTTTTATTGGAATAATGCTTCATGTACATTAGGAGCAAAAGATTTGATATGAATGATGTTTATAACGTTTGCAGGGCAGCACGGTTGCTTATAATGAAGGGCATACTGTTCATCTGCAAAACAAACTTATATTGAAAGATGCTATTTTTGACCTACCTCAGGTATATTTTATTCTTTTTATATTTTTCCTTGTAGGTTTTTTTATGGTCCTAGTTTTTGTGTCATTATATGCATTAATATTTTATTTTACTTTTTACAAATGTATTTAGATTGAGAATAGTGAGATTCGGGATGAAATTGAATATGACAAACCTCCTGAGACAGAGTTCCAACAGTTCATCAGATTAAGCAAAAGTGGTAATATGTTCTTAGACATTAATATTTTTTCGATATAGAATCTAACCCCATTTTTTCTTCACAACTTATATTTTAAAAGTAATATTTGTTAACATGAAATTAGCGTGGTTTAGATTGAATGTTCATTTATTTGATATATATTATCTGCATTTTTTCAGTAATATAATATTTTGCTTATGTAAGTGCTTTATATTACAATTTTTTTGAATTGGCTAAATATGAAAATTCTTGCACACTTAGTTTATCATATGAACTTACTCTCCAATGTAGCAATTTGTGATTTATTTAAGAAATGTGCAGAAATGTTGGGTATTTCAAATGAGATGAAGTCTTCAAAGTCATTCCTTCATGATCACCGTTCTTTACAACTGAATACCGATGATTATCAACGCGTGTGTCGGATCCCAAAGACGAAGGTATTTATTGATCCTTTGCCACAATTGTATTTCTTTAGAATGTTTGAGTTAGTTTTATTAACACACATTCCAACATGTTTCATTGTTTTTGTTGAAACTCAAATGGTTCAACTTATTTGTAGAGAGCCTGTTGGGATATTAAGAAGTTTGTTAACATTTTTGAATTATTTGTTAACAATGATTGTATATATATATATGTCAGGGAGCATGCTTTAGAGATTTACCTTGTGTTCGTGTGCGGGACAATGTAGTCGAATTGAATCCTGATGTCAAGCGTGAATATTTGCCTTCGGGAAAGCCACTGGTAATAATTCTTGGATTGTCAAAATTCTAAATTGCATTTGAATAGAATTGTTTATGCTCATTATCAAACCATTCATATTCATGAAATGTTTAGCAATCAAGTTTTTGCATTATAAATTATCAAGTTTCTTGCAATTTGATGCTTTAATCAACCCTACAGGTTCCGGATTATGCGATTTCTTTTGTGGGTGGAACTTCACGATTGTAAGTTTTAATCAAGAAATAATTTTGATTTGTTATTCTAAAGTGGTAGCTGAATTATTATTATTGTTATTAGGCCTTTTGCTCGATTATCGTGGGATGAAACTGTTCCAACTGTTGTCACAAGAGCAGAACCTCATAATCAGGTATATTTTTGTATTTTAAATTTTATTTGAAAATCACTGAACAAAAGACTTTGGAAAACATTATCATTATATCACATCTTATAGTTTTACTTTTAGAGTTAGTTTTCTTGTACCAAACGATGAGTTGAGAAGATCATAGAGAGAAACAAAATCTCTTTTGAAAATCTAGCATTGTTATTATTAGTTACAATTTAGTGTTTGCATGGAGGATGTGAATGGAAGTTTTGTGATATCAGACATGTATAATGCATTATGTGGATTTGATGAGGAAGATTATGATATAGATTGGAAGAGGATATGGAAATTGCAGGCGCCGGAAATGGTGAGATATTTTGTCTGGTTAATGAAGCATGGGAGGATTTTATCTGACTCTCAAGAGTAATATGTGAGTTTTGTGGTGATCTTCTGGAAACAATTTTACATGTTATTATGAGAGATTGTCCACTTGTAATTCCTTTGTGGTTAAATGTAGTTCATTATTGTGCAATTTAAGTATGGGACAGTAGACAAAATAAGGAGTTTCAATTTAAGTATGGAAGCTGGTTGGAATATTGAAGTGGATTGGAGAAATTTTTTGTCTATGGCCTGTCACATAATCATGCTAGTATGGTGATGAGAAGCATAAGGATTTATTGTATTGCTGACATATCTATCAGTACCAAGGGAACAGTTCAGCCAAGCTCTGGTGGTTTGGGTGAGTTTGAACATGGATGGAGCTTGTAGAGATGGTGGTTATGTTGGGTGTGGTGGAATTCTAAGAGGAAGTAACAGTGAATGGTTGGGAGGTTTCTCCAGATTTATTGGACAAAGTAGCGTTTACTTGGTGGAGTCGTGAGGAGATTTTTGAAGGACTTGTGTATGCTAGGAGGATAAAATTTAGAGCCATTGAGCTGCATATTGACTCACTTGTTGTGAAGGCTACAACTTTGAATGGGACTGGCGCATGGTCCCTTAGTGAGAAGATTCGGCGCTTACTAGAATTAGATTCAGATCTTGTGGTGCATCATTCTTACCAATTTGAAGATGCATTAACCAACTATGGTTGTTCGATGGATTCAGAAAGTGTTTTGTTTGATGTTTCTCCTAGTAATGTTAAGCACTTATTGCTTGCTGATTTGGTTTTTGGCATGTGTAAAATTTTCCGCATCAGACTTGCCTGATCCCTGATGAAACAAAACTTTTATTTATATTGTATATGCAACTTCCATGTTTTTCTGTGATGCGAATATCTTGTTGGCACTTCAAAATGAAAGTTTATATGACATCCTTGATTTTTGTTTTACTAGAAAATTTTGCATCCAGATCAAGATAGAGTATTATCAATACGTGAAAATGCCAGACTTCAAGGTTTTCCCGATTTCTATAAGCTATGTGGACCTGTCAAACAAAGGTAACTAGCAATCTTATTCTATTTGTAGTCATATGGTTTCTATGCTTACACCGGATGAATTTGAACTATGAATTCATTTATTACTTCATATCATTTCTTGATAAGTACTTCCCAACCATGATGGATAATGATATAATAGTTCGAATTAATGCATGTTATCTTGCTTCTCCAAATATCTATCTATTATATGGGTGTACTACATTGAAATAATTTTATATATTGTTATAGGTACATGCAAGTTGGGAATGCAGTTGCGGTTCCAGTTGCTCGAGCTTTAGGATATTGTCTTGGCCGTGCATTTCAAGGTGCTTCTGATGATGAGTCATTGTACACCTTGCCCGATAAGTTTCCTATGATCAAAGGACAAATTTCCTCTAAAATCTGAAGTTGTTTAGTGTCTATAATTAAAGGATGAGTTTCCTTTATATCATCCGAAACATTTGACAAATTTGTATGATCAATTGATCATCATTATTTTGTAACACTTAGTATTCTTCAACATTGTTATGTAACACTTCTGATATTGAATTTTTTAAATATATATGATATGATATTCAAGTGAATTCATCTTAATGAATTTACATTGTGATATAAAGGATTTTTGTTTTTTTGGTAAATTAAAAGGAGATAGTATTTTCTACCCAAAAAAAAAGGAATTAGAATTTATTTATATATTCTTTTCACCTTTTTGAATTTTGAAACCAATTGATTGCAAATAACATGTGTCTGGTGCAATTCCACTTGCATAGCTAGCGTTAATTGTGTATGATGTATCTAATTTAATTTATTTATCAATAAGTATAAGATCTATGGATGGCTTTGGTTTCATTATAAGAAATGAATATTGAGATTATAATATTTAGTGAATTCCTTGTTTGTGTTATCCCTTCAAAATTCAAGTTGAATTTTAACAAAAGAACACAATAGTTATTTCAAAAAAATAAAAAGTAAAAGAACACGATAAAATCAAGATACCAAATTTTGGACATCAAAATGGCATTCTAAAGAGTGATTTTTAACTCTAAAGTGCTGGTTTTGGACGATGTTATACATGGTATTATCTCCCTCTCTTGGAAGTGGTTTGCCAAGAAGAAAAAAGGGTGGTTGTTGCTCATTATATGAATGGAAAACTTGCCCCATGGATTGCATTGGTGCTTCTTTTGGTTTTTGGGTAACCTTACTTGTTAGGTTGTCGCTCGTTTTATATTTTTTGAGTCAACTATCCATTGTCCTTAATCCCGTGTTGTAGGTATAATATTATTTGTACTTCCTCCCATTTTTACACACACAAATATATATATATTATTTTGCTGTTAAAAAAAATGAGTGTTTATTTTTTTTTGTTAAATATATTTAACTAATGTATGTATCAATAAAAAAAATATATATTTAACCTGATTTGAATTTTAAGGCTCTTTTTTGGTAGGAGAGAAAAAGAGAAAAGATAAATAAAAACACGAAAACCAGTGCATGTACCTAGTTTTCGTGTTTTTATTTCTCTCTTATCTTTTTCTCTCATATCAAACACATCCTAAAAGTTTGCATAATTAAAATAAGGGTCTTGTTAACATGTTCGCTTAGGCCACATGTTAAGATATTCAAATATAGAAACTCTACATTTAATGATACAAGAAATTTAATGCTCCAAAAGTTAAAATGCACAAATTAACATTTAATAATTTTTATTTTTATTTCCTTAACATGTGCCTTAAGGGCACATGTTAATATTCTCCTTAAAATAAAAGATTAATGCATTGTTTAAAATTGACGGAGTATGATAAACATCACAAAAAGTTCATAATTTAAATACATATTTACATGTCGCGGATTGAAAAATTTCTATAACTAGATAATAACCTAAGTTTTTACATATATTTATTAAAAAATTGTATTCTTACATAAATATTATTTACCTAGACAAAATAAAAACTATGTCAATTTCATCAAAGAATTTTAAACTAAATTACTCAAATAACATTTAAAACAAAATACATGAATAATATTAAAAGAGAAGATAATCTCATACATGACACGGACTAAAATACTAGTATAAAGAAATTCAATCAATTTGAACGAAAATATTTCAATTAAAAACAAAAATTGAATGAATTTTTTTTTGTTCTTACCAATTTAAGCTTGTTTGAGTGGTTCCTTTTGCCCTATCCTCTCATAGAAAAAAAAAAAAGAAAAACTAACCTCAAAAAACTAAAAAGTGAAAAACAAGAGAGAAGAAGAAACTGCACACATTTTGACCATTTCTTTCTTTCTTTGTGGCAATTCAACAAACACCACATCTCCATCATCGTCCATGGAAGCTCTTACCACACTTCACCACCGTCACCAACCTCTTTGTTCTTCTCTTCACCCTTCTTCTCTCACATCAACCACCGCTTCTTCTCTCTTTCTCTCAAACCCTTCACCTTCTTCACCATCTCCATCATCTTCCATTAGAGCTTTATCTTCACCATCACCCCCTTCTTCTGAATCTCTTCAAAATCTTCAATACCCAGAACTCAAAACCCCTCAATTTTTCAACCCTCTTGTTAAAGTTCCAAACTTTGACCCTCCTCTTCAAGACCCAGAACCTAAATCTCCTCAATTTTCAAACCCTATTCGTAAATTTCCCTCTTTTTTCACTGGTACTGTAGCTGCATCAGCTTTTCTCTTTCTGGGTTGTTGTCAAAATGGGTTTAACAAACCAGTTATGTCACTTTCATCAGTTGTTTCTATTGAAGAAACATTGGATGATGATAAAAATGATTCTGTTGAAGAATTTTTGGGAAGTAAACCTGATCATGTTGAATCTGTTTTGCATTTGAAGATGAAAGAGAAAGTTCATGTTGTGCACAGTTTCAACAAGACCAAAACCAATGATGATGAAGCTTGGCTTGTGTTGAGAGCAGAGATTTTTAGCTGCAGTAAGAATTTGGAGTTGATTAAAGTTGGATTTGAAAATATATTAGAGAAAGACATGGATTGTAACAAGGTTAATCAGGATCGTGTTCTCGAGTATCTTGAAATTGTTGATGACTGCAACAGCTATTTGAAGAGTATTAAGGTGGCAATGGATAGGTGTGAAAGGGTAGATGCTGATATAAGATTCTTTTGCAAGGTTGTTGATCATATTAGGGTCTTGGAGGGAGACATGGTTGGTGCTTTGAAACAATTTAAGCAGAACAAGAGTGAGTAACATGGAATTTGATTTGACGGTAGTTTTGATTCAGTTTCAACTATTGCTTATATTACTTTTAGATGATATGTTAATTTTAAGATAGTGACTTATTAAGATGTGAAGCTTTACTGAGAAGGCATAGACACATATATAGAATTAGGTATTAGGTATTGGAAATTTAATTATGAGTAACATGGCATCTTTGTCGTTGTATTGTATGATATGCACTATGTACTATTTCATGTCCTTGGAGCTTGCGTATTGGTATGAGATGTTAACTTATGCATAAATTTTTCACATTGAGTTTTCCCGAAGTTGATCAATTTTTTCTATCATCATTTGCTTTTATTGAAGCTTTTGCAATGGGTTTACATGTTTTGAAATATTGGAATTCTGTTTCTGATTTTGTGAAGTGTGTGAAGAAGTAAATCATTTTTTGCAGTTTGGTTAGGAGTGCTTTTGAATTGGTTGCTGCTAGATAATTCAGTTTTAGCATGATCGATGAATTAATTTTATTCTTTACAGAAAATTCCGATGACAGATATGTTTGAAATTTCTTCAATAGTCACTGAAGTAACAAGCTATGCATTGTTCTAGTTTTGAAAGTAATATCTGTGAACCTAAGTTAGGGAATCTCAAGCCAGAATCAATTTCAGTGAAGGGAAACACACCTTTAAAGTGAGGGGAGCATGAACCTAACATTCTTTTTAACATTTAGCATTGCAGCATTTAGAATGCTTACTTACGACTTGGCGTCTAAATGGTCTAATGATTTATACCTTGTTGTACCTTGGAATGTTGTTTAGCTTACTTTTAGGGTACAATTTTTGTTTACTAGTTGGCCATGTTTCTTTCACTGCCTTTGCCACAATATGCACATATTTTATTATGCAGTTTAAAATTCTCCAGTTGCAGAGTGAAGATATACTATAAACTCATTCATGTGTCTTCACTTTAGGTAGTTCATGGCTTTTAGCTATTGGTATCGGCATACCTTTGTTTCTTTGCCACAAATAGAGCATGATCTATTTAACTTGTTTCTTAAACTGAGTAAGGTTTAAAAGGTATGCAATGTTTTTAGACATATATAATCCATGCAAATGGAGCTAATGAAGAAAAAAAAGGGTTTCCAAAACCGTTTTTGATTGTCCAAACACCAAATCTGTGGAGTAGATTCGTTAAACTAAATATGGGGCTGTACTGGCCTGCAAGCTCGACTTGAAGGGCGAAAGATCACCTCAATTAGTCAGCAATGGTTGGGATGTGAACTCCTTAAACAGACCTAGTGACCCAAACCCTAGACAGGTAACTTGCTATGGCTAGGCTGAATACTGGTTTGGATATCACACTGTAACTGTGTGCTCGCTGTATTAAATATAAGCCGTCTGATCTTAAATGAATGGTAGAGATTGTTTATTACTTATTTTACAAAGGTATAATGCAAACCATCTGATTCACTACTACAACGTGCAACTGTGGGATTTTTTACTGCAGACAATCTCTGTCTGCTGAATACATGTGATCAAGAGGCGTGGTATGTATGCTCGTGATGGCGAAGTTTGAGATATGAATGTGTTTTATTTATTGAACATAGAATCCAACATTTGAATGATATCTCAAAGTTGTGAGATAACAGTGTGAAACATTTGAGTGTGTATTTGTTATTACTTGCATGTTTAGATTAGCAATCAACTTGATGGAATCACAGTGTACCATAGTGATATTGGCAAAAGCTACATTTAAAACTGATATCCACAAGTTCTTAAACAGTAGTTAGGAAGTTAGAACCTCATAATTAACGAAGCTATGTACTAAACAAGTCTTTGATTTATCTTGTAACCACCATCCAAATATGGTGCCTAACATTGTAAACATAAATAATCACAAAGTTAGAAATAAGAGGGTGCTATCTTTCCAAATTATATTCACAAAAACAACTGATTTTATATTTTTGTTACCGTCCCCCAAAGACTATGTTCTTGTGGCAAAGTATAAAAAACTAAAAATAAAATAATCAAAACATTGAACGTGGTTAATGAACTTTCAATTTTTAGATGAAATAATTTATTGATTAGATTTTATTTATCTCCCAGCCGAATTTCATATTAGTAGGGGCTCTTCCACTAGAAATAAACCAAACATTATATAAACATAAAAGTATAAAAAAAAGATATATAGTTTAATATAAAAAAATATATCTTTTCAAAAAAATGTAAAAAAAAAAAAGATATATAATTTTGTAACAAAGATAATTTTTATTTTATATGGAGTATGATTTAAATATTTTTGAAAATGATAAAAAAAATATTAAATCTAAAAAAGCAGATAAGAAATTAAAAAAATAAAATATTTAAATAAAAAAGAAACATATTAAAAATTGATTTAAAAAAATTATATGAAATATTTTCATAAAATTATTGTATCATTATTCATGTTGTACGATTTAATAAATCGAAATTATGAAAAATATAAAATTAAAACTAAATTATTTCTTTTAATTTTCTCTATCTCTCTCTGTAATTTGTATCCTTGTTGTAGTCCTTTAATAGTGGACATGTTGTCGTAGTCCTTTTTTGGTGGATATGTTGTTGCTGTCCTTGAACCTTGTAATATTTGGTTGATGAAAGATTCAAATAAATAAAAAGTGTATTATTTTGAATAAAAAAAAAACAAATCAATTATTATTGAGACTAAAAGTCTAAAACAAAACAGCAAAGTCAAAATAAATAAATAAAAAAGCTAATATTGCAGATACCATTTTGAATAAAATAACAAAATTTATGTCTATTTTAAATTTCTGTTGGTTTATATTATTATCCTTAATTCCTAAATCTACATGATGAATATATGAGTCAATGTTTGAAGGAACATTTCAAGATGTAGCAGTAGTACGCGTCATTATTCACTATATTTGGAAACTATTAGACTTATAGTTACAACAATACTTCTTAAAATAGTCACTAATCAGTTGTGGCTATTTTTTACTTCACTTAGCAATATATCATCAATAGCTTATTCATATATGTTCTGTCTCTAACCGAGAGGCCTAATACAAAACCTTTTAAATGAATTGATTTGACAAACACAAATTCATTCATTCATTCATTGATTCAATTGAAGTTAGTAGTAATAATAACAAACAACATAGGATTCATCAATATTGAGAAAGTGATCATTGAAGTAACATCATAATAATAATAATGTCAAGGGCTATTCAAGAGAAGAAGTTAGGTGCGGGACGTGTCGTCGCAGTAGCAGTTGAGAATAATAAAACAAGCCAATATGCAGCTAAATGGGCTGTTGATAATCTTCTTCCTAAAGATCAACATTTATTATTAGTTCATGTTAGACAAAAGGCTTCTTCAATTCCTACAACAAGTAATTCATTTTCATTCAATCATATATTATTATTATTATTATTATTTTTCGTGTAACACATTGTTATTGACTTGAATGATTCATGATTGCAGCTGGAAATCATGTACCTATTGATGGCAATGATGATTTGGCTAGAGTTTACATGCAACAAATGGACAACGAGTCTAAGGAGCTTTTCGCTTCATTTCGTGTATTCTGCAATAGAAAGAATGTAAGTTCTAACACATTACGGGATTCTGTCGAGGATGGATATCTTAGGTTCATTAAAATTAAGTTTCTTATATATTTTTGTTCTTAATATATAACAGATACAATGTAAAGAAATATTGTTGGAGGACATGGATATATCTAAGGCAATCATAGAAGGTATTACAACATATTCCATTGAACTTCTGGTTCTTGGATCACCATCAAAGAGTGGTCTTGTAAGGTAATTGATCATTCCACCCTGCTTATAAACTATTAGTCCAACAAACTATGGTTAATCTTAATTTTAGGGTACCGAGTTTGATTCCTGCAGATAAGATCTTGAACCGTGTTTTATTGTGTTAGAACATAACATAATCCATTTTTTTATGAATGCCATTCATGACAGAAGATTTAGGACAACTGATGTTCCTAGTCTCGTGTCGAAAGGGGCACCTTCATTTTGCACGGTGTACATTATTTCTAAGGGAAAAATTTCATCTGTAAAAACTGCTACTGCTCCAATACCTGTGAGAGCCATACAGCGTGCATTGCCGCCGCCACAACAGCTACATCAAAGTCCTGATAGAATGGATTTACATTCACTAATGCGAAACCACCCACCACGACGTATGATAATTTCTCTTTTAATATTTGTCACGTTGCAATTCATCTAATATGAATTATGTTTTGTCATTTTGTTTTGTAATGTTGCTCATAAAACTCTATTTATTTGTATGTATCTAACATTACAGCATCTGCAGAGAAGCTAACACACCATACAAGCCAACATCAATCCCATCAAGATGAAATCATGTAAGCAACTTATGAATCCTTGGTTGAAATTATATAAATAAGAGAAAAACTACTTTTTAGATTCATTGAAAATTTAATATATTTGGTCTTCATTATAGACCAAATACATTAGATTCTCAATGAATCTAAAAAGTAGTTTTCCTCTTATATTTAGGACCGGAGGGAGTATTAAGTAGACAACAAAAATACTTGAGCTATAATATAATATATTAATATGCATTATTGCCATGCATAAATTAAAGCATATGTATGCTAATATGATATTCTATGGACAGATCACCATTTACAAGAGGTGCAAGACCAACACACAGATCGTACGAGTCCTCAATCCCTGAATCCGATATCTCATTCGTGAGCAGTGGAAGGCCGAGTGTTGATAGGCTGTTTCCTTCTTTGTATGAAGAAATGGACTCTGTCCCTCGGCTTTCAGGAAGCACAGATTATGATGTCAGAAGCTTCGGTTCGTCTTTCTCAGGAGGTGCTAAGTCAATTGATCAATCTGAATACTCATTCAGTTCACAAGACAGTGGGAATGGGTCCATGTCATCACTACCAAGGATATCAACCTCGGTAAGCTTCGTTGTTCAGATTGCGGCCGCTAACCTTTTTCAGAAACCGTGTATATTAGTAAGACTTTTGCCTTGTATGCTGAGGAGGACAGATTTTAATAAATTTGTGTTTTGAAATTATAGGATGAAGTGGAAGCTGAAATGAGGAGATTGAGGTTAGAGTTGAAGCAAACAATGGAAATGTATAGTACAGCTTGCAAGGAAGCACTGACAGCTAAACAAAAGGTGCTTTTGCAGAATTTAATCTATTCCAAACTCCAAATATATAAAAAGTTCTAAAAATGTTACTGTCATGCCATTACCAACAAAACATTATTCTCCTGCAGGCAATGGAACTTCAGCGTTGGAAATTAGACGAACAAAGGAAAATGGAAGACGCACGATTCTCTGAAGAAACAGCATTGGCGATAGCTGAGAAAGAGAAAGCAAAAAGTAAAGTTGCCATGGAGGCAGCAGAAGCATCTCGAAAAATTGCAGAGTTGGAAGCACAGAAAAGAGCGAATGCAGAAATGAAATCTCAAGCAGATTCTGATCAGAGGAAGAAGATAGGAGGAGGAGACAGTTTCTTACACGGTCCTGCTCGGTACAGAAGATACACTATCGAGGAAATCGAAGAAGCAACAGGCTACTTTTCCAACTCACTGAAAATTGGAGAAGGAGGTTATGGACCAGTCTATAGGGCTGAACTAGATCACACTCCAGTTGCTATAAAAGTGTTAAAACCTGATGCAGCTCAAGGAAGATCACAGTTTCAACAAGAGGTACGCAAAATGGCAATGAAGAGTTTAAAACATGCACATGACTTATACCTAATTAGTGTTAGTCTTATTAGAGTCTTGCTAAGCAAGCTCTCGTAGTATTAGAATAACTTGTTGAGCAAGGCACTAAACAAATAGCTTGCAAAGGAAGGCTCTAATAATACTAACTCTAATAGTACCCAAAATCATTTGAGACCTGAGGAATGAATTATACTTGTAGATTATTGAATTAAATTAATAAACTAGGCTTTGACATTTGATTCATGCAGGTTGAAGTGCTGAGTAGCATAAGGCATCCAAACATGGTTCTCCTCCTTGGAGCATGTCCAGAGTTCGGTTGCCTAGTGTATGAGCACATGAGTAACGGAAGCTTGGATGATTGCCTCTTCAGGAGAAATAATAAAATGCCAGTTCTACCATGGCAACTACGATTCCGAATCGCAGCGGAGATTGCCACCGGTCTCCTTTTCCTTCACCAGACAAAACCAGAACCATTGGTGCACCGTGACTTAAAACCTGGAAATATTTTGCTCGACCGGAACTATGTGAGCAAGATCAGTGATGTTGGGTTGGCAAGGCTTGTCCCTCCTTCGGTTGCAGACACCGTGACACAGTATCGCATGACAGCAACTGCTGGAACTTTCTGTTACATTGATCCGGAGTACCAACAAACAGGCATGCTTGGAACAAAGTCTGATATTTACTCACTTGGGATCATGCTTCTACAAATGATAACAGCAAAACCACCAATGGGTTTGAGTCACCATGTTTCAAAATCTATTGAGAAAGGTACTTTTCGTGAGATGCTTGACCCTGCTGTGGAGGATTGGCCAGTTGAACATGCAATGCATTTTGCCAAGCTTGCTCTTCAGTGCGCTGAAATGAGAAGAAAAGACAGACCTGATCTTGGGAAAGTTATTTTGCCTGAGCTTAACAAACTCAGAGATTTTGCTGATGATAACATGCCTATGATGATGATGATGTTTGGTGCAAGAAATAACAACGTTTACTCACGAACCGGGTTTTCCTCATCAAATCAAGTAAGCCACATTCACATTCAGTAATTCACATTGATCACAAAACATGTTTTATTCTGCTTATATTATTAGTATTATTGGCATTGCATTGCATAACATAATCATGTGTTTTTTTGTAGGACACAATGAGTGATTCCCAATCAATGTCATATGAAAGCAACTCAAACTCAAGTACATCATCATTGGGAAAAATGTAGATTATGCAGTCCATTGTAAATATTAATGCTTCTTCCGGCTTCCTTTCAAAATATTAATGCTGCAAAAGGCATCCACTTCAAAGTCAAGTTTTAGGTTAATTTGTGATTGACAATACTACAAACATGAATGTAATTTGTAACTAATCAATTGTATTTAGAAATTTTTGTCATTCACGGAATGAGTATAAATTTGAAACTTTCCTTATCTTCGTGCACACGCTGATGATCAAATAATTTGGACATAACTTGCTTATTTTAAGTAGAATGAACAAATAAATCATGCCTATATTTCATTACAATATCCAAATCTTATTAATGTGCATGATCTACCATTTGTCTCGTTGGATTAGAATGTCACAATTAGCACCTAGAAAGCTTAGATTAAAATGGTTTGTATCATTAAATGCAAAATTTCTATCTTTAATTTTGTCAACATCTGTCCTTAGGGCGCGCACACATATATATATTAAAAAATTGAGGCTATGTACAATTGCAAATTGGGTATTGGAATCACTTCTTATGTGGAGAAATACTCGATATTTTAGTATATTACGTGTCAAGAGATCATATTATTAGATTGTAAGAAGAGAGTCTTTACCTATCTCTCTTGTTTTCACGACCTATCTATCATTGTAAAACCGCAATTTAGGATTTGTTCATAGCAGAATCATACTCAAATTTTCAGAACAGGTCCGGAAACTGCTGTTCGTTGTTTCAAGAGTTTGATAAATGACAGTGTATTAAAACAGTCTTAAGAACTGTTTCAACCGTTGTTTTCCGGAAACCGTTGTTCTTCGCACTTTATGTTGTAAACAAGCAATAAATGTACGTGTATTAAAACAGTCTTAAGTACTGTACAGAAAGCTAGATTAATAATAAATTCAACTTGCTGGGCTTAGTTTATTACTCTTATCTAAAATTGTGTTCTTAATACAAGAATTACAAACACAAAATGAGACGGTTCCTCAAATAAAACATTGTGAAACCCCATAACCTAGCACTAACATTTGGGACGATAAATTAAACATGAAATTAATTAATTCATTTTAAAATATAATTATTGAACAGTTTATTGTGGGAGACTAATCAAAATTTCATTAGAACTTTCACAAGCACGCACAGACTACATATTGATTACAACAATGCAAATTCTTTATAGGGGCGGCACCGCGTAGTCATATCCATCAGGCAGGCAAGGCAACTGGTTCTCGTTCTGGTTCTGGTTCTGTCACCTTGTTAACTAATACCATCTTCGGCGGTGGGGGCTGTATTGACATCGAGAAAGAAAATTTAGAAAATCAAACAAAATAAAAAGAGAAGTGGTGCAAGAAACACCAACTCTAATACTCTCTTTTCAATACTCCCTCTTTTATTGTGTAAATTTTTTATGGGTCCCACCACTACATGAATTTCATACAATAAGGAGGGGTGTTGAAAAAAGAGTTATAAGCTTCCAAAAGAGGTCTTTCAGCTAGAACTGGAAATATCGCCTCTATTTTCAATACACGCCAGGAACCATGATAGTTTTGAAAAATCCCGATTTATGATTTTAAAGGCATGTTCGGTGTGTTTTCCTATCAAAACTTTTCTGTATCAGCTCCAACATGGAGATATAATTTTGAAAGCCTTCACTAGGGGACATAAATATTATCAGCATTATATTAGGTTTTTACCACAGCCAATTCTTCCTCGTGCTTTGGAATAAAAGCAGTATCAACCTTGCCAGTTTTGAAATCCTGTAATACAAAAAGGATTTTGGATACATTAGTTAATTTACTTCTGAGTTCTGATTGACATAAAATACTATTAAAGGTACAAGACACCAAAAAAAAAAAACATAAAAGATACACCTACCTCTATGTCAAGGATAAGTTTATGATAATCAATTGTTGTAGGAACTCCTGCAACAAAATTGTAAGTGTTAACACTATCATCATAGAAAGTGAAGGGTTTAAACCAAGGATCAAGATCATCGCTGTAGACCCTTAAAACGTATAGTATAGAAAACAAAATGGCAAAGATCAATTGATTTGAACCCTAATATCAGAAAACTGCAACTCCTGCAATTAGCTTAAAACTGCAGAGGACTCAATTCCTTCAACAATCTCCTTTGTTCTTTTCACAAAGTGTATATGAACAGGGTGAAAAAGACAAGTATTTCACTTCTATCAGCTTCTTGGCTTCAGGCATGCAATTGACTTACACCAAGTACAGATATCTAAAGGATTATCACAATAATAAAAATCAGATTGCTTTACCTGTGATAATAGTGTCATCAAGTGCCCTTTTCATGCGCTCAATTGCTTTTTCTCTAGTTGGAGCCCATACAATCAGCTGCAAAATGTTCGCAAACTCAATATATGAGTAAGAGCTTCAGATTAAAAAAAAAACATTTTACAGGTGATTATTGGGCTTATTGCATCCAAGTCCTTCTCACCGCATCATATCTCAGCCCACAAGTATATTATTAGATCTTTTTTAAAAATATAAAGTCTAACTGTGAAACACGTGTGGAATATATTAGATCCTATTTACTATTAAATACATTGAAATGAACCCCTCAACTTTTTTCTCTTTTCATCCGTTCATTATTTCGACTTGACTTGTGTAGGGAAGCAAAGACATCAATCCAATGTCTTCTCGTCACTCAGGAAATACTTCAAGCCTAATCTTTAAACGGGTGGTGACTCTTGCTTTACACAAACAATCAATTGCAAATCATATGCCAAAAGGAAATGCATAATTTTCCTTTCTAACATTCACAGTAATGATTTACTAACTATGTCTGTCTATAAATAGAAGTCCCATTTAAAAAATTGTTTTGTGGCTAAACTTAAGCCTCCTTCAAAGTACTAAATGCATTAGTTATTATTTTTACAAACATACCCCTAATTAATTTACTTTTTTTTAGTGTCATTGTCTATAGATAACTTTAAATTGAAGATGTCACCTTATTGGTATTGATATCTATAACCTATCATTACTTAAAGCCCAAGCACAAAGAGATCACACACTTAGGAAGTACTACTCTTTTATAAATAAAAGTTTAGGCATGTTTTGTCTATGTGGCTCCCTAGGGTTAGGGCAAGATTCAACCAAACAACCCTTACAAAGGTACTTACACATTACCCACTAATGAGGTACCCACATTTGTAGCAGGATTTGAGCCTGTGTTTCTTGCAAGAAATGAGTCAAATTCTTATCATCTGAACCAACCTTTGCTAACAAACTTAAAAACTAATTGAGTAACAAAAGGAAAAAACTATGATTAGTAAATATTTGCATTAGATGTTGGTTTCATCTAACTGAATGCCTTTGGTGTGTGTGTGTGTGTATATATATATATATATATATATATATATATATATATATATATATATATATATATATATATATATATATATATACAGTTTCCATGCATTTGCTCTTCATGTAGAATATATAAATAGATGCATTATGTAGTATAGCAACTGAGATGCGGATGAGAAGTTACGAAGAGAACAGATTGGCACACCTTTCCAAGAAGAGAATCATAGCTTGGAGGAACAACGTAATCAGGATAAATATGGCTATCCATTCTGACAAATGGACCTCCAGATGGCAAGTATGCTGTAATTCTACCTGTTGTTTGAGGGGAGAAAATTCCATAGAATAATAAAATTTCAATTTCAATTAAAAACAAATATGAAAACCATAAAATCCAAACACTTGGCAAACCGTTTTCAAATGAGAGAAATAAGCTAATTGACCAAACTACCCAACATATATATGCAATCTATTGGATTAGGTAAATGTTACAGCTGAGGAAGCTGGTGTTAAAATGCAATTGTATTACAATTTGTCTTTTAACGCATTTATACAGAAATATGCTTTTGATGGATAACGATACCTGGCCCTGGTCTAAATCCCTTAAAAGCATCTTCTGCATTGATACGGCATTCAATAGAATGTCCTCTGAGCACAATATCCTCCTGTAGGAAAAACGATGATGAGAGAAAGATTCTAAAGAATTGCAAGTGAAATATTTCCTTCAGTACCTGTTTGTATCGGAGCTTTTCTCCCAAAGCTACACGAATTTGCTCTTCTATCAAATCAACGGAGGAAATCATTTCTGTCACGGGATGTTCAACCTGATTTCAACCAACACCCCACCCACACAAAAACAAAAGAATAAATTACTTAAACTAATCACCACAACTCACAACATTGAACATGTGCCATTTTGTTGTATCAAAATTTCTTGTCTAGGGTATCTTATTAGACAGACATAAAAATGGCAATGGATAACATGAAGGTAAGGTATTAAAGTACTAGAGTATTCAAGCTCATATCCACAATTAAGAAAAAGACATGTCCCCGAACCCATACTTGCACAGATAGCAACTTTATGCTCATACTCCTAACTATACATGACGGGATCCTATTAACCCAGACCCAGACCAATTACCTGCACATTAGTTAAAAGGAACATGCTCTCTCTTTAATGTGTTTTCTTAAAACAAATATGTTATGTTACTACTGAAGTTAATCAGATTCAAAAAAAAAAAAAAATCAGATACAATTAGAAAAATATCTGAAGCTCTTTTGAATCCTAATTACAGAATACAACAAAAAAATATTAGTAGGTATAGGGCAGGCTGGGTACTATAGTACTTAAATCTGTACAAAGATCCACATTTTTGTAATTTAATAAA
Organism: Trifolium pratense; assembly: GCF_020283565.1. NCBI lineage: Eukaryota > Viridiplantae > Streptophyta > Magnoliopsida > Fabales > Fabaceae > Trifolium > Trifolium pratense. The sequence goes on along the minus strand of NC_060061.1, from coordinate 5,115,190 downwards.
CTTGGGCTTGAGAATAAATTCAATCGATAAGGAAAAATTATATGCATAGCAGATGCCTATTAGGTTCAAGTACATTTATCATCCCTAGACAAGTATATCAGAAATCAGTTTCAACCTGGATACGAGTGTTCATCTCCATGAAGTAAAAAGAACCCCTTTCATCCAAAAGGAACTCAACCGTTCCAACACCTATGTAACCGATAGATGCGGCAGCCTGAACTGCTGCATCTCCCATTGCCTTCCGTAACTCTGGGGTCAATGCAGGAGACGGTGCTTCTTCAAGTAGTTTCTGATTACGCCTCTGCATTAAAAACCACAGTCAACAAAATTAATTACTTCAGGTTGGATCTCTTGCAACATTATTACAAAATGGGAAAGTAAATAATCAGAACACCTTTAAACTTGTTTGATAAAATTGAAACAATATGATTAATCAAGTTCAAAGTTTTGTAATTGTATTTTACATGTTTTATCCTCTACTTTCCAGCAATATCAGCACTCGTTACACTTGTGAAATTCCACAGAGAACAAAATAGAGCAGATACTCTAAAATGACCGGTATGATGACAATGTAAACATTTCAGATAAAGCCAAAAACATTACTTTAACCTTTTACAATAAGAATTAAAAAAAAGTTTGCACTCAAATCAGAAAAACATCTCATATATATTAAATATTATATTTAGTTTTTGATCTTCATTGAATTCACTAAGGTCAGATATGCATGTATATAGAACACAAATTTTCAAGTTTTGTTAAATGTCATATGACCAAAATGAATACAAGTACGCATAATATAAACTACTATTTTGAAACACTAAATTGAGGATGCTAGTTCAAAGCACCTGGATACTGCAATCACGTTCTCCGAAGTGAACAACATTACCATATTTATCTGCAAGAACCTGCAAGCGATAGAAAAAGAAATTGACGAATTAGACACAATGTTATCATTTATAAATGCAAGCAACCATTAAAACTCAGAGGTATAATGCGGTGAGGGATATTTGGTGTTTGGAGTTACTCTCTCCATTCCTCATTACTTGTCACTTTTGTAGAAAACTTTTGCTCTTACTGGCTTGTCGTTTTCAAAGTTCAATGCAACATTGATTATTGTTTTGTCAACAATGCCCTTACGTATTTATTACAGTAGATAAATAGGCGGAATGAGATAGTAAATAGTTAAGGGTATTATAAGAAAAAATAAATAATTCTATCAAAAGTAACAAAAGTTTTTTGTTTTTTTGGTATGTGTAAATAACCCTAAAACACCAACTATGAAAGAACGGAGGGAGTGTATCTTTTTCATTATTGAACAGATTTATTTAACAAAACTAAATGATGCAATCAATGTGCACAGTTGAATTTCTATTTCAGAGCTTCTGAGGCAGACACGGGACATTCATATTTGATGCAAGCAACCAATTATTGCATTAATAAGGAGTTCGAAGTTGTCCTTGAGCAATCCCTACCTTAATGTTTCTTCGGATCCACAATCTCGATAGATAAAATTCCCTCAAGGATTCTCGTAATCCTCGGGCTACAGTCAAATTGCAGATTTCAAAAAGAAAAAGAGCTACAGTCAAAAATTACCTGGAATTCAATGTGCCTTGGGTTTTGAATGTACTTCTCCAAATAAACCCCATCATTTCCAAATGCAGCAGCTGCCTCACTCTTAGCTTGCTGTAAAGAAATCAAATTGAAAACATTTACCAAAAAAGTGTCGCGAATGGGATAAACTCTAGAACTATTTATAATCACAATAACATCATCTCCCTTCCATCAGAATCCGTTCTGATGGTCTGGCCCTGAAATTTCTCCTGCTACAGATATGTATTCATGGCATAGCAATTATTTTCAATTTGAAACCGCAGGAAACCTTGTTTTACCTGTTGACCCCAAGTAAACCGCTAAGAACTCTTGATCCATTGAAAAAAAAAAAACAGATTCGAGGCATGAGCATTTCTTTCTTCCTTTAGATTTTTTTAATCTGATTATAGGTATATTTGATAGTTACGGCTTCTATATTTATATTAATTTGAGTTCAGGTTACCCTTTTTATCTTTTGCCTATGGCTATTCCATTTAATTTTAAACAGATAAATAAAAAAAATAAAAAACTGCAAATTATAATACAAACAACGTAACAAGAACTTCGATTCAGCAAAAAATACCTGTAATAACTTCACAAACTCCTCAGGTTCTTTAGCAAGACGCATGCCACGTCCTCCACCACCTGCGGTTGCCTGAGAAACATCGTATGATTGTTAGTCCATATAAATTGGCAAAAGGGAACTATACCCAGGAACATTACATGGCCCATTCAATTGGTTTAAGTAAGCAGCCAAACAAATCATAAGAATATATTAGAAACTAAGACATATTTTGAATCATAAAAGACAATAATAGAAACTAATACATATTCTTTTAAATATATCACAAACATAGTAATATAATTACGGTAGTAAGTTGAGTAGCCTGCAGTAGGACAAAAAATTTCCAGTTCCAAATGATAAACATATTTTGAGGGTCATACATGTCTTGTATATCACAAAGAATTTTAAAAAAATTATTATATAAATTTATTTTCCAATAAGATCCACCATCCCATGTATATCTCTACCAATCAAGGGACAGAAGGACGAAAATGTTGTAGGTTGTGGTTTGAAGGGAGCACACACACGAGTATATACATTTTGAGATTTAAGAGTACATAATGTAAGCATGATAAAAAAAAAAATTGGAATTCACTTCAAATAGAACAAGGTTGCAGATACAGAACAATAAGCCAATCTACCTTGATCATCACAGGGAAACCAATCTCATGTGCCAGCCTGATAGCTTCTTCAGTGCTCTGTCAAAATAATTCTTATAATTAAACTGATGTCATAGAATTCGAAATTCACTTCCAATTTTTTACTGAAGCTATCTGATGCTATCAATACACAAGAGTCTAATGGTATACCTGCAATAGTCCCTCACTTCCGGGAACAGTAGGAACATTTGCTTTCTTCATTGTTTCTCTAGCAGTTGCTTTGTCACCCATAACCCGAATACTGTCAGGCTGAAAGGTTTAACTAAATGTTGAGTTTTATGAACTAAACAAGCAGTATGTATTTGACATAAAAAACATTAAGTAATAAGACTAAGACACTAAAATTAGATAAAAAATTCTTTTAAGCCGCTTTAAGCTAGGCATATACTGGAAAGTTGTATAAAAGCTGGTCTTCAGTTATAAAGCAACAGTTTTCAATATGAAAAAGACAAACAGCAGAAACTCAGACATAACTTGGCAAGAACATTTTACGCATACAGATTAACAATACTATCATTTTAGTCATGCCACACTCCAATAAAACTTTCTTACTAAAAAATAGCTAGAAAATTTTGTTTCTTTTTGTTCTCTACACTACTCACATACATTTGGCCAGTATTAAACAAAAAAGCGAGTATTGTACAAAATGCAAAGTCTAGTCTACTCACATTTGGGCCAATAAAATTGATTCCATGTTCTCTACACATTTCAACAAAGACAGCATTCTCAGCTAGAAAACCATATCCAGGATGCAACATTGTGCAATTGCGACCAGAAGCAGCAGCCAAAATATTCGGAATCACTAAATACCTGTACATTATAAATGCCAAAAAAACGCAAACAGTTTAATTTTGAAAACAATATATTAACATAATGATGATGATGATTATATAGTAGTAATTAGGAATTGAATAATTACGATTGGCTACTGGGAGCTTCGCCGATGCAAACAGCTTCATCAGCCAATTTAACATGAAGAGCATCTTTATCAATGGTTGAATAAACAGCAACACAAGGAATCCCTAATTCATGAGCAGTACGAATAACACGAACAGCAATTTCGCCTCTATTGGCAATGAGAATCTTTTCAGCACGACAAGTTACAGGAAGAGCATAGGAATGAAGTGCTCGACGGTGTTGTTGTTTAGATGAATGTTGAGTAATTTGCCTCGGAAACTTCACCTTATTGTTCCCCGTCAAAAAACTACACCGAGAATGCGAATTCGATGATTTCAATCCTCCTCTGGCCGTAAATAAACCCTGGATCAGATTGAGAAATGAAATTAATTAAGTAATTAAGGAATGCGATTAAGTAAGTAAGTAATTAATTAATTGGATGAGATTAGTTACTGTGACGGGAACGGTGGATGGTGAGGCGAGAGATTTGCAAGCTGCTGACATTGTTGCCTCCATTGATGTGAATTGAGAGAGAGAGAGAATGAAGGAACAATGCAATGAATGAATAATGAGTGTGTTAGTTAGTTGGTATATTGGTGTGTGTGTGTGTGTGTGTGTGTCGATGAAAACGAGGGTGGGAGTGACAATGGCAAAGCCTATATTGGAGGCTCCGTCGAAATCTAAATCTAACAAACACACTTTTTTGTAGTTGTAATAATGGACTTTAGCAGTTGGAACTTTGGATGGAACAGTCAGGAACTTAGCCCTTACATTCTCAAATCTCAGCCGTTCGTTTATTCCAAAATACTTTGTTTGGATCGTTTGATTAAAATGTAAATTCATTTCTTCATTTAATCAAACCTAACCAAAAAAAATTATTATTGAAGTGTCTTTTTTTTAGGAATGAAGGATAATATTTCGAAAACGGTTCAAACATGTATCTCTCTTCTTTCATTCATCACATAAATACAATTCAAACCTTCCTTTTCATTTTTCTTCCACTTATTGTCACAAAGATACATGGAGAATAACTAAGGAGTTCTCTTGTAGAGATTGTTTTACGCATCACTATTTTCCTCGTAAATCACATTCAATGGATGTAATATAACTCAAAAGAAAGCATATGCAAGAATTAGCAAATGTAACTCAAAAAATGTTTTAAAGTACACATGAATTAGTTTTGCGCATCACATGTGATCGAGTGAATGGTTCATAGTTCACTGGCTGACAACAAGTACAAAAAATCTTTTTAAAAATAAAAAACAAGTACAAAAAATCATCTCTAATTCCTCACTTCTCACTCACTATATAAACATGTGCATCTCATCTTCCATTCATCACACAAACACGGTTTAAACCTTCCTTTTCATTTTTCTTCCTCTTAATTCTCACGTTAGTCTCACTCTCCCCGCACAATTTTATCTCACTCAATATAGGTAAAACATTTTTTTATAATATTTGCCAACTTTGATATTGCAGCAATATTTATTTTACTATTTTTACTTCTCAATACATTAATATATAACAAGTTATTTTGGTTTCATTTACAATTGATAATCTTTATTTTGACATTGAACAGAAGAATATGTCGTGGATGCAACCAAAACATAATGGATGGAAATTGGTCAAACCACATGGATACTTATTTTTACCCAGATTGCTTTTGAGATCATATGTGCATATAACACTTGACCATTTTTCTTCAAATTCATGTTATCTTTTAGACTTGTAAATATATGTGTATAATGTTTACAAAAGTACTGTGTTAATATAGTAATTGTTGTTTTGTCAAAAAAAAAAAATAGTAATTGTTGTAGAACGTTCGATCAGAAACAAATGGTTAAAATTAAAATTGTCTAAAATTGTAATAAAAAAATCAAAGCCGTTTAGTCACTTTTTAATGGTCAAGATTAACTACTGTGTATGTGGCATTTACAAGCAGACAATCTCAATCCATTCTTACTATAAATTATGGAAAATGCTAGTTAATGTTTCTGGGGCACAAATTAAGGATAAATAACTAAATATTACTATAAATTATGGAAAATGCTAGTTAATGTTTATGGGTTCACTAGTTAAGGACAAATAACTAAATATGATAAAAAGTTTTTAAAATTTATGTATTCTACTTTTTAAAAATATAAAAAAAAATAATGTTTCCAATACAAAATTTTCTAATTTTGATTTCTTTAATTAGTGTCCGAGACACTAGTTATTATTTTCTCTCATGCTTTAAAAATCTATATATTTAGTTTATATTATGAATTAAATTCATTATTTTTTGTCTCATACGGAAGACTGCCGATAATTAATCTCTTTCGAAAAACTTTTGGGACTTATAAGATGGGTTCTAACCAAATACCTTCCATACACAAGAGCCAGAATAAAACTCGTGACCACTTGAATCAATTTATTGGTATTTCCAAAATATTATTAATCACTCTCACTAAGAGTGCTTTTGATCTACTAAAAAATAAAGAATTGAAATAGACAACTTTTGTTATACCATATTTGATTTAGAAACTAATTATATGACAGGAAAAAATAGGTAGAATTGGACCGGATAATTTTTTTTTAACAAGGAACTTAAGGTGTGTTCCAACACTTATTCGTATCTAATAGCTTCCTTCGATTGAGTAGGAGCTTCACATTTAAAAAAACAAAAATATAGTAAAAGGAAATCCTGAATTCAAAATATCTAACAAATTTCATTATACATGTAAATAATTATGTATATTAAAGTACTTGTACCAATACTATAGTGTATATGTGCCCATATACTCAGTATTCATAATGCGAATCTTTGCCATACCTCTAGTTCCCACGAGCATCCCATTATTTTCAGTTCAACCAAAACCAATTATTCAAAAGATCACTAAAATAAATGTCAATCAAAATTTGTTTTGAAATGTTTACAGACGAGAATGAATCATCTGCATACTAATGACAACCTTACAGTAATTTCTTTGCTATCCCACTCCCCAGCCCCCATGCCCCAATGCAGACACAGGGTTCTGAAGTTAGACGAGTACAAGAGAAATATGCTACCAGTCTGAATTAATTAATGGACCCAATGGTCATACAACCACTAGGCCATCTATCACTCTATAGTGTACAACAACTCCTATACTAGGAGGATTTAAATTGAACAAAAAGTATTTACAAGAGAAAATTTGAGAAGGAATTCAGCGCACCAAGACAGGTGGGATGTGAAGGTAGCAGCTGCCCGCCAGCCAGAGTAATCAAGAATGTAGCGAAGGGTCTGCAGGTGAACAAGTCACAGATACAGAGAATTTGCAAAAATAATACCACGTCGAAGGCTTTCACTTGCTGCTGCAAATTTCTTCTCCAAGTCGGCTTCTCCAACTGCATCAGCCGCAGCACGCAACTGGATAGAGACAAAGACAATCGTCACATACCACAACTTTAAGAACTCATCATGTCAACTGAATTATTTCCATTTGGTTTCCAGACAATTAATTAGACTGAAAAAGTGTTATAGAGATAACTTTTAACATGAAAGGAAAATGGAAGAATTTTCCAATGGGAAAGATAACTTCTGAAGCACAAGTAAACAACTGCTATTTTAACCCCATACACTTCCTAATTTGGAAATTACTCGATAGCTTAAGTTTACAACTAACTCTGTTCAGTACATTCAGTTACAGTTGTCAGCTATAGCCAGTAATGTAACTGCAATACTAAACTAAATCAAATGCAGTAATACTTATATAGTTCAGATTATCAAAGGTATTCAAATCTATGATTTCTATTAACGTTTTATCTGAATACCTAAATTTTACTACAAATCAACAATGTTTACTACTCGTTTCCACTTTTATTCATAGAAGGGTGTATTTGCATTTTGCAACGTGAAAGTACAGGGCAAATCAACCATCGAAAATGAAACCATGTGGTTTACCTGATTCAAAAACTCATCGAGCCTTCTAGCAGCCCTAATGATACTCCCCTCAAAGATATCAGTCATTTGAGTAACATCAGCAAAAGTTGATCCCTAGGAGAAAAATAAGAAACAAAACCAATAGGTTAATATAAACTTACAAACCAGTACATTAACCACTCCTCTTTTCTCCTGAATGACTATGTGTCTTAGAATGCAATGTGTAATAGAAAGTATAAAGAAAAATCACAAGAATTAGATAGGGGGGAAAATATAAAATGGAAATAAAACCATTTGATCCAGTAATCTTCCAGGAATCAATAAAGTGAAGTTGCACGGCTCTCACAACGAATTAACCCCATGCCCGTGTTTGGAATTTCCTTCTGTGTTTTATTTTCCTTTGACTAAAGCAACAATATAACAAACTACAATCCCTGACTTCCAATCCAAACAGCTAACAAGCAAACCATGTACTACTAAATTATTCCAGAGGTTTCTCAAGTTCAAATAGCAATCTAGACAACAATTTAGAGTTTTGAACTAGTCAATCCATACATGTGTAATAGAAACTTTATTCTAGAAACTTATTCAGGAATGTGAATAAAAACTTATCCAGTAATAGAAACTTCACTAAAGTAGAGAAGGCATTCAAGTAAAAAATATGATATTACGAACCTTTGACCAAGAGTATATTACATCCATCAAGAAAGGCCTTACTGTTGATTCGACATACTCATCCACATTTACCTCCAATTTGCATTCATGTTGTATCTGTAACCAGAGTGTAATCTCATTTATAATTTAATTCACAAATTCACAAGGAACATTAAGTTAAATGATAGTACACCTCTGCTATCCTTCTTGCACTGTCTTGAAGCTGTTGTAGAGGTCTCGCAAGCTCTGATCTCAGCTGTATCTGCTCAGTTGATTTTTCTACTGGTATAAAACAACTTGCAAGGGCAGCAATTTGATGATGGTCAAGATCATTAAAAGTTCCTAATGGGCAAGGGAAAATGAATTAAAATAAAATAAAATAAGAATATGTAACCAACTGCAAACTATACAGGAAAAACAATGAACAAATGCATATTAATTCACCATTGAACATTAATTCGGTGACAAGGAGTTCATCGCCTGTGTCAATCAAGCAGGCTGCCCTTCCTTTCACTTGAACTACACTATCAGCATCAATATGGCCAAGCTTCTTTAAGACCCGAGAGCGATTTTTAAGTTCATCTCGAAATTTTTGCAGCTGAAACATAGATAATTTTTCCCAATAACTATTAAGTCCATCAAAACAACCAAGGAATCATACATCAGTTCAGAAAATAAATTAAGGAGCTCAGTTATCCATTGTCCACATTCAATCATAGTACACTCAACATTTGTCATGGATAAAAATATCAAATGAACCTCCCACCAACTATCAAGTTGCTAATTATTCACATTTGGTCACAGGCATATATATAATGCATAGCACACATTGTCTTGGCTCCCATTCAGTACCTGGGAGCCAAGTTGTATTCCAAACTCCAACTTGTATTCCAGATTAATAATTAAATGTAACAAATAATGAAGCCTCGGAAAAGTTAATACCTGGGAGTCCCGCATTTTTGCCTTCAGTTGTTGAATTTCATGGTTCGCTTCAGCTTTCCTCTCAAAGCACTTGATTTGATCCACATTTTGAATCTAACTTACAGCAAAGTGTTGTGAAACATTCAAACCAAAGACTAGGAACATCACATTTATACATACAGAATATGGATCAGATTCATTTTAGCAAACCTTGTGCATAGGATGATCAAACAACTTTTTCTCAAGTTCCTCTATTTGATTGACAAGCTCAACTATCTCCGAATCTCGTACATCCATGTCCTGGAAATTTATTTTTCTAAATTTAAAGAATAATACATAAACAATAGTGTGACTCTGTTAAAGATCACTAAAACTCAGCTGTGAGCATGTGCTAAATTATTCTTCCTCGCTAAAAAGTAAGACAATGAGATAGAGAAGTTATAAGATTAACATTGATGAAGAGGAAAAAATATGTTCAAGGTTTTGACTATGGAATGCAAATAATAAAATATTTCCACATATTGAGACGATGCAATGTTGGAGACCAATAAATTTGCTACAGATTTTGACATATAGTTTACATAAAAATTATGTGTCCACTATCATGTGAAACATTAAATAGCCTAGAACAGTCACCCTTTAATTCTGATGGAAAAAGTGAAGAACATACCACAATTTATGATAGCTGAGTATGGAAAATTTTACCTTTACAGGGTTAAGCTTTGGAAGACCTTGAGGAAAACGATTGCCTAGTTCCTGAACAGCAAGGAGTATACTTTGCCGAGCTTCCAAGGGCCGGAGATCAGGAGGTACATATATCCTTAGTTTACTGAGGGCAGCGATTAATGGTAATTGAACAGGCACCTATTGCAAAAGGAAGAAGTCAAGGAAACGTAACAGTCTTTTGGATATGTAAAGTGATGTGAGTAACACAACAGAGCAGTGAAAAAGTAGCATGAAAGTCAAAATAGCAGCTTACCACATGCATTTCACCTTTTTCTCCAGGGCGAGGTGGACATGGTTTTGGCCGTATACTGTTATCGTTTGAACCAGGTGAACAATGAAGCAAAGTGTCAACTATATAACCACCAACAGGTTTCTTAACAACATTGACTACAACACCCCAGCCCCAATCTGTCCCGCCTTCTCTTACTTTAATCTGCAAGATTAAGACGACCATTTATTTCAGTGATGTTTGATAGAAGAAACAGAAGAAAAATTAAACACAGAAGAACCAAAAACTAGAAATGAACAATTGTGCACAGACAATGGTAGGAAATAATTGACATTTAATACAGTACAATTTTTTTTTAAAATTTCATGCATGCATACACACACACAAACACAGACATATAGATGAATTTATGATATCATAAGCACATTTAAATGCTGATGCTCAGGGATTAATTAGAGAAGCAAAAAAAAAACCCAAACTCACTTCCGCACCGACAATAACGATCACTTACCAATCGACCAGGGACAAGAAAATAAAGAATCATTTCAGGTCTTATTATTTGTGACATCATCTTTTTCTCAAGCTGAGCTAAATCCAATTTCAGCTTATGATATTCAGATACTTCGGCCTACACAAATAATGAATAATAGCAAATATTAAATCGAATATCAAAATCACACAGGAAATATAATTAACAAAACAGATGGCCCAGGAACAAAGATTACCTCCCCTGCAGCATCAAGCAAGGCTACTTCCTGTTCCAGCATAGACACCCTATTTCCCATATCAGGTAAGGCCTTGAATATGGGCAACAATTCAGCAAGTTAAACATCACAGTGCACCAAACACAAATAAGGTTTTGAAGGAAAAGGTTGCATACAAACCTTTTCATATTGAAATTGATGAAATGAATTTCTTATCACGTGTTCGGCAGTGAACTGCCCTTCTGCACGGCTCATCAAATTTAAAATTGAGTAGTAGCTAAGCCTGAATGTACTAAGTAAAGGAGCAGGTTTACCCAGAACCATGTCTTTGAGGTTATTCATTTCCATCTGTGCCAAATAATCAGATAATGATTTAGTTCATAATTGCAAAATCCAACTAGTTTTAGTTTCCTGTCCAAAGTCAAACAAGAGACTTTGACATACCAATATTAACTAAGAATAGAATATGAACACAATATAAAAGCATCTAACTTACAGTCTTACAGTCAAAGTAAAGATGATTATTTTCTGTGTAGAATGTGTTTGGTACTTGGCCGAAGTATCATAACTTAGTTAGAAAATAGAAAAAAATGTAAAAAAATGACTAGAAAAACACTCACCTGCTCATCAATCATTACGATACAAATCCCACGGTCATCTTTACCACGACGCCCAGCTCTTCCACTCATCTAGAGGTAGGATATAATTAATAGTAAGTAAAATGCAATACCTCAATAGAATGTATAATTCTTCAACCACCAACACCTGAAACAAAAACCATTGCTCACCTGTATATATTCACCAGATCCAATATAACGGTGACTATCACCATCCCACTTCTTAACAGCAGTAAATACAACAGTTTTTGCCGGCATATTTAAACCCATTGCAAACTGTAGAAAAGTGAATCTAAGAATCCTTCCAAAAATATATTATCAAGAAAGAATTTTTTTTTAAAAAAACAGAAGCTTAAGAAAATCTTACTGTCTCAGTAGCAAAGAGAGCCTTTACAAGACCTTCCTGGAAAAGAAGCTCAACCAATTCTTTGATGACAGGAAGAAGCCCAGAATGATGGACAGCAATCCCTCGCTGAAGAAGTGGCAACATCAGCTCGATAGCAGGTAAGCTCCGGTCTTCTTCATTCAAACAGAGCACTGCATTCCGAAATACATGTTCCACTGTATCCTTTTCCTCTTGGGTATTGAAGTCAAGCTTAGACATCGACATTGCATGCTGCTCACACTCTCTCCTACTGAAGCTAAAGATGATAACAGGTTGGAATTTCTTTTCCATGATCATCTGAAAATCAAGAAATATATCAACTAAAATAAAGAGCAATATAATATAGTATGGGGATTAAAACATCATCGGTGTAATAAAACGACCCAATTCATCAACATATGTGCAAAGGACACTCTTTTAAAAATGCATGAGCTTTTCACATTCATAGCTATATGTCCAATCAATAATCATATCCAAACGCAACTGCTTATCTGTTGATATCCTCAAAATTGCAAGAATTAAATCCCTCTAAAATGCACCAAAGTATGTCAAACATTGCATGTTGCATCAAAGCTTTGGCTTCTTTACTTCTTAAAAAACAAGCGAAACTGGTTTAGGGACTTGCAACACATTTTCCAAACAGAGCAATGAGTTCCATGAAGCAGCAGTGACAGAACACTAACAGAAAAGGTAAGGAACACATTCTGAGCTTGCACACACATCGGGGGAAATATCCATGGCCCCATCTGTAACCCGTGATTGGTATTAATTATTTTACTAACCAGGGTGTCCAATAAAAAGACTTGAGCTAACAGGAAGCTTTAGATTTTCCTAGTAAAGGTTTTAAATAGCGGTCAAGGTCTCGTTGACGATTTTGCGATTTTGGCTGTTACGGGTGTTGCATTGCGGATTGCGGTCGTCGCGGTGAGAATTATTCACAGCATCGTAGAAATCTTATTAAAATTATTTGTACAATCATATATGTATAATAACTTAAATTAGAGATAGATATGAAGTTCTGAACTAGGGAAAGAGTTAAAAGGAGATAACACAATGTAATTTATGTTTAGGTTTGTACTAAAGGTGGGATTTTTACCATTTCAATTGAAATAAACAGAAATCACTTGTCTATTAGCATTTTAACACGGCCGTATTTTTATTTTTTCACTCCAAAAACGAGGGAAAAAGTAACAGCAGCTTCCTATACCATTTTGTCACGGCCATTTTCTCGGTAAAGGACTGTTTTTTAAAACCCTTAATAATGCTTGATTCCCTATAGACAATAAGCATATAATGTACCGATATGTTTACATTACTTAATTTTCCTAAAATTCTATATTTCAATAAAAGCCAGTGCAGATGAAATCATTATCTTAAGAATCTGACAAACAGAAGTCCCGAAGCTTCTCACAATATAATATTCAATAAGCCGGTTTTACATCGCCACAATAAATAATAATAAAATTACCAAAAAAACACAATCAGTTCCACATAAAATTAACTATGGTTCAATGACTAACGACACAAGGAAAGGCAAAAGTAACTGACCTTAACAATTTTGTATATATCAGAACCACCAGAAGCAGAACCACCTCTCCCACCTCTCCCATTAGTTTTACCACCCTTGCTCCCCTCACTAAGCTTCTGCTTAATAAAAGTATCCTGCAGCTTCACAAAATTATCCTCTCTAAACTGTTCATGCTCATCAACAACCAAATACAATCCACTCCCACCAATGGGAAAAACATAATGCTGCAAAGGCGTAGGTCGAAAATCAGTATAAACAACATGACAAGGTTGTTTATGTATATTACAAATCCACTCAGCAAATTCAGTAGCATTGGACATAGTAGCCGAAAGAAACACCATTTTAATAGCAGGTGGTAAAAAAATTATACTTTCTTCCCAAACAACACCTCTTTCACGATCCTTCATGTAATGAATTTCATCAAATATAACCCAAGCAACTTCTTTCAAAACTTCAGAACCACGATACAACATTCCTCTAAGAATCTCCGTTGTCATAACAAGACACGTCGCATTCGGAGATAATGTAACATCACCGGTCATCAACCCTACGTCTTTGAATTCTTGACTGAGCTCTCTGTATTTCTGATTACTAAGAGCTTTAAGCGGTGAAGTATAGATAACTCTCTGTTTATCTCTAAACGACATTGCAACTGCGTATTCAGCAATCGCAGTTTTTCCAGCGGAAGTATGAGCTGAAACTAATACCGATTCGTTTCGTTCGAGACACGCGATTGATACTTGTTGAAATGGATCGAGAGTGAATGGGTAGGTTTTTGCCATGGTACCATTGTGGAGAGGATTGGAAAGTGTTCCATGAAGTGATTCGTCTTTCGTTGAGATGTAACTGTTTGGTACTGCTACTTCGTGAACGCAAGTGCGTTCTGCACTGCGGCATTTTTTTGGTTTTGAAGAAGTGTCGCCGCCGGCGGTATTGGCTTCCGGTTCCGCTTCCGGTTCCGGTTCACTTCGTTTTCCGAGTGTTGTTGGTTCTTCTTGATCCATTTAGTGCTTCGAAGGTGAAAGATGATACAAATTTTTGGTTTGAGCGCAAATTGGAGTTGGATTTGATTTTGAGGCTTAAACCCTAATTCTCGGTGTTTTTGTGCTTGTTTAATTTTCTCTTCTTAGCTGCGCAACTTTTATTTTACTGTTGGCGTTTTTGCGTTGGAACTTCTTTGGTGGGCCTCAAAGGCCCAAAACTTGATTTTTTTTAATTTTTTTTTACTTTACGATGGTTTGCTCTTCGACTCCTGAATTGCTCATACTAGAAAACACACTACTGAAAGAAATTTTCTGGTAAAATTTGTACTATCGAAAGATATCTTCTGATAGATGGGGGACATGAGGGGGATTATGATTATTTTAGGGGGCGAAGAGCAACAATCAAACTTTATTTTTGAATTGAATTGAATGAATGGAAATGGAATGACATCATGAAATTAAATGAATGAAAATTGTTCACCCTTACATGCTCATAGGCTTCCAACTTTACCACTTACCATATTCACCCTTTCGGACGAGCTATGTCTGGATTGGCCGATTTGATAGTATATAACGTGTAAATTTGATCATAAAAATTTAAAAGGAAGTTGAATTTAAAAAATTTAAAAATTTGTCACATCACCTCATTTTTTTTTATATAATTGATATTTTTATATTTATTTGACCATACATAAGTCATATGGCATTAGTATTAGTAGATTTATCAACAACATTAAAAAAACAAAAATCATATGGACTAGTGGAAGACTGAAACTTTTTTTTCAATGGTGACAATGTAGCTGTCTGGCCATGGTTACAAAAGTCCCAACCAAAAGACCCCACCTTTCAATTCATACATCAAGAGACAAGAATTCCCCACAAAGGCAGATAGATACACTGAACTAAGCTGTTATATTTCAATTTCAACTATACTAACAGAACTTTTCTTCCAACTTTACAACAACATAATATGCATTGCTTAGAAACATCATTCTAGCTTCGCCACTATATGTTTCAGTTCTTCATATTGGCCAGTGCAGCAGAAGCAAGGATAGAAATGTCCGTAGAACCCCCCACAAAGGCGTCATAAATACCTTTACAACAACAATAATCTATGTCTCCTAAGAATAAATTAAGTTACCAACACCGAAGAATAGTTAGCGAATTCCTGGACTCCATTTAAGTATTCCCGCCATCAGAGCTGCTACAAGCCTGTTTTGGAAGGCCACCGTTGCCAAAATCTCCATCTATGCTCATTTGTTGAACTTCTTGAGGAGAGAGTATTTTAATACAGCGGACGCAGTTAACAAACTCCCTGAAATATCAATAAGAAACAATTAACATGACAAATTAACTAATTAACTAATAAAAAACAATATGGATTTTAAGTAGTCTAATTCTAACACATGCAACCACTAGTCCACTACATACTCCAATTCAGGAACGACACCAACAAGGTCCACACATTGGCAGACGGGATTCGAACTCAGGTCCGTGTGGGATATAAGTTGAATCCTTACCAACTAGACCAACCTTCGTTGGAAACTCACAGTGAAATTAGACAATACACAGACATATGGGAAAACTTCATTTGTCTTCCTTTTCCTAAGGAAAGAGAAGATACATCAACTCTGGAAATAATCCATCCATAAGGTAGGGCACTAAGGAGACAAAATGATTTTGATCAGAAACATTATTGTCCTGCATGTGAGGAGTATGCACGTGAACAAATGGTAAATCTGATGAGAAAAAAAGCAGTTGGACTTACTCCCAAGGGTCATCTCCCACTAGCAGAACATCATTTTCATGATCCACATAAACAAGTTTCCAACCTATCCTTTGTCGATCCTCCAGCTGTCCCTCAATACCAAACCTACGAGCCAGATCATGTTTGAGCTCCTCGTAACCTGAATATCTGGTTATGTCTATGGATCTTCCTACAGCTCCACGTTTATATACCTAAAAAATACAAAAAGCTAACTTTACAACAAAATAGCTACAAACATACTAATCAAGAAGATACTAGTCAAGAATTGCATGTCCATCACTAAGATGTGTTTGTTGTTAAAACAACAGCAATAGTAATAGTAATAAACCTTGGTATATGTTCTAATCCGTTGAAATTGATGTGGCGGCGGCGGTGGAGCCCATGGACCACTATTCAAGAAACTACTATCATTTATGGTGGAATCAATTGAATTAAAGGTCATATCAGGGACTCCAAATGTTTGTGAAACCAATGAAGATGAAAGTTCAGGCTGAGCATCATTGTTATTTTCATAGTCACCAAGCAAGCCTGAGGAAGAGAAATTATTTGACAAATCCTTGCCCGACCTTGTTGTGCCTTTGGTTACCGTAGAGTCTAGATTCGGTGGCATTCTCATTTGCCCATTCATGCTGTTGCCATATGCAATATTGGACCTAGCATCAGCCTGAACTTCCATATTTTGAATGTTGTCTCTACAAAACATCGATTGTGGATTGTAAGATAACAGGTTGTCATTCTGATGAAAGCGTGTATCGCTCTGAGAAAGGCCAGCTGAAGTTGTAGAAGACGACGTATCCAAACAATCTGTCTGGACAGCACCGCTGTTCAAGCCAGTCTGAGGGTAAAAATTCCCTTGATTGTGATTTAAAGAAGGCTTAGCTTCATATCTTGGAGGTACAAATTTTACCACATTTGCACTAGATGGCATGGTCTCTAAGGCATTTTGACTCAAGATCGTCGCAGAAGACTGAGCCGCGTCATCCCCTATTGTGCTCATAAGGATGTGGGATGTTGTCATTGGAGGAAGCACATTGGCACAGTTATTTGTGGAAGGTGAAGTGGAACAAGATGGAACATCATCAATAACTACCGATGGACCTGTTCCAGTTGCTGCAGTCCGTGTACTGCTACCAGAAGCAGATAAATGATTAGTTGTAGTTGCAGGAGGAAGTCCAACATGACTAGACATTTTAGAAACCGAGTCAGGTTGCATTTGTTGTGGTTGATGTTGAAGTTTTGGTTGCTTAGATGGATGAGAGAACTGAACATTGTTTTGGCTACTATGATCTGTCATCTGATGGATCATGGAATTAGTCCCAGGCAGTGAGTTTTGAAGTGTAGGAGGAATTTCAAACACTTGATTGGGAGTTAATGTCCTAGAGTTGTGTGTTACATCTAAAAGTTGCCTCTGCTGCTCTTGGTTTTGAATAAGTTGAGCAGGCTGCTGCAATGCAGATTGCTGAGCAAAGAATGTTTGTTGTTGCTGTTGAAGCTTCTGTAACAACTGAATCCGAATTTGATTATCCGACATAGGTAACTGTTGATTAATATGATCTGGCATAGCTGATCTGATCATATTTTGCTGTTGGTTCTGACCGATTATAGTCTGTTGAAGCTGCTGATGAAGAGGGTTCTGAGAAAGGCTTCTATGGAGTTGATGGTTTTGAGCAGATTGTTGTTGTGATTGAAGTATATTGTTCGTTTGGACGACATTCTGTGGATTAAGAACATGAGTCTGAACTTGACTTTGTGGTAAAGTTTGATTTACCAAGTTCTGTCTAGAATGATGTTGCTCTGGCTGCATGACTGTTCCCAATCCGCTAGATGTGGATGATGATAGCTTCTGAAGGTGATCGAGTTGTTGGGGAGTCTGAAGTATCCCTGGAGCATTGAAAGCTACATTGTTTGGTTGAGAGATTTGTTGAGTGGAGAATCCCAATTGATGAGCAATATCAGCTCCAGGAAGATTGTGTAGAACAGATCCAGACATGGAAGGCACGTGATTTTGTTGCAATGAGCTAGCCAGAGTGGGATTTTGCTGTAAGCTCATCCATTGAGCTAAGCTCATGCCAGGGAAAGCCTGAGGATCCTTCATACTCATATCATCACCAAGCCAAGGCATTGAACTTTTGAAAAGGTTACTGACATTAAATAGCTCGTCATCTGCAAAAATAAAAAATAATTAAAGAGAGGTTTCTACAAAGAGAAATCCGACATCACTTTGCAACTAAAAGGTGTGTATTAAACAGTTATTTACCAGGCATTCCAGGTAGTCTTGGTCTCTTTGATCTGATGAATGGAGGCGGACAGATGAAAAATGGAGCAGTAACGGGTTCGATTTCCCATATTGAGACCCTACTTCGCCTTTCTCCAGCAGTGGATTCATCCCAACCAACCTGAACATTTATTTATGTATAACTTACAAAAACTGCTTGAAGTTGAAGAAACTTCTTTTTCCAAGTACAAGTGATTCAGAGTTCATATACTTTTGATGATAAATTTACCTCATTGAATTGCTAAAAGATGACACAAACTGTACCTGCAAATTACGCCACTGAGAGTTTTTCCAGTTCACGGGATCCAGATCACTGACACCTGTAACGGTACCCATATATCTGCAATAAAATGAATGTAATATTCCATATCAAAATTATTTCTAAGTTAAATATAAATTCACAAACAATCATCTATCGTAATAAATAATAATACTACTTGATAAAATGTTATTTCTGTGTAAACTAAATTGAGAAATGATGTATTGTTTCAGTCAACAACTAACTTGCAAGCTAAGCTATTTACATCTCTCCGGTTATAACATTCAACCACCGAAATTCTCTTCATGACTAATTTTCAACTTAGCATTTTTCACAAAACTACTCTTATGATACATGGTCATAAAGTGAAGCACCTTCTTGTTCCCGAGTCTTCTGTTTCAAACATCATTCGAAAGCGCATCCCAGGCGATATTTGGTGGCTGTATACTGCCCTGTAGTACTTGGCCAATGGAATAACAAACTCTGAGGGACTGGCCCTGCACATAAAAGAAGGATGTAAGCTTATAAACTTTAGAACTGAGGATACAAATTCATATGGCAACAGAACTTGCAATCGAAGAAATTGTGTATTAATACTATCAGAATAAAGTCAGTGACCGATATTGACCTAGGATTATAAAACACAGTGAAGGGACTATTGTTTGCAGAAGCATGAGCTGCTGCAGCCAGAATTCCAATGTGCATACTATCGCTTGATAGTACTGAGGATGATAGATTGGTCGGTTGCCTGTTTGCTCGTCTGATACCCAAAAGCAACTGCTGTTTTTCATCTCTGCCAAGAAGCAAATATAGTAAGACTTTAAGTTACTAGCGTAAATGAGTTGAGCCAGAACGATATAGTTTAACCGCAGAGCATCAACATATTGAAATATAGCTTTGTAAACCACAAACACCAACAGAAGAAAAGATATCGAATATGACTCTTACCGTATAAATAAAACCGAGTCTCCAGCTAAAAGCTTCTTTCCACTGATAAATAGACTCCATCCAGTTGTAAGCAAGTGACGTTTTGGTTGTCCTGGCAGGAAAACGTGGATAAGCACAAGTTTCTGATAGTACTAAAACAATTTCAAACTTATAGCTAGATGAATGTAAACATACCACGATATATATGGCGGAACTTCCAAACGTTACCATGCAAATCCCTTGCCACAAGTTCTTGAGCAGGAGGTTGCGCAGAGAAATCCTATATCGAAACAGTAACCAGATTAAATTCTGAAGAAAGTTATAATCGAGGAATTGAAAAGGGAATAAAAATTAAAAATTAGCATACAAGAGGGGGGAAAATCTTCTCTGCAGCACGGCGAGGTACAGAGAAACCTCCATGAGTACTCGTATCACTTGCTGTCAGTTGTTTACAGAAAAACTCGGGTTGTGTCTTGTTGGACTTGAGAGTAATATCTGATCTTAATAAGGCATCCATGTCAAACTGCAAACATAACGTCAACAAATCAGTTGAATTTAGAAACTTTCCAAATTTATAGGAACTAATAAATAAGAACTGTTCCAGCCTTTGTTTACAGTGCTTACAGAAGGCACCGGTTGAAGTGTCATACGGGCATATACTTCATCTGTATCTGGATCTGCCTGGAAAGATAACCACAACAAAGGAACAAAATTTCAACAAAGAAAACTCTAGTAATAAGATAGACAACAATTAAAAAGAAAAATTCAGCTTACATGCAAGGTAAGACTGTGAAGAATACACGGTAACTTGGAAGGAAGATTGGAATAGTTTGGTACTTGCACATCCCCATCTTTCTTCAAAGATGCTGCAACCTGAAAACAAAAATCCATGAAAGCTACAAATTATTACTATAATTTTAACATGGTAAATTTTGGATAAACAACTTAATTAAGCACTTATAACATATAAGTACTTATGTATAAACTACTACTATTTCTTATCAAAACATAAAACAAAGTCAAATTGTTTTCATAAGCTATAGCGGAGGAGAGCTTAAGGAAATAAGCTGAAACAAAAAAAGACAAGACATTGATAACAGAAAAGGTTGTTGTGTTACTTGTTCGCTGTGGCCTTGAGGAAAGTAAACAACATGAGTTCCAGCTAAAGGAAGATTGACAAGAGGACCAGCACAAGCTTGCCATAGCTCACTGTTTATGCCGTTCTTCTCTCCTCCTCCACCACCTTCCGGAGCTGCGGCGACGGCGACGGCGGCGGAGGTACCTTCTTCTGCAGTAGTCATTGTAATCTGTTGTTGAATATCAGAGATTCATGTATCGGGTGACGGTGGCGAGTTTGGCCGGAAAATAGTGAAATCCGGTGGTCGACGGCGAAGAGCTTCCAACAAAATGAAACAGAACAAAACAAACAACTACAGTAGAGTAAGTGTTTGTTCCTCTCTCTTTCTCTTTCTATCTTTAAGACTCAAAAAACTTTTGACATTCTTTGTTGTTGAATGTTGATTGTTGTTCTTAAAGATCGAGTTATGAGTTTAGAGACAGCTTTATGTTCTTGTTGCTTCTATTCACATTGTTGGAACTTGGAACACCGGCGTTGACTAATTTTAGTTTCTTTTCTTTTTTCTTTTTTCTTTGTTTTGTTTTAACTACAATAAACCAAAAAGCCAAATGGTTCAAATATATCATTTCATACCCCAACCAACACACCCATTTCAATCATGGGTCCCAATTTTTTTGCTTCAAACCAAGTTTCTTTAGTTTATAAAAAAAAAAAAAAAAATAAATAAATAAAAAAAAATTACTACTCAAAAATATGTTTGGATTTAGTTCATGAGAATATCGCATATATTATACAGAGTCATAGTTGGTGTGGAATAAATATTTGTTCATTTGCATCAATCACGGAAGACATGTTTTTTGGCGTGTAGATAATAAAGAAGACTACTCGTTAAATAGTGTATAATGTATTGACACTAGTTTGCTTATAGTCCATAGTGAATGACAACTCATATGAAATATATAACCTCTCTCGAAAATTAAAATTTATTTATAGCGTATTTGTGGGAATTACATTTCCACACGAGACTGACTCAATAAAAAAGAAGTGAAATGCCCCGACATATGGAGAGGGACTCATTTTTTTTTCAATTTTGTGTACATTGTGGCTGACTTTGAATTTGAAAGCAATATTATTATTGTTGTCATTTTTAAAATTATACGGTTGTCAATGCATCAAAATGTAGCCTTGCTCACTAACATTATTTGGAGTATTTTGAAAAACATAACAATAAAGTCTAAAACAGTGTTACCAAACTAAATAGATATATTTTTTAACGCTCAATTGATAAGTTACAAGGTTGAAATGCTGCTCGTGTAGTGCCCAGTGTTAGCATGAGGAAGAAGTCATATGCGAGAGATGAAGATGTACATTTTATGTTGGCCAAAACAAGTGGTGGTCGCCTACATGAGCAATTCACATGGGAGAGGCTTTTGGTGCCATTAATTTTGAGTTGGACTCAAAATTTATTGTTTACATATGTTCTTTTCAAACATACGATGCTACAAAATTTTATGATTTATCATGAACACTTTAGTATCAAGTATATTTCAGACAAGCGAATAAAGTTGTTCGTGATTTAGTTATAACAAGTTAGTTTCCAATTATGGTTAAAATACATTATTGTATTGAACACATTTTAAATAATAAAATGTTCCAAACATTTTCCTTTGGAAATATAAATCACCCCATACTTTTTTTTTCTCCCTTTCATAAAGTTTTATTTCTCTCTAAGTATAATTATCGTAGTAGGTGATAGATGACAGACAGGAAATAGACTGTAACAATAAATTGATCTAAGTGGTAAGAAAGATTTGAATTTATTAAGTAAGTGATCATATGTTTTCATTGGCACCTCTGTATGGAGAAATTTTTGTTAAGAAAGAAGAGCTCACATTGCATGCCCCATAAATTATCCGATTGAGATTACTTGCTACTAAAAGGCGGTATAAATTTCATACCAATAAAATAGTAATACCACGAAAAGAGACATGTAAGAAAGAGATACGATAAAAGAGAGAGTGAGAGATTATTTATCAAATTGAAAATAAATATCAGTATGTTTATATTATAATTTTTCTTGTTTCATTTATTTTGATATTTTGGATAGTTTGTAATTGAGATAGCCTTTAAGTCTATTGAGTGTCTGACTTCTCTATTGATCTAACAGGCTCGATTGAGACAGAGAGTTATTTACGAATATTAAATGAGACAAAAATTTATTCAAAAGAAAGTATTCATTGACAGAGAGCTTTGTCGTCCATTTTGGTCTTCTCCAATTTAAAAGATTAATTTTTACAATTATTAGCACACACATAAAAATTTAGTTTACACGAAAAATAGACAAAATTTTGTTTTTGTCCGATCTCTTATCCACTACTTTGTCTGATCCCGCAACAAATTTTAAAGTAATACAATTAGAGTTGTATTATTCAGTTTTTATTTGTTGGTAAATCAAACTAAGCAATTTTTTTAGTAGTCTAATGACGAGACTCACATTATAAATATGGAAAAATAGAACTTATCCTCATTTCAAGTCGAATTTGATGCTTGAATCCGAAATTACTAACATCTACAATAATATCCGCAGTGATCATTATCAACTGAACTACTTTAACGAACACTAATTTAAATTTTAAACAATCTAACAGTTTATTTTCATTGCCAAAATTCATTTATTCCTGGACAATTGCTGTCTATGCCGGGGTCCTATTTATTCTTATGTTCCATCATTGTCTTTCCTTTTCTGTTTATAATCTTCTTAAAGTTGATAGTACTGTTAACCAACTCATTTGTTTCCATCAAAAAAGGAGAAAAGAAATTGAAATTATGGTCAACGGTAAAACTATAAGAGATTGTAAAACTAAGTTGTTTATCTTCTTTGCATTTGATTTTATGTTGAAAGCTAATTCATCTAATTCAGTAAGCAAGCAACCAAGACTATAAGAGATTGTATGTGTATGTCATGTGAGTCTCACAAACTAATACAACTCTATAATAATATGGTTAATTTAGTTATCATTAATATACTTTATATACAAAGTTGTTAAGTTGTGGGATGTTTAAAAGAAAATTAATATGCATATTGTTATAGATCGTACTATTTTTTTTTTTTTTGGACAATACTAATAAATTGTTTTAAACTAATTTCAAATGACCAATCGTTAATTGGTTCAATGATGATTAACGATGAACTTGATAGGGAGTACCACAGTTGAGTCTCTGTAACTGCAATCAGGAGGGGGCTGAAAGTACTTGATGACATAACTGACACTCAAATCAGATTAAACAGTTCAATGGGTCAGATACTGTGAAAACCAAGGAAAAAGAAAAATCAAATGTGCAATACGTACCATGCATGCATTGCCTTTGCATTAGTCTTTGCATATACTGTCTACTTTATTCACGTTCTATTGGACTTATTCACCGGTCATATTGAATTTGAAATCGGTCTTTGCATCCACATGATCTCACAACACAAAGGTATTAGATGACAATCTTATCATATAATAAATAAATAAAATTATGTAAAATTTCACAACATCAACAAAACAAATTTAAGTTTTGAATAATTAAATTTTTTATGTTCAATTGAGATATGTCAACCACTTAGACAAACCTCTTTACATTGATATTAATTAACCTTTGGCTTTTGGCTGAGGATATCTCAACGATATATCTATCTAGTCTTTGACAATAACACCAACAACAAAAAACTTTAGAATCAATGTAAAGAATATACACTGCCCAATGCTTATTCGAAAGAGAATAAGAATGTCATGCCATCCAAATATGACAAAGCGATGGTAATAATAGTAGTAATGTAATAGCATTTTTTTTTACAGAACAATGATAATATTATGTTTGAAACATAGTATGAAACAATAAATAAAAAAATTGATAAATATTATTGAAAAAAACTAAAATCAATAAATAATACTAGATTAATGTAACATCAACTAAAAAAATTATCAGAATTTATGTGCAATTACTTGTACCCGCTTTCAAAAAAAAAATATGTGCATGCAATTTTCTTCGGTTTGGTTTAATTTTCAAAAATAAACTTTAAATTTGATCCGATTTAAATTTTTTTCATGAAAGAATACCTAAAAACATACAATAATATTCGATATTGAGTAGTTTTCAATTTTTAGAATCGATGTTTATTTGTATTGATTTAAATATAAAAACATTTTGACGTAGATGTGGACAAGTTTGTGTTGATGGCATGGGACAACAAGAACAAGAAAGACCACACAATTTACAATGAGCAACATAGAAGTGTTGGTTCGATGATATCTTATAGGAATAGAGAGGACGAAATTGCATTAAAGACAAGACAAAGCACATGGTGGATCAAAAATAATATATGCTATTTTTATTTGTTCTACCTTCCATTGAGACAGGCTAGGCCAGCTCCTTGAAGTAGAACGATTGATCCATTCAATTATTGTCACAGAAAGTGACTCTAAAATGATGTTTATTACTACAAATATAATACTCTATAGTAATGTTTCTGGCAATGGCATGTGCATACTCAGCTATTTTATTATAAGCACCAATGAGCCACAGAATTCGTGAGCAATGTTACATTTTTTTTTTCAAAAGAAGTCACAGAACTATACTTTAGACAAATAAGCATTACAATATATTTTTGGTTAGATTAATCTATTTTAATCTATGTAGTTTTATAATCGGTTTAATTTAAGCCACACTTGATCCTTGTCACGTCAATTATATATTGAAGTTATGGTAAAGAGATTTTAATTTTATTTTTGATAAAATAAATTTAGGGTGAGTTGATGATGTTTCAGTTCAAAGCAGAGAAGACCTTAGAGTATCCACATTCCACAATGAAAATACTCATTTTTGAGTACTTAACTGGAGCCCACGAGTACATATCACTCATTTATAATTTTTTAATAATAGTACATAATAAGTACTTAATCCCTCCAACCCAACATCTCTTAAAAAGTTCTAAATATGTTATACCATTAACACTTCTCACCAATACTTATACATCTTTATAAATTGGACACACAAAAAGAAAATAGGTACTCATGCTTATTGTAGAACGAGTACCTATTAAGTACTCAAATGTGTATTGCTCCAATGGTAATACCTAATAAGTATCATGAATACCTAATAGGTACTACACTATTGAAGATGATCTTAGGACTCAAAAAACACTTACAAATAGTATTTACATCCACCTCCTTTCAATTTCAAAGACACTAGTGGGGCTCGAACCTCAAGACTTGTCTTTTTACTACAATATTATAATTACAAATTTATATCATCTGTTCTCCTCAATCCACTTAAATACCTCAAATATGATTACTTTTGATAGAAAAACAGGTAAAAAAACAAATAAAAGAAAAAGACATTGTTAGAGGTGGGAATAGGCTAGGCCGAGCTAGGCTTTGCCAAGCCTGAGCCTGGCCTGTCAAAAAATCGAAGGTCTGAGCCTGGCCTGTGGCCTATCATAGGCTTAAATTCTATGCCTGAGCCTGGCCTTTTGAAAGTCTGATGTGGCCTGTTAGCCTGTTTAAAAGCCTATTTCATATGAACATATTTAAATAAATAATTATATTTATTTTGAAATATACTTATGAACTAATAAAATAATGTTCCATTTGATATTTTAGAGAATTTGACTATATATGTCATCATATTTCAATTCTAGTTTATAATAATATATTTATATATGTTAAAAACTAATGTAGATTAATAAACTTAAATTACTTAAAAAGTTAATAGATTTATAATTTAATCAAAGTATAAATTTTAATATATAAATAATAATCGTAATAAAAATATTATTCATGTTAACTTAAATAGGCCGGCCTAGTAGGCCTCAAAGGCTTTTTTAATGGCCTGCGGCTTGACCTTTTTAGCTAAATAGGCTTATAAAAAAGCATTTACCTGCTCTATTTAAAGAAATAGGCTGGCCTGGCCTGAGCCTATGTAGGCTAGGCCTTAAGGCCATGTAGGCCGGCCTGGCCTGTTCCCACCTCTAATTGTTGGCCATGGATCACACACCTATACCTAACTATTTATTTCACCTAATTTGTTTTTGTGAAATAGAGAAGAAAAAAAACAGAAGCTGAATTTGCTCATGAATTTCATAATCAAACAATAGTTATTTTGACTTTTGTTAATCAAACAATAGTGGCCATATATTTAGTGATTACGTGACTTAGACGATGACCACATTTTAGTAGCACTAATAGGTTCCTAAGTTCCTTTTCAAGTATTCAAACAGTGTTTAACTGTTAAGAGATATTTTTGTGCTTTTTATTGTCCAGGTTCTCTGCTTATAAAACTGTCCATAATAAAAAGAAAATGTGGAGCCTTGTGTCGGTCAGTTTCAAATAAGTTGAAAATCATTTCCATTCAATGGTAAACCATAACATTGAATGTAAGAATCTTAGGACAAAATTATTGTGATACATTGATACAACGATACCCCAAAATTGTTCGCCTCACCCGCTATAATAGGTGTTGCAACAATTATTACAAAAAACAATGACTTTTGATGAAGCGGAATATTCCCATAACCTTCCTAACATCTCACCCTTCGCCACCCGCAAGTGAAACAACGTGAAGAATTTATTCATTAGAAAGGTATATTCATAATTATCAAAATGCAAACGTTGTATTGCATTAAAAAAATGAAAAAAAAAAAAAAAACCTTCTTCCCATACGAACAAGAATCTACTTTGAAAATCAAACTCTTTCTTTTTCCTCTTTGCTATGTTGACTATAGTACTAGTAGTATTCGATTATACAGGTAGAATTGGTCTCCCAAAAAAAAAAAGTATATTTGGGCTCAAGTTTTATAGAAAATATAATAATAATTGAACTGAAGTGATTTATAAATTTTAATTAAACCCAATTTAGAACAATCTTCAATCATACTTTGTTTTTAGTCTGATCTTTAACCATGCACGTGTTCAAGTCCAAATAAACAACCGTTTACAATCACAACTTAATTGTCTCTTAATTGTAGATTTGTACAATTAGTGAACACGGCAGCTCCAACCTTTCACGGGTCTCAAAGCTACGAACACCCACCTAACTTCTAAATATCTTACCAAAAGTAGAGAATGATGGACGAAATATACAATTATGTGTGTATTTAACCCTCCAGTATCCAAAGGAATAGGTCACTAATAATCCAAAGTTTGATCAGAAAATAAATAAATCATGAATAACATCGTTCCAGTTTAGATTCTTTGGCCGGAAACTAAATAAATTATGAACATCGTCCCAGTTTAGATTCAAATTTGAATTATCAAGAACAACTCATCTTTAACTCAAACTTGTTAATCACTTGAGCACAATCAAGTGGTTATAATAAAAGAAATGTATGTGAAGGAATATACACATACATGTGACATATTTAACTTGTTTTGCAATGAAAGGCAAATAATGTTCGGAAAGGTTTTTACACAAACTTGAAGAGGGAAAAAAAATCAAATCGAAGATGTATATCCAACCTTGCACCTCAAATCAAATATAGACTACATAAAAATTTGCATTCCACTGAAGAAATCTTACGATTGCAAATTTAAAAGGCTTTATAGCTACCATAACCAACTCTCAACAATCTTCACAGAAAAAAAACAAGCAATGCCATCAAAAGACTGTTTTAAGACTGTTTTAATAATGTCTTTTCCAAGAAAAACACAATCTATGGTTCGTAATATTTTTCACAGTTTCTGATTTGAATTTCAAATGTAAATCCAAAGAATCAGTAGCCAGTTCTCAGTCAAGAACTGATGAGAAGGAGGAAATTCAGGCTATTTTTGTTTGAATTATCTAGGTTTAAGCTTATACCGATTAGTGCATTTAGTACTATATTTATATAGGGGTTAAACAGATGACTTAATACTTTCACTGAGAGCCCATATAGCTGACCATATTTATACTTTTCTGGAGACCAACCTCAGTTGGTGTTATGTTAGATAATGTACAGGGACAAGTAATCTAGGAACAAGATATAGTTTATGAGCAATGACTGTGATAGGATCCCTCTGACTATAACTCTATGATAGGATCCCCTCTGACTATAACTCTTGCCATCAAGGCCTCAATTATATAGAGAAGATATTGTCTTTTAAATTGCTTAGCATGTAAGTATGTTAACTCCTGGTATGGGTCCAATAAAATTAAACCTATATGGCTCGGATGACCGCCAGTATAGAGGGGTGAAGAAGCAGACACGCAAAGCATTAGACTTTTTTGAACAGCAAAAGTATACTTGTATACTAAACCCACAACGGGGAGCAGTACAAGAGGTACTATACCCAATAAGAAACAATTTCCAAAAATGCTCTTATGGCCTAAAACTTACCCAAGAGCAACCACCAAAACAGCAAAAATATAAACATCCCAACCTAGCATAAATACAACTACCGAAGTAAGCATTCTAGAGGGAATTTGGTCCATTCCTAACTCAAACAAAACACACCAGGCCTGCTAGCCACAAAGCATTAGACTACAATGAGGCCTTTGGTCAAATGGTCGCTCACTTTGTATAGGCACTTAAACAGGTATTTAACCTCCTAGTCCTAGGAATAGAGCCCTTGTACAACAAGGGGAAAAAATACACTAAACTTTGACCAGTGACCACTGGCAGCCTAACTATCACAAGACTCTAACATTAGCTGTATATCTATATTCTATGGTAAATTAAACTATGAATACAAAGTGAATGAGAACTATTATAAGTAACTGAGCCAATGCACATATGTTGAATTGCATATATACTTACTTACAAATGCACCAAGTATGGAACAAAACACATGTTATGTTTCCACCCCAAAAGCGCATTCGATTCTTAAATTACACAAAACACAGAACGATCCGCACCATATTAGTGTGCCTACCAACAACTATCTATCACAAGTAACACAATCTTCCATCCTTTAACAACCTTACTTAAACCCAAAATATTGAAGTAGCTCATTCCTTATTTTGGTCTCAAAAGATAGGTGAAACTAAATTGGTTCTCCAAACATAAATTTTTTAGTATCAGAACATCAAAATATATTCATCGAGTTTTTTATTTGAAACAAAATCATCATCAAATTGTAGTAATAATAATTGAATATGCATCAAAATTGTGTTTTCCTCTAAGAAAAACTATCAATATTAAACATTAAGTCACAGTCACAAAACTAAATACCCTAAAAGACAGAACAATCTCAACAAACGAATTAAAGAAGCATAAGAACAAAATCACTTTCCACCTGCTCAACCAAGCATAAACAACAAGTACATAAAATCAAATCTCATACACAACATTTGAATATTGTAATTATTCTATTAATTAATAAGTCTTCATAAACTATCCAAAATCAAACAAACTACATTTAACAAACCCTAATTCCATGACATCTCATCACATCAAATAAGCAGGTGAAAATTCGAAGAGCAATCAGACGGGGCTGAGAAGCTGAGAAAGTGTTGGTTTGGGTTCAGAATTCATACCGATGATGATAATCAAAGGAATGAAACCGTAATGAGCGATCACCTTTGTTTTTTTCATTCCCCATGTTGTCCATTCCTTAACGGAATCAATCACTGAACGATCTTCAGCTCCTTTGGAACCCTTTGAGTTCTTCCCCTTCGCCCTCAGAGAAACCCTAGAAGCCATTGTTATTCGCTTTTTTTTCTCTGTGAAATTGGTTTGATCTGAAATAGGATTCGATTGGTAAAGCTTAAACCCTAATTATAGTGATGGCCGTGTCGTTTAAGTTTTTTTTTTTTTTTTTCTCAAAGGCCCATGTCGTTTAGGCTACGTGGCTCGATTAGATTGAATGCTCAACTTTGCTGCATACGACATATATATACTGTCGTTTAATCCAAAAAAAAAAAAAAAAAACTACAACAAAATAAAAAGCTGGCTTGATTTTATTAATTAATTGGTGTCTTTTTTGTTGGTAAGATGATTGTTTTATTTTTTTACCAAAAATTATTTATCAAGAAAGTGGGGTAATGTGGCGAAAAACATGGTTGATATTAGTTGACAATGTAAAATTATTGTACACCGTCAGTGCATATCAATTAAATTCAATTTGAAATAGCATGATATATATGTTCTTTTCTGATTTTTCTATGAAATTTGAAAATTAAAAATGATTTTATATCTTGACTATGTTATACTTACATCTTTCCCTACCTTCACGGTGCCTTAAGTTGTCGACATGTTATAATTATGAAAAATCTAGAATATAATCTATTTATAATTATTTGTTGCTATTTTCTCTTTCAATTTATGCTACAATGTTAGTATTTTTCAAGTGGTTTAATAGCTTCTTCTTTGATTCATGTTGCTAACATGATTGTTCTTTCCTATTTTTCAAGTGGTTTTTTTGTTTTCACACATAATAGTCAAATATATACACGTTAGTGCAATAACAAAATAAAAGAGCGGACAGACGGCCACTCTGTGGCCGTCTGCACGCTAGTGATCAATAATAACAAAGAATGAACAATAATGTTGTTATGATGGAGACCAACGATGATTGATGCATTGAATAATTTTGAGCCAAACACCCCGCATTGGGGAGATGGAAGTTATGAGTGGTCAAACTCTAAAAATAAAAAAAAATCGATGTCACCACAAGCGTGTCGACTTTAATAGGGCGTCAAGAGTTTTTTATAAAGTCATAAATGGTCATACAATCCCATAAAGAACTATTAACTTTCTCCACTTTATAAAGTCATTTATTTTTCGATCCCCCGCAACTGCGATCGGAAGGGGACTGAAACACTTGATGTCAGCACTGACCACCGAACCAGATTCAACTGGTGGTGAAAAAAAATCATCTATTTATTAGAATTTGAATTCTCTAAATTTGTTTTCCCTAAATTCATCTACATTCAACTAAAAATAAACTAAGAGAGAGAAAATATTATATATTTAGGTGCATTTATGTATGTTGTAAAGACCAAAATACCCTGGAGTTTTCCCTAAATGTAGAAAATTTAGGAAACTAGTATGATTTTAGCGAATCCAAATTCTATTTATTACTACATTGGCATAATGTGAAGTACTCATTACATACTTAAGCGCACAAATCAAAAGAGTTGACCTTTGATTTAACTCGTGAAGAATGAGATACACAACGAAGAACACGTCATTTTGGAAAAATAACGAACGCATAGATGTACCGAGTCGTCAATCACCCATAACTTTTGCTCCTTTATCAAAGGACTAAAACTCAACACATTCCGTTAATGGAGAACTCTAGAGTTTGTCAAAGAGTGTTGAAGTAAACATAAAATTTATTTTTTTTAAATTTTAATTTAATGATTAGACAAACACAAGTCCCGCAGAAACATGCAAAATTCAACGAGCAATGCAAATTCAACATCAATAGAGAAAGACACGTGAAAAACAAGCTTCACATATATGACGAGCCACAATGTGTCTCTCGTGCAAACATGGCTAGTGGAGAAAAGTCATCATTCGACTTGCTCATAGATGACTAGTCTCAATGAGACTTACTTCGTCATTTGACATAATTTACTTGATTTCATATGTTAAATCTACTATTTGGGCGTAATCTTCAACCTATCAATATTGGGCTTAAGCTACCATACTATATGGTTGTATAAAATAAATAAATGTTTTACATAAATGCTTTTATATAAGTTGTTAAACAATGTTCAAACTATTTTTCATTTTTTATTTTTGTATCTTAATCATCTCCGAGTTGTTTAACAAATTGTGTCTATCTTTCTATTTAAACAAAATTACTAAAGAAGTAGATTGAAAAATGTGCAGTCACTTTTCATGGAGTTTCCCAAGCAATTTTGTCTTTGTTTCATCATTCGAGCACCATGCTAAAATGATAACTCAAATTATTCTTCCTCTTTCTCATTTTAAATAAAACCATAACTCTCTTATTGCTTTGACTTTGTGTTCATCAGTTTTGTATTTGAACAATTCGACTATGATTTTCTTTATTAAAAAGTAAGAAAGTGTTGTCTTTTATTTTCCTGTATAAGACCCCTTGCATTTAATTTTTTAGCAGCTATGAATTTTTCTTTTTCTCATTTTAAATAAAACCACAACTCTCTTATTGCTTTGATTTTGTGTTCATCAATTTCGTATTTGAACAATTCAACCGTGATTTCTTTGATTAAAAGGTAAGAAAGTGTTGTCTTTTATTTTTCTGTATAAGACATTTGTACGTTCTCTTATGATTGTGATCAACTTTGTTTTTTTGTTGCTGAATGTGAGCTTTGTTAGCCTCATAGCGAGTTACAAGCCGCACTGTTTGAAGCGGAGCATTTGGGCATTACAAATATCATATATGGAGATCAAGATATGCAGATTTAACGTAATCACGCTATTTCTTTTGATACAATTTAGTATAATGAAATTGTTAATGGTATAATAACATTTTATTTATTTAAACTCATAGGCTGCATTTTATTGGCGGGTTATGATATCATCCCATTAGAGAGCACATGCATAGATATTTGAGAAACATGGGACCAATTGTTGTAGGATTCCATTGGATTAGCGAAATGGATGCGATCTGAGTAAGTATTTATTTGACTTAAATATAATTTTGGTCCCATATTTTTAAAAAAATGAAGTTTTGTTCCCCTATTTTAAAAATCAAATTTTTGGTCGATTTCAATTTTTTTTAGTTTTGGTCCCCCTCCATTTTAAGTTCAATTTTACACATGTGTCAAAATTAATTTTGACTTGCATTGCACATAACTTCATTTTGCATGAATATTATTATATCATTCCCTTAGTTTTTATTAACAAACTCACCGTAATATAAGACATTTTTTTTACATAAGTTCGCATAATAGACATAGACAAACGCGAAACATGTCTGTCTGGCCGCTAGTTTTTAATAATTAAAAATAATGACTTTTATCTTTTTATGTTAGACATTGTTATGCTTTTTTTGCGCTTGTTTGATCGTAGAACACATGTTAAAAAAATTATATTGGTATCGTATAGTCTTGTCGCTGCAAGACATATCTCGAACTCGTCATCTCTCTCACATTCGTGATCTCTGGAACCTAGCCTAGACACAACGCCGCTATGAAAAAGGGAAACGGGGAGGTAACTGCGTTTTGGGATATAGAGAATTGTTGTATACCAAAGAAGACTGATCCACAACTTTAGACAAAATCTTCAAGTCATCTTTCGTATGGGGGATTTTGGGACGGACGTGAAGTTCAAGGTGTATGGAGTAATGGATTAGAGTTGATCATTGTTCTTGGACCGACATCTTCCCATGGTTTTGTTGTATATCTCCCATCATAAAATTCTAACATCATGAATTCATCGATATTATACCCAGTCTTGTTAAATTGAAATTTCACCTTGTCCTTGATCGAAAAGGCAATCAAGTAGAGATCATTTTTTTTAATAATAAAACTGGCTGATTTGTCTTCCGTAATTACAACTTCAATCTCAAGTAAAGGGTATTTGTCTCTAGAACAGTGTGAACTTTGAAGCTCTTCAAAAACACTTTCGTCGACACACGCCATCACCCTGATCCAACTTATTATTTCTATATAGTTTTCAGCACTAGTCCCAACATCTTTGAGTTATGACATTATCGTGGGACGTGGATGAAAGGTGCATTACAAGTTCGTCGTGTAACTTTTGATTTATTTCTCATGTTTTACCGGTAAGAGATTTAATTGAGTCGTCACCCTAGAAATCACCATTTTATAATCTAATGGTATAATAACATTTTATTTATGTAAACTCATAGGCTTTGTTCAACATAAATTGAAAGGGCTAGCACATAAACAAATTTGGATGTTCAATTCACGTGAAAGATACGACAGTTGATTCATCTTCTTCATGGATGTTAGTCCTCCGCAATCGTTGTTTGCTTCAAGTAATCATACTCTTTGCGGGGTTCAAAGTTTTGCGACAAGGGTATATAAAGTATTTCAAAGAAATATATATATATATATATATATATATATATATATATATATATATATATATATATATATATATATATATATATATATATATATTAAATTAAACATTGTCGTAGTGATTACACAAATTAGAGCACTTCATTATAATAAGATATGTGATTAGAAACTTGGTACAAACGTGTTGGTACAAGGGCGGTACTCGTGAAAGTGTGTGGATAAGTGATTATTTTCAAGAACCGTAGAACATAACAAACACGAAGGGATCATCAACACAAAGAAGACTGATCCACAACTTTAGACAAAATCTTCAAGTCATCTTTGCGTATGGGGGATTTTGGGACGGACGTGAAGGTCAAGGTGTATGGAGTAATGGATTAGAGTTGATCATTGTTCTTGGACCGACATCTTCCCATGGTTTTGTTGTATATCTCCCATCATAAAATTCAAACATCGTGAATTCATCGATATTATACCCAGTGTTGTTAAATTGAAATTTCACCTTGTCCTTGATCGAAAAGGCAATCAAGTAGAGATAATTTTTTTTAATAATAAAACTGGCCGATTTGTCTTCCGTAATTACAACTTCAATATCAAGTAAAGGGTATTTGTCTCTAGAACAGTGTGAACTTTGAAGCTCTTCAAAAACACTTCCGTCGACACACGCCATCACTCTAATCCAACTTATTATTTCTATATAGTTTTCAGCACTAGTCCCAACATCTTTGAGTTATGACATTATCGTGGGACGTGGATGAAAGGTGCATTACAAGTTCGTTGTGTAACTTTTGATTTATTTCTCATGTTTTACCAGTAAGAGATTTATTTGAGTCGTCACCCTAGAAATCACCATTTTATAATCTAATGGTATAATAACATTTTATTTATTTAAACTCATAGGCTTTGTTCAACATAAATTGAAACGGCTAGCACATAAACAAATTTGGATGTTCAATTCACGTGAAAGATACGACAGTTGATTCATCTTCTTCATGGATGTTAGTCCTCCGCAATCGTTGTTTGCTTCAAGTAATCATACTCTTTGCGGGGTTCAAAGTTTTGCGACAAGGGTATATAAAGTATTTCAAAGAAATATATATATATATATATATATATATATATATATATATATATATATATATATATTAAATTAAACATTGTCGTAGTGATTACACAAATTAGAGCACTTCATTATAATAAGATATGTGATTAGAAACTTGGTACAAACGTGTTGGTACAAGGGCGGTACTCGTGAAAGTGTGTGGATAAGTGATTATTTTCAAGAACCGTAGAACATAACAAACACGAAGGGATCATCAACACAAAGAAGACTGATCCACAACTTTAGACAAAATCTTCAAGTCATCTTTGCGTATGGGGGATTTTGGGACGGACGTGAAGGTCAAGGTGTATGGAGTAATAATATAGAGTTGATCATTGTTCTTGGACCGACATCTTCTCATGGTTTTGTTGTATATCTCCCATCATAAAATTCTAACATCGTGAATTCATCGATATTATATCCAGTCTTGTTAAATTGAAATTTCACCTTGTCCTTGATCGAAAAGGCAATCAAGTAGAGATCATTTTTTTTAATAATAAAACTGGCCGACTTGTCTTCCGTAATTACAACTTCAATATCAAGTAAAGGGTATTTGTCTCTAGAACAGTGTGAACTTTGAAGCTCTTCAAAAACACTTCCGTCGACACACGACATCACTCTAATCCAACTTATTATTTCTATATAGTTTTCAGCACTAGTCCCAACATCTTTGAGTTATGACATTATCGTGGGACGTGGATGAAAGGTGCATTACAAGTTCGTTGTGTAACTTTTGATTTATTTCTCATATTTTACCGGTAAGAGATTTAATTGAGTCGTCACCCTAAAAATCACCATTTTATAATCTAATGGTATAATAACATTTTATTTATGTAAACTCATAGGCTTTGTTCAACATAAATTGAAAGGGCTAGCACATAAACAAATTTGGATGTTCAATTCACGTGAATGATACGACAGTTGATTCATATATATATATATATATATATATATATATATATATATATATATATATATATATATATATATATATATATTAAATTATACATTGTCGTAGTGATTACACAAATTAGAGCACTTCATTATAATAAGATATGTGATTAGAAACTTGGTACAAACGTGTTGGTACAAGGGCGGTACTCGTGAAAGTGTGTGGATAAGTGATTATTTTCAAGAACCGTAGAACATAACAAACACGAAGGGATCATCAACACAAAGAAGACTGATCCACAACTTTAGACAAAATCTTCAAGTCATCTTTGCGTATGGGGGATTTTGGGACGGACGTGAAGGTCAAGGTGTATGGAGTAATGGATTAGAGTTGATCATTGTTCTTGGACCGACATCTTCTCATGGTTTTGTTGTATATCTCCCATCATAAAATTCTAACATCGTGAATTCATCGATATTATATCCAGTCTTGTTAAATTGAAATTTCACCTTGTCCTTGATCGAAAAGGCAATCAAGTAGAGATCATTTTTTTTAATAATAAAACTGGCCGATTTGTCTTCCGTAATTACAACTTCAATATCAAGTAAAGGGTATTTGTCTCTAGAACAGTGTGAACTTTGAAGCTCTTCAAAAACACTTCCGTCGACACACGACATCACTCTAATCCAACTTATTATTTCTATATAGTTTTCAGCACTAGTCCCAACATCTTTGAGTTATGACATTATCGTGGGACGTGGATGAAAGGTGCATTACAAGTTCGTTGTGTAACTTTTGATTTATTTCTCATATTTTACCGGTAAGAGATTTAATTGAGTCGTCACCCTAAAAATCACCATTTTATAATCTAATGGTATAATAACATTTTATTTATGTAAACTCATAGGCTTTGTTCAACATAAATTGAAAGGGCTAGCACATAAACAAATTTGGATGTTCAATTCACGTGAATGATACGACAGTTGATTCATCTTCTTCATGGATGTTAGTCCTCCGCAATCGTTGTTTGCTTCAAGTAATCATACTCTTTGCGGGGTTCAAAGTTTTGCGACAAGGGTATATAAAGTATTTCAAAGAAATATATATATATATATATATATATATATATATATATATATATATATATATATATATATATATTAAATTAAACATTGTCGTAGTGATTACACAAATTAGAGCACTTCATTATAATAAGATATGTGATTAGAAACTTGGTACAAACGTGTTGGTACAAGGGCGGTACTCGTGAAAGTGTGTGGATAAGTGATTATTTTCAAGAACCGTAGAACATAACAAACACGAAGGGATCATCAACACAAAGAAGACTGATCCACAACTTTAGACAAAATCTTCAAGTCATCTTTGCGAATGGGGGATTTTGGGACGGACGTGAAGGTCAAGGTGTATGGAGTAATGGATTAGAGTTGATCATTGTTCTTGGACCAACATCTTCCCATGGTTTTGTTGTATATCTCCCATCATAAAATTCTAACATCGTGAATTCATCGATATTATACCCAGTCTTGTTAAATTGAAATTTCACCTTGTCCTTGATCGAAAAGGCAATCAAGTAGAGATCATTTTTTTTAATAATAAAACTGGCCGATTTGTCTTCCGTAATTACAACTTCAATATCAAGTAAAGGGTATTTGTCTCTAGAACAGTGTGAACTTTGAAGCTCTTCAAAAACACTTCCGTCGACACACGTCATCACTCTAATCCAACTTATTATTTCTATATAGTTTTCAGCACTAGTCCCAACATCTTTGAGTTATGACATTATCGTGGGACGTGGATGAAAGGTGCATTACAAGTTCGTTGTGTAACTTTTGATTTATTTCTCATGTTTTACCGGTAAGAGATTTAATTGAGTCGTCACCCTAAAAATCACCATTTTATAATCTAATGGTATAATAACATTTTATTTATGTAAACTCATAGGCTTTGTTCAACATAAATTGAAAGGGCTAGCACATAAACAAATTTGGATGTTCAATTCACGTGAATGATACGACAGTTGATTCATCTTCTTCATGGATGTTAGTCCTCCGCAATCGTTGTTTGCTTCAAGTAATCATACTCTTTGCGGGGTTCAAAGTTTTGCGACAAGGGTATATAAAGTATTTCAAAGAAATATATATATATATATATATATATATATATATATATATATATATATATATATATATATATATTAAATTAAACATTGTCGTAGTGATTACACAAATTAGAGCACTTCATTATAATAAGATATGTGATTAGAAACTTGGTACAAACGTGTTGGTACAAGGGCGGTACTCGTGAAAGTGTGTGGATAAGTGATTATTTTCAAGAACCGTAGAACATAACAAACACGAAGGGATCATCAACACAAAGAAGACTGATCCACAACTTTAGACAAAATCTTCAAGTCATCTTTGCGTATGGGGGATTTTGGGACGGACGTGAAGGTCAAGGTGTATGGAGTAATGGATTAGAGTTGATCATTGTTCTTGGACCGACATCTTCCCATGGTTTTGTTGTATA
This sequence comes from Trifolium pratense, assembly GCF_020283565.1. Lineage (NCBI taxonomy): Eukaryota > Viridiplantae > Streptophyta > Magnoliopsida > Fabales > Fabaceae > Trifolium > Trifolium pratense. The sequence goes on along the minus strand of NC_060061.1, from coordinate 5,076,045 downwards.
TCTCCCATCATAAAATTCTAACATCGTGAATTCATCGATATTATACCCAGTCTTGTTAAATTGAAATTTCACCTTGTCCTTGATCGAAAAGGCAATCAAGTAGAGATCATTTTTTTTAATAATAAAACTGGCCGATTTGTCTTCCGTAATTACAACTTCAATATCAAGTAAAGGGTATTTGTCTCTAGAACAGTGTGAACTTTGAAGCTCTTCAAAAACACTTCCGTCGACACACGACATCACTCTAATCCAACTTATTATTTCTATATAGTTTTCAGCACTAGTCCCGACATCTTTGAGTTATGACTTTATCGTGGGACGTGGATGAAAGGTGCATTACAAGTTCGTTGTGTAACTTTTGATTTATTTCTCATGTTTTACCGGTAAGAGATTTAATTGAGTCGTCACCCTAAAAATCACCATTTTATAATCTAATGGTATAATAACATTTTATTTATTTAAACTCATAGGCTTTGTTCAACATAAATTGAAAGGGCTAGCACATAAACAAATTTGGATGTTCAATTCACGTGAAAGATACGATAGTTGATTCATCTTCTTCATGGATGTTAGTCCTCCGCAATCGTTGTTTGCTTCAAGTAATCATACTCTTTGCGGGGTTCAAAGTTTTGCGACAAGGGTATATAAAGTATTTCAAAGAAATATATATATATATATATATATATATATATATATATATATATATATTAAATTAAACATTGTCGTAGTGATTACACAAATTAGAGCACTTCATTATAATAAGATATGTGATTAGAAACTTGGTACAAACGTGTTGGTACAAGGGCGGTACTCGTGAAAGTGTGTGGATAAGTGTTTATTTTCAAGAACCGTAGAACATAACAAACACGAAGGGATCATCAACACAAAGAAGACTGATCCACAACTTTAGACAAAATCTTCAAGTCATCTTTGCGTATGGGGGATTTTGGGACGGACGTGAAGGTCAAGGTGTATGGAGTAACGGATTAGAGTTGATCATTGTTCTTGGACCGAAATCTTCCCATGGTTTTGTTGTATATCTCCCATCATAAAATTCTAACAACGTGAATTCATCGATATTATACCCAGTCTTGTTAAATTGAAATTTCACCTTGTCCTTGATCGAAAAGGCAATCAAGTAGAGATCATTTTTTTTAATAATAAAACTGGCCGGTTTGTCTTCCGTAATTACAACTTCAATATCAAGTAAAGGGTATTTGTCTCTAGAACAGTGTAAACTTTGAAGCTCTTCAAAAACACTTCCGTCGACACACGCCATCACTCTAATCCAACTTATTATTTCTATATAGTTTTCAGCACTAGTCCCAACATCTTTGAGTTATGACATTATCGTGGGACGTGGATGAAAGGTGCATTACAAGTTCGTTGTGTAACTTTTGATTTATTTCTCATGTTTTACCGGTAAGAGATTTAATTGAGTCGTCACCCTAAAAATCACCATTTTATAATCTAATGGTATAATAACATTTTATTTATGTAAACTCATAGGCTTTGTTCAACATAAATTGAAAGGGCTAGCACATAAACAAATTTGGATGTTCAATTCACGTGAATGATACGACAGTTGATTCATCTTCTTCATGGATGTTAGTCCTCCGCAATCGTTGTTTGCTTCAAGTAATCATACTCTTTGCGGGGTTCAAAGTTTTGCGACAAGGGTATATAAAGTATTTCAAAGAAATATATATATATATATATATATATATATATATATATATATATATATATATATTAAATTAAACATTGTCGTAGTGATTACACAAATTAGAGCACTTCATTATAATAAGATATGTGATTAGAAACTTGGTACAAACGTGTTGGTACAAGGGCGGTACTCGTGAAAGTGTGTGGATAAGTGATTATTTTCAAGAACCGTAGAACATAACAAACACGAAGGGATCATCAACACAAAGAAGACTGATCCACAACTTTAGACAAAATCTTCAAGTCATCTTTGCGTATGGGGGATTTTGGGACGGACGTGAAGGTCAAGGTGTATGGAGTAATGGATTAGAGTTGATCATTGTTCTTGGACCGACATCTTCCCATGGTTTTGTTGTATATCTCCCATCATAAAATTCTAACATCGTGAATTCATCGATATTATACCCAGTCTTGTTAAATTGAAATTTCACCTTGTCCTTGATCGAAAAGGCAATCAAGTAGAGATCATTTTTTTTAATAATAAAACTGGCCGATTTGTCTTCCGTAATTACAACTTCAATATCAAGTAAAGGGTATTTGTCTCTAGAACAGTGTGAACTTTGAAGCTCTTCAAAAACACTTCCGTCGACACACGACATCACTCTAATCCAACTTATTATTTCTATATAGTTTTCAGCACTAGTCCCGACATCTTTGAGTTATGACTTTATCGTGGGACGTGGATGAAAGGTGCATTACAAGTTCGTTGTGTAACTTTTGATTTATTTCTCATGTTTTACCGGTAAGAGATTTAATTGAGTCGTCACCCTAAAAATCACCATTTTATAATCTAATGGTATAATAACATTTTATTTATTTAAACTCATAGGCTTTGTTCAACATAAATTGAAAGGGCTAGCACATAAACAAATTTGGATGTTCAATTCACGTGAAAGATACGATAGTTGATTCATCTTCTTCATGGATGTTAGTCCTCCGCAATCGTTGTTTGCTTCAAGTAATCATACTCTTTGCGGGGTTCAAAGTTTTGCGACAAGGGTATATAAAGTATTTCAAAGAAATATATATATATATATATATATATATATTAAATTAAACATTGTCGTAGTGATTACACAAATTAGAGCACTTCATTATAATAAGATATGTGATTAGAAACTTGGTACAAACGTGTTGGTACAAGGGCGGTACTCGTGAAAGTGTGTGGATAAGTGTTTATTTTCAAGAACCGTAGAACATAACAAACACGAAGGGATCATCAACACAAAGAAGACTGATCCACAACTTTAGACAAAATCTTCAAGTCATCTTTGCGAATGGGGGATTTTGGGACGGACGTGAAGGTCAAGGTGTATGGAGTAATGGATTAGAGTTGATCATTGTTCTTGGACCGACATCTTCCCATGGTTTTGTTGTATATCTCCCGTCATAAAATTCTAACATCGTGAATTCATCGATATTATACCCAGTCTTGTTAAATTGAAATTTCACCTTGTCCTTGATCGAAAAGGCAATCAAGTAGAGATCATTTTTTTTAATAATAAAACTGGCCGATTTGTCTTCCGTAATTACAACTTCAATATCAAGTAAAAGGTATTTGTCTCTAGAACAGTGTGAACTTTGAAGCTCTTCAAAAACACTTCCGTCGACACACGCCATCACTCTAATCCAACTTATTATTTCTATATAGTTTTCAGCACTAGTCCCAACATCTTTGAGTTATGACATTATCGTGGGACGTGGATGAAAGGTGCATTACAAGTTCGTTGTGTAACTTTTGATTTATTTCTCATGTTTTACCGGTAAGAGATTTAATTGAGTCGTCACCCTAAAAATCACCATTTTATAATCTAATGGTATAATAACATTTTATTTATGTAAACTCATAGGCTTTGTTCAACATAAATTGAAAGGGCTAGCACATAAACAAATTTGGATGTTCAATTCACGTGAATGATACGACAGTTGATTCATCTTCTTCATGGATGTTAGTCCTCCGCAATCGTTGTTTGCTTCAAGTAATCATACTCTTTGCGGGGTTCAAAGTTTTGCGACAAGGGTATATAAAGTATTTATATATATATATATATTAAATTAAACATTGTCGTAGTGATTACACAAATTAGAGCACTTCATTATAATAAGATATGTGATTAGAAACTTGGTACAAACGTGTTGGTACAAGGGCGGTACTCGTGAAAGTGTGTGGATAAGTGATTATTTTCAAGAACCGTAGAACATAACAAACACGAAGGGATCATCAACACAAAGAAGACTGATCCACAACTTTAGACAAAATCTTCAAGTCATCTTTGCGAATGGGGGATTTTGGGACGGACGTGAAGGTCAAGGTGTATGGAGTAATGGATTAGAGTTGATCATTGTTCTTGGACCAACATCTTCCCATGGTTTTGTTGTATATCTCCCATCATAAAATTCTAACATCGTGAATTCATCGATATTATACCCAGTCTTGTTAAATTGAAATTTCACCTTGTCCTTGATCGAAAAGGCAATCAAGTAGAGATCATTTTTTTTAATAATAAAACTGGCCGATTTGTCTTCCGTAATTACAACTTCAATATCAAGTAAAGGGTATTTGTCTCTAGAACAGTGTGAACTTTGAAGCTCTTCAAAAACACTTCCGTCGACACACGCCATCACTCTAATCCAACTTATTATTTCTATATAGTTTTCAGCACTAGTCCCAACATCTTTGAGTTATGACATTATCGTGGGACGTGGATGAAAGGTGCATTACAAGTTCGTTGTGTAACTTTTGATTTATTTCTCATGTTTTACCGGTAAGAGATTTAATTGAGTCGTCACCCTAAAAATCACCATTTTATAATCTAATGGTATAATAACATTTTATTTATGTAAACTCATAGGCTTTGTTCAACATAAATTGAAAGGGCTAGCACATAAACAAATTTGGATGTTCAATTCACGTGAATGATACGACAGTTGATTCATCTTCTTCATGGATGTTAGTCCTCCGCAATCGTTGTTTGCTTCAAGTAATCATACTCTTTGCGGGGTTCAAAGTTTTGCGACAAGGGTATATAAAGTATTTCAAAGAAATATATATATATATATATATATATATATATATATATATATATATATATATATATATATATATATATATATATATATATATATATTAAATTAAACATTGTCGTAGTGATTACACAAATTAGAGCGCTTCATTATAATAAGATATGTGATTAGAAACTTGGTACAAACGTGTTGGTACAAGGGCGGTACTCGTGAAAGTGTGTGGATAAGTGATTATTTTCAAGAACCGTAGAACATAACAAACACGAAGGGATCATCAACACAAAGAAGACTGATCCACAACTTTAGACAAAATCTTCAAGTCATCTTTGCGTATGGGGGATTTTGGGACGGACGTGAAGGTCAAGGTGTATGGAGTAATGGATTAGAGTTGATCATTGTTCTTGGACCGACATCTTCCCATGGTTTTGTTGTATATATCCCATCATAAAATTCTAACATCGTGAATTCATCGATATTATACCCAGTCTTGTTAAATTGAAATTTCACCTTGTCCTTGATCGAAAAGGCAATCAAGTAGAGATCATTTTTTTAATAATAAAACTGGCCGATTTGTCTTCCGTAATTACAACTTCAATATGTAAAGGGTATTTGTCTTTAGAACAGTGTGAACTTTGAAGCTCTTCAAAAACACTTCCGTCGACACACGCCATCACTCTAATCCAACTTATTATTTCTATATAGTTTTCAGCACTAGTCCCAACATCTTTGAGTTATGACTTTATCGTGGGACGTGGATGAAAGGTGCATTACAAGTTCGTTGTGTAACTTTTGATTTATTTCTCATGTTTTACCGGTAAGAGATTTAATTGAGTCGTCACCCTAGAAATCACCATTTTATAATCTAATGGTATAATAACATTTTATTTATTTAAACTCATAGGCTTTGTTCAACATAAATTGAAAGGGCTAGCACATAAACAAATTTGGATGTTCAATTCACGTGAAAGATACGACAGTTGATTCATCTTCTTCATGTATGTTAGTCCTCCGCAATCGTTGTTTGCTTCAAGTAATCATACTCTTTGCGGGTTCAAAGTTTTGCGACAAGGGTATATAAAGTATTTCAAAGAAATATATATATATATATATATATATATATATATATATATATATATATATATATATATTAAATTAAACATTGTCGTAGTGATTACACAAATTAGGGCACTTCATTATAATAAGATATGTGATTAGAAACTTGGTACAAACGTGTTGGTACAAGGGCGGTACTCGTGAAAGTGTGTGGATAAGTGATTATTTTCAAGAACCGTAGAACATAACAAACACGAAGGGATCATCAACACAAGGCTGACAGAAATCATAATAACCAGCAAAATTCGAGACAGATACCTAAATGGAAACGACCAAGTCAAGGCTTAATTAAAGCAAATTGCAAGGCTAACTTGCCGTTGATGGATATTGAGGATTCGGAATTATCTTATGCAATGACGATGATGACGACCTCAACTACTTTTGTTTGAATTATTTATTTATTTATGAGATACTAATGAAAAGACAATCATGTCCCTCTTTGCACCACATAAGGTCACGTAGCCCATTGATATTCTTACATTTTCAATTTTTTTGTTATATGATATATATATATATATATATATATATATATATATATATATATATATATATATATATATATATATATATATATATAAAAGAAAAGAAAATACTGTGGAATCTCAATTGTCCTTATTGAAAAATTGACACATAAAAATTTTATCTAGATTGTTTAACAATGTTCAAACTATTTTTTTTTGTATGTTAATCATCTTCAAGTCGTTTAACCTTTTATAATACGATTTGAAGATATTAAACAATCTATTACATACATTTATATGTATCATGTCAGATAAAATTTTTAATTTCAAATTAATTTCTTTAATTTTATTTTTGAATTAATAATTAGTTGAAGAAAAAATAGTGAAATTGAGGGGTGCAAACAACAATCCGAAACAACGAAAGAAGTATCGTTTAGCAGTTGAAGGCTTGGGGGTTATATGGTAAAAGAATAGGAGAGAGAAAGATATTTGTTCGTTTTCCGTAAAACCCAAAACCCTACTTCTCCTTCTTACTGTGATTTGTATTATCCTTCTTCTTACAGTGTCTCACCTCCCATTTTCCAACTGATTCTAATTCTACCGAAACCTTCATTCAATGGTAGATTTTTCACAAATCTAAAGCAATACAAGACGAAGTAACTACTTGTATTTTGCTAAACACATGATATGTCCTAAAAAGGTTTTATAGCAAGCGAATATGATATTATAATATGAATCATTAAAACTGAGATTAATGTTGATGCACTGAGAATCAGTTTTAATGGTTTTTCTTTTCTAAAAATGATCTTCCAGCATATTACTACAGAGAAAGGAATCTGTACGCGCAAAGGAATAGACGAATAATTGGTTGCTAAATTCTTAACATATTTTTAACATTGCATGATTTATGCTGAAACACAGACACCAAGCATGACTTCGTTAATAGTGTGATTAACACCACAACCACGTTACTAGTACTCCCTAAGTGCTATTTTTGATATAGAATAAGTACAAAATGTTCAGTGCACAGAAACATGCCAACCTGTAGGTTAAATAATTGAAATCCACTTTTTTATTCAGTTTACATAATTATACTATTGAAATACACTTCAATCAATTTCCCAAACTCATCCTTACAGAAGAAAATTCCATAAGATACAACAACTGAACATCAACCCAGTGTAGTACTGTCATCTGGGTTTAGAGCAAAAACTCCAGTATCGAAAAACCAGAATGATTAAAGATTTCAAATTGAAATAAAAATAAAATATAGCTATCATCACCCCCATCCCAAACGCGTAAGATCTCGTCATTAGTATCTGTGAAGAAAGTTTTGACTCATCCAATCTAATTATATACTGCCTATTCCCGGTCATGATCTTGAAAGGGATACTCTCAGTAACTCGTGCAATTTGACAGTATGCAAATGAATTTGAACAGAAACAAGCCCCTCCATTTTCACAACAAAGTCAGAAAGGGTGGCGGAACTAGCTGTATTAAGTTAAAGCAGAGACTAATTCATATCCATCTGCCTCAATTGCATCTACCATAGATAGGTCGCCTGTCCTTGCAATTTTGCCGTTGTCCTGATATTTTAGAAGAAAAAGAAAGGTCCATTCATGTCATTTCACAGTATAGACATTGCATTCAATTTTTCATACACTATCTATAACGGGGATTGGGATTCTCTTTCGTATCATTTCAACATGATAAAATCATGTGAATGCATCTCAACCATGTACTTTTTTTTAAAACAAATCAATGGTATAGAATTAAAATTTTAAGTTAGTGGCCAATTATCTATCTCAAATCATGCTATGGTTGCGTTTAGAAAAATACATGTTGAGATGTATTCACATAATGTGGTCATGTTAAAGTAACATGTGAGAGGATCCTAATAAATGACCGTATAGTATGTTTATATCCAGATACAATGATATATGTTTATTTCCAAAGCACAAAGATATGTGTTTATTTCCAAATCCACCTTTATTCTTCAAATTAAAATAAAACTAGCACAGAATCTATGGGTCCCAATTCATGAAAGTTGCCAACTCAGCATCCAAACTTAATACTAATTGTATTCAGTTGCCGGTTCAACTACTTTCTTTAGGAAATCTACTTGTTCAGATTCTTCCTTCAATTTAATATTTAAGATTCAGTCTGCTCACATCTACTTGTTCTATAGACCTTTTTTTTCCCAACTTGTAAACTCAAAAACAATTCATATATTTAATGACATTCTTTTAACTACCAAAATCTCCCAACCAATTTTTCTTCATATTATCCCAGTAACCAGTTGAAAGAGGTGGAGGAGATTGAAAATTGGAGAAAGAATGTGATAAGACTAGCATTCTAACTTCATTTATCAAAACTCATATGCCAAACAATTATTATATGTGAAATTCCTTTTAGGATTTCATTACAAGGACTTATAATCTATTAGGTGGGGTAATCAGCATTTACTGGTTGAAGCCATAAAGGCCAGCCATATACTAGGGTCAGAGATAGACCATTTACCTAAAAATCTCTCTAAATAGTGTGGCCTATAGTTTTCTATAATCTCCCTCTACCTGTAACTATTAGACTATCATTCATCTCCTTAGTTTTGCTTCGACAAGTCTTCTCATCCATGCCCAAACCACCTAAACTATGGGATTCTATTATCTTCTCAACTACAATATAGGAGTTATCCAATTTTCTAATATGCCCAAAGCATTTATCATTTTCATCCAATGTACTTGAATCCTATGGTTGACATCTCTTGTTATCTCCACATCACTCGGTATAACAGATCTTTAGATACTTAAAAATTGTTGGTTACAACTACAAATATCAAAAGAAAATATTAAGCTTCCTGGAATAAGAACCATCCTAGAAATTGCAGGTATATGTCTCTAATAGTTATCCAACAAACTATAGAAGCTTCTTCGAAAAATATTACTTTTCAAATTAGTTATAAATATCCGCTCAAACCTTTGCTAAAACTGAGCACATTCACACAAATGTGAAGCAGTGTGTCAACTCCTAAAAACTAAGCACCTAAACCTCGCTGTCCTCAAAACTTAATGAGAGGAAAACTATCCGGATAAAGTATAAACTGAATAACATTAAAGATCAGTTGCAAGTTTGTAACTTACCATAACATGGACATGGGAAGGTTTCAAAAGATCAAGAATTCGCCGATAGTGAGTAATCATCAACAGAGAATTCTCCGGGGTAAGAATTTTATTAACTGCACTTGCCACATCCCTGAGTGCATCAACATCCAATCCTGAATCAATTTCATCCAAAATAGCCAAATCTGCCCCCAAAACGGCAAGTTGCAAGATTTCATTGCGTTTTCGTTCACCTCCACTAAACCCTTCATTGACATTCCTATTGAGAAAGTCAGGCTTCATGTTAACAAGTTGTAGTTTCTCCATTAAATAAGAAAAACCCTGCAAAACAGAAACAGAAATTCGCAAAGTTATAAACCACAAATAAATAAGGGCTACAGTCAGGGTTTTGAAAAAAGTCCCCAACTGCAATTCAGTCTCAAAATCAAGGTTTATGATGCAATCCCGACTACAATTAAGGTTGCATCAACTACATTTACACCCTGTTTGGATAAACAACTTAATTAAGCGCTTATGTATAAGCTATTTCTACAACAAAATATAAAATAAAGTCAAATTCTTTTCATATAAGCTAGCTTGGAGAGCTTATAGAAACAAGCTGAAACCAACTTATGGATATGTCATAAGCAGTTTTCATAAGGTCTCCAAAACAATCTCACAGGTGCTTATGTCACTAAATAAGCTCAAATAAGTCAATCTAAATAAGTCCTTAATAGCAAATTCTCCACAATATCAATGATTATGAGGCAAATAGAACCATAATTTAAAACCTATCTGCAACTGCAGCTACTATCAAGATTTTTTATATTTAAGCAATTACAATTAAGGTTATATAAACAAAATTTAACTGCAATTATCCACAATATTAATTGAGAAGAAAATGAATAATGAACCTCAAGGGGTCCAAGTTCAGGAAGACCAAGTTTTTTTCTTCGAGCATTATAAGCCATAAGAAGAAATTGATCATTTGAAACACCAGGGATAGCAACAGGTGATTGAAAACTCATGAAAAGACCTTCAAGAGCTCTTTCTTCAGGTTCCAATTCAAGCAAATTTTCCCCTTTGAAAACAACACTACCACCTGTAACTTCATAATCTGGATGACCAACCAGAACTTTTGCGAAAGTGCTTTTTCCAGAACCGTTTTTACCCATGATAGCGTGAATTTCTCCTCTGTTAATTGTGAGATTAACGCCTCTGAGAATTTCGACATTTGATTCTACGATTTTTGCTCGAAGATCGTTGACTTGGAGGAGGGGAATCTCGCTTTTCGCCGCCGCCGCCGCAACGCAGGCGAATTTCCGGTGAGTGTGTGGTTTGGTGGTCGGAGAAGAAAGGAATGGAAGTTGAAGGGATAGTGATGCGGCCATCATCACTAACTACTACGCTGTTGTGTTGTGTGCTAAAGAGATAGTGTCACTCTTTTTTCTTCTCCCTTCATCATTTACATCATTTTATCTACCAATTTATTTTAGTTTAATATTTTTTGAGGTAATCAGTTTAATATATTTGTATAAATTATATTTTACACTAATGTTTTTCTTAATTAATATATGAAATGACAAGTTATTGAAAATTCAGCACATTGCACACACAAAGTGGATTCACTAGGGTTCGAATCTCGATCATAGCGTCAGATCTAACAATTTTAATATTTTTGTCAATTAAACTATGATTTATAGAGATATATTTATCAAAAAGATATTCGATGTATTGTAAAATTTGTTTACATATTTGTAGGGAAAAAAAAACAAATAAAATGGGTTTACATTATTAGTGTATTATTAAATAATATATTAAGCGTAATAATGTACCTTGGTCTCATAATATTTCTCTTTTTAGAATTATTTGTTGGTTAATTTTGAAGATCATGAATTATAGACTCTATTGGGTAAAAAATAGCGGATAGCTGATAAGTCAGTTTATAGTGGACGAGCTTATAACAGATAGTTTATAAGCTAGTTTTTATCCTATAGTGAATAAACTAACTAATTGAATTTATAGTGTTTAATAAAATTAATGGTTGAACTAGCTTATAAGTATAAAATGACGTTTTCTTCAAAAAAAAGTATGAGATGACACTAAAAAATGTTTAATTAATATTTAATTATTTGCAAATAAGATAATAGAGTAATATTAAAAGAAAAAATGATAAGGTATAAGCTATAAACTACTGAAAATATATTGTTTGAAAAATAAACTATAAATTCTTTTTAAAAATTTGTTATCAAATAGAGCTATAATGTTTTTTCAATTGAAAAGTGGAGAGTCCAATTTCTCTATTTTATAAAGAATAGAGACTCTAGAAATCTTCAATAGTTCATGAGATTGTGAGTGCTGTAGTTCTTCTAGGTTCATGTCAGGTCGCAGACAATTTGGAATGAATGGATCAAACCAACCTGACACCTAAAAGTCAGTTTTCATAACTAGCAGCACCAGCAGGTCACTTTTGTTGCTACTAGAAACTTCACAAAATTCACAATCACTTTCTTCCATGGAATCATAAATACTCCTATTTGAGTATACAATAATTTTAGATAAGAATTGTCCACCCGCCATCTATGATTTTTTTGGTATTCATTAACCAACTTGTACTCTTGTAGACAAATGCTAATATGACTTCTAAGAACGCATGATAATTAATTTAATATAATTATTTTTTAAAAAGAATTCTGCAATGAATTTCTAAAAAATCAAATTATTGTATTTTTATTAAAAATTAAATTTTTACTTTTTAACATATGTTCTTAAGACACAAGTTAATAAGATCTAAACGTAATCTAATTAGTATACAATGTTTTGTTTACTAAAAAATCTATTTTCATAGTAGACTAGAATACATCAAAAACAACAAAAATTCAACCTTGTTATTATTGTAAGTAATATGAATTCATAAATAAACTTATGATCCAATTTAATAAGAGTAAAATACTCATAACGGAGACAAAAATATCCATTCATGCAAATTTGTAACAATGATGTCAAAGTCATTGATTTAATATGTAAAAATTGAAACTAATCTTTTAATTTAAACCAAACAAACACCATGACATTGACTAGACATAAAAATCAAATAACATCGCTGTTAAAAAAAATAAAATCAAATAACATTCCACAAAGAAAATGAGGAAAACGTCACACTTAAACAATGACATAATGAAAAAATCACCACTTTAATCTTAAATATAAGCACAAAATTTATTAAAAAACTTTTTTAAATCGATAGAAAAAGTATGCATTTGATCAAAATTTTAAACTAAATATATCAAATTTTTTGACAAACTTATATTTATATTTAAATGTCGACATGTAATGAAAGTATTATTTACAGCCTCAAAATGCATAGTTGCATATCATCCATTCAATACTTTGATAATATAAAATGAAATAAATGCATCGCATCGTTGCATGATAAACACATTCTAATATACATCTTATTTTTAATCAAAAAAAATATACATCTATTTGGATTGAATATACTACCGATGCACAATTAAAGTGAATAATTTTGATAAGTATAAAAATTAACTAATAAACATTATTTATAAACTTACCAGAATTATAAACTAAAACAATATACTACATATCTAAATAATATGTGTATCGAACAAGTTATTATTATTTTGGTAGTTTGTTTTAAGGGTGATCGTATCCGAACCAATTCAAAAGTAAAACATGCAATCCGAACCAATCCAAATCGAAATCGCAAAAAAACCTCATTTATTTTTAACCGCACGGATCATTTTTCTTTTAAATCGCATGGTTTGGTTTGCGGTTTTCATTTCACAAAACCGAACCAAACCACAATACTTAACTTAACTTTATCAACTATCAGCAATCAACCCAAATTGAATCCATAAAACAACAGGTTGTCAAAACATATCATTTCACGCAATCTAAAACTATATTGTTGGTATTACAAATAAGTTACTACGTATATGTAATTTATGTATATGCATATTGTATTATGTAAACAATAAAATAAATTAAAATTTTCTATGTTTATTTTGCAACAAGTTGAAAATATTGTCATATTTTTTATATCGTGATAAACCGCACAAATCGAACCAATCATAATCACATTGATTTGATTTGATGACTTTTTAAAAATCAACCGGACCAAACCAAAACGCATACATTTTCATCTTGCTGGTTAGGATAACTTTTATGTTCAAAACCGAACCAAATCGTAACGCGAGTAGAAGACGTCGACGTCTATTGGAAGCAAGAGAACACAAAAGCATATGGTTGCCACGTTAAACAAATGGATGGCTCATTTCGTTTCGTCTCTCACAACAAATAACCATCAACTACAAGTCACCAAAAATAAGATATTTCATTATTAAATTAATTAATATAATAATAACACAAAATCAGATATTTTACTTTCACAATTAAGACATTTTATTCTTGACGAAAAACGATTAAGACCTGTTCATTTAAGTTAATCTAGTTGATTAATTAATCATAAATTAAAAACAACGTACCACTTGTGAATATTAATACCTTTCTTTATATATATTCATTCATACTCAGAAAAGCTTCTTTGCAAAAAACTACGAGAGGTTCTTTTCTGCGTTAGAATCAATCAATCAATCAATCAAAATCCCAAACCGAACAAAAAAGAAAAAGAGAGAAACAAGAAACACAAAAAGAGGAGACACAGACACAAACACAAACCGTAACAACAAAGGTTCGTTTTCTTTTTTCATTTTCAATTTAATTGCATCTCATCATTATTCAATTTTCGATTTTTTTTTTTCATTTCTTTTCTACTTGCGTTGCTTACTCGCCAATTCACGTTCACGATCTCACCTAGGTTTTCACTTTCACACTTTTTTGTTTTGTTTTTGAATCTGCATACTTAATTCATTCATCACATGAATAATTCGTTCTAATTTGCATTAATCACTTTTGTATTATGATTTCTTAGCTAGATCCGGAATTTGAGGACACCCCAATTATTCAAGTTTTGTTTTTTTTTAATCTGAATTTTACATGCAAATGTAAATTTTCAATTTTTAATTTAAATTTCCTTCATGTGTTGTGGATATTCAATTTCATGGTTTGAATTGAGGTTCAGAATAATGGGATTTATTTATTTAATTATGTGTGTATATGTATGTATGTATGATTTTGGTGGAATGAGATTGATTTTGATTCCTTTTTTCCATGATGGTTTTGTTTTTCAGGTCTGTGGCTCCTCTTGTTATAATAGGTAGTTAGTTTTCGGGACCGAAAATTTAGAAGGAAAAGATGGATTATGAAAGTAATAGTTGGATTTGGGAAGGGGTGTATTACTATCCACATTTGTTTGGTGGTTTAATGGTTACAGCAGCTTTGTTGGGTTTGTCAACAAGTTACTTTGGTGTTATTGGGGTTCCTTCTTTGCCGTTGCCGTGTTCTTGGTATAATTTGGGGATTTTTCACAAAAAGAAGAATGTTGGGAAGAGGCGTGTTCGTGTTTATATGGATGGTTGTTTTGATCTGATGCATTATGGTCATGCTAATGCACTTAGACAAGCTAAAGCTTTAGGTGATGAATTGGTTGTTGGACTTGTGGGTGATGAGGAGATCGTTGCTAATAAAGGGCCTCCTGTTTTGTCCATGGATGAGAGGTAGAAATATTTGTGTTTTTTAAAAAATAACTAAATTCTCTTTTAGATGAAAGTGCGAATCCGCTACTCTGTTCGTCGTTTTATTATGTCAATGAAGGAAACTTGGGTTTGCTACTTTGCTCGAATGACTAATGTGCCAGCGTGGCTTGTAAAATAGTTAAAATGCTATATAGGTTATAGAAAAATCATGTAATGAACTCCAGAAATTTGATGCCATGTAGACTTTGTTATTTAATGCTAAAGCTAACTTATTATGATTCTGTCTTCTCCTGTATTAGTGATTTTGAAAACTAAATCTTGGAAGCTAACTTATAGTTTTAAAATGTATTTGTCTTCCAGGCTGGCCCTTGTCAGCGGATTGAAGTGGGTGGATGAGGTCATAACTGATGCTCCTTATGCAATTACTGAGAAATTCTTGAACCGTCTCTTTCATGAATACAACATCGACTATGTCATACACGGTGATGATCCTTGCCTGCTTCCTGATGGAACAGATGCTTATGCTGCGGCAAAGAAAGCTGGCCGTTACAAGCAAATTAAACGTACTGAAGGAGTTTCCAGTACAGATATCGTAGGTACTGAGTTCAATATTTATATTAGAAAGAAATCCAAGAGTTATGTGAATTGTGGCCACATACTTTTGTTGATAGATTTTTTTTTGTGGGGTGGGTGGGGTGCGGGTCCAAGCATTTTGCTAGGAAAAAAGTTGTCCTGCATGAAAAATCTTATATAATGACTGCATGTGCAATTAGTCTTCCTAAGATGAAAAATATAAACGGACTTCTCTAATTTGTGGTGCGGGGCTTCATAATCAATACCTTTCTGATGCTCCTCAACTATTTTCAATGATCATATGCATTTGATCTAACTATGTTTCAATACAGGAAGAATTATGTCTTCTTTAAACGATAAAAAAAATTGTGAAGACCGCAATGGTACTGATGTAAAACCCCAAGAAGAATGCCAGTCAAAGGTTTCTCACATATCCCAATTCCTACCAACTTCCCGACGTATTGTGCAATTTTCAAATGGCAAGGTATTTGGTTGCTTCTGTACTCTGCTCTTTCAAAGATATATTATCTATTTGGTTCATAATTCTACAAACCAATTTGTGTGTCAATAGGTGAACTTTTAGTTTAATATATTTCTGCAGTTTCATTAGGGCAATGCTAAATCATATCCATTTTAATATGGACTTGGTGCAACAAACGCTTATTTGAAATTTATGTTGCATTTGTTTTTTCCATTATAGTTTGCCAAACTTCTTGTTTAATAATCCATTGCTTATCTTATTTTAGGGTCCTGGACCAAATGCTCGTATTGTATACATTGATGGAGCATTTGATCTCTTCCATGCAGGGCATGTTCAGGTAAAGATAGGTTTCGTGTAGAGTGTGATTTATTTTATTCTCAATCAAATGCTTAAGTTTGTGAATCATCATGATCCACAGATAGGAACCATTTGATCCAGTTATTCTGATATTGACTGTCATTGATTCATTATTCTGTGTTCTATCAGACGCTTAAGAAGGCTAGGGAACTTGGAGATTTTCTTTTAGTTGGTATTCACTCTGATGAGACAGTGAGGTATACAGATTTTTATCATGTTGACTTTATGTATATTATTCTTGTATTCATGTCATCCATTGATGAGAAACTAACAAATTTCCTGCAGTGAAAGTCGAGGAAATCACTATCCAATTATGCATCTACATGAGCGAAGCCTTAGTGTACTAGCTTGCCGTTATGTTGATGAAGTCATTATTGGTGCACCTTGGGAAATTACAAAAGATATGGTATGTCCCCGATTCTACATTATCTGTATCTCATTCAAGCTACTTGAAGATTAGTGCATTGATTCGTACTACTACTCACTCTTTTTTTTTGGTAACAATTTTTCTGGTGTACTGTGAAGGATTTAATTCTTTTATGCGTGATGTCTCATAAAGAGAAATATTAGCACACCGCACCTTAATGTCCAGCTCTGGTCTGGGTTATATTGTGGAACCAGCATGATATATTGTGTTCAAAATAGAGTGTCCATGAATGTGCTGATAGCTTTTCTCGTTTCATGAAAAATCACCCCGTATTCTTGTTTTTACGTTGGTTGAATTGCAACTTCTTGTGCACATACATTGCATGCACTTGTGAGAAGGAATCTGAAACATTCTTGAACATAGTCTGAATCCATTTGATATTTTCAATTTTCATCTTCATGAAGTTTTTTTTTTGATCAAACAGATCACAACTTTCAATATCTCACTAGTTGTTCACGGCACTGTTGCTGAGAAGTCATTACCCGTAAGTTTACCCATTTTTTTCTCATGTGGAATACAATACAATATCACTTCCTTTTTCGACTGGCCTATTACTGAACAAGTTGTATTGTACAGAGTGAAAAAGATCCATATGAAGTTCCAAAGAGCATCGGCATATTCCGCTTGCTTGAAAGCCCAAAAGATATTACTACTACATCAGTAGCCCAAAGGATAATGGCCAATCATGATGCTTATGTGGTAATTTCTTTCCCCCTCCCTTATAGCTTTCTTTCTGATTATTCAACCAACCTTTGGAGTTTGAATTAATATAAATGGTTAATTGATGCTTCTTAAAGCTCAAGGTGTTATCAGTTCATATATCTAGTTATTTGAAAGTTTACACTATTGGAGCTTTTCTGTCAAAATTCTGATAGATAGTTCAGTTTAAGTTATGACATGGTTTTCTGATTTCTTTTATCATCTATTATGCAGAAACGGAATGCTAAGAAAGCGAAGAGTGAGAAGAGATACTATGAAGAAAGAAAATATGTTTCTGGAGACTAGCTTGTATAGACTTTAGTTTGTTATTGCTCTACAAACTTAACCCTGTGATGGAGATGCTTGATAATAGCAAGAAATCTATATACATTTGTTGTGAAGGACAATTAGTACAGAGTATTACATAGAATGAGATTATTGTAGATTACTTGGGGAATACCATTGTACTATAGTGTCCTGACATTTTTTCTTGTCATTTGAAAGGCTCCGATGTGGTTAGCCCCACAAGTTTTATGGCATTTGTATTTTTGATCTGGTTTTGCTCTATTATTTGCTGTATGTATTTTAGTATCTGTTGGAAGTTAGACGCATCACTTATGGTGGCTTTGCTTATATTTATTTCAACTTAATGGAATCATTTTTTTTTTGGAACGTGGAGAACATGTTCTATTGTTTCTCATGATTCATGAGTAAATTATAAATCCGCAGACATTGCACATGTGAACAGTGATGTTATATTTGGCCTCTACTCTAATATTTTATATTTTTATAATTTATACAGTACTCTTTTTTTGTTATATAACTTATTATACATAATGGCATAGCCAAGACTCTAGCTAGGGCCTAGGGGGTGTGCATTACTCCCTCCTACCTTAATCATAAGCAAATGTCATTTTCTAGATACATTATATATTCAATGTATCTAAAAAGTAACATTTGCTATACAATTCAATGTACTCTAAAAAGTAATATTTGTTTATGCCTTCATAAGCAAATGTCATTTTATTAAGCAAATGTCATTTTCTAGATACATTAGATATTCAGTGTATCTAAAAAATAACATTTGCTATATAATTCAATATACTCTAAAAAGTAACATTTGCAGGGAATATGTGCTTAGACTTTGGATAATTTCTTATGACGCCCTATGGGTTTCTTGCTCGCCTTCTTTTTACCCATACGCTTCTGCTACTTTCAAGTAGCAGATGTTTGAAAAACTCATAAGAAACTTCTCAGACTTTTGAGTCCATCATAATGCCTTATCACAGATCATAACCTTGAGTCCATCACACATTAACAATCTCTCACTCATGAATGAATGAAGTAAAAGATGAAAAATAAAATTAAACATTGAACTTTGTTATTTGAAGGGTCATTTAGAACAAATAGTACAACAAAAACTCCATCATCCCATCTAGGTCCCATTATAGACATTGACCAACTTCTCCTAGTCACTACTAGTATACATTTCCCATTCCTTGGTGAACTAAACCAAAAACCATATTTTTCTCTCAGCAAAACTGAAATATACGGTCTAGTCTATGTCTAGTGTAATCTAGACTTCTTAACACAACAACAAGACAACAATAATAACAAAGATTGTAACAAGTTAATGACTTTCAAAGTGTCCAAGTGATAGGAGTTGAAGTGTTTTGAGGAATCTGAGGTAAAAAACAATGCTGCTGGAACCCATCAACTTGTTGGTGTAGATTTAGCATTGTTGGATAGTTAAAAGTTGAAGAGGAGTTGTTGTTGACTTCTTGTTCTACATCCATCATAGCTGCTCCATCTTCTTCTTCTTCTTGGACTTGTCCCATTTCATCAGCTTCCATCAACTCCATTGGATTTGTATTGCTGTTGCTATATTCAGAATCTTCAAAAGTGTGAGAAGAAGAGGTTGAAGCTTGAGGTACCCAAGGCACAATAGCTAAATGACGATTATTATTGTTGTCATCATAATAATCAGTAGAAGAATCACATTGTTTTGACCACGATAGTTGATCTGCAATTAATTATATTAAATTAAAAATCATTCTTAATTACACAAATAATAATTAGATTTAGATATGATTTTATTTATTTTATGAACTCGGCCTAACAATTTTTGCATTTTTGTCCGTTAAGCTTATGAGCTACAGATTCAACTTGTAATGTCGTTTTATTGGGTCAAGGTCACGTGAATTTTTGAATATGCAAAGAAGGAATCTAAAAAGAATCCAAAAAAAAATAAAAAAAATGTTATAGGCACTAAAATAAAAAACATTATAATTAGTTAATTATTACAGACTAAAATCATATTCAAACTTAATAATTACAGACAATTAAGCAATAATAATAATAATACTGGAATTAGGGTAAAATACTTACTATTCTTAATTTCAGAGATGAGGTGAGAATCGAGAGTGAGAGAGTAAGAGGAAGGAGAATGAAGAATTGGCTTGAAGAGTACAATAGCTCTTTCATCGTTAGGAGCATCCAAGTGTTCATCATCTTCTTCAACAATTGGAGGCAATTCAGAATCCTAATCAGAACAAACGAAAAATTAATAACAAAAATGAAACAATTAGGTAAGAGAGAGTAATAGTAGTGGAAAGTAGACGTACGAGGCGGCGAATTTTGGTAGCCGGAGAAGAAAGAGAGAAATCAGAGAAGTCGTCGGTGATATGATTAACAACACCGTCAACTTTCCTCTTCAACGATTTGTAGTGTCCAGCCATGGATGAATGTTATTGCACAGAGATGATGAATCAAATAATTAGGGTTTAGAGATTGGGATTACGAAAGTTGAGAACGAGAGAGAATAAGAAGGAAAATTGTATTAGTTAAGAAGAAGCGGGTAATGTCTAGATTTCTCTCGAATTCCTTTTTCTTTTCCTTCCAAAACCTTCCACCCCTTTCCGTATGTGTCAGTGTGTCACTGTCCACTCTTTATACTAGTAATATTTTATTTCTTTTTAGCTGAAAATATTTCTTCATAAATTCATTAATCACATTGCTACTTTTATTTAGTATTAATTAATATAAAAATATTTTTTTTTTATAATTTTTATAACAAACAATAAAAAAGATACTGTAAAAAAAATATTATGCTAGGTATTTAACCCAAAAAATATTTAATTAAAATGACCAAATATCTTATAAAGTGGTTGATATTTTTTTCACATTTGGAATGATCAAATTCCTCATCAAACGTTCAAACTTAAAATAAAAATATTGGATCAAAATATAATTTAGTTTTTAATATTTTATATATTAAAACATGTATAAGATTGAGATCTTTTGGTGACTAAAATTTTTTAGTAGGAGAGAAAAAACTTAATGATTAAAATAATCGATACTCGTAGAAAAATGCAAATATGTTCTATAAAATTAAAATATATAAAGCGAACCAATAAATAGCTACAAAGATATTTACATTTACTTCTTTTCAAGGAAACGAAATCAACCAGCTCAAATAGTCAAAACAGGAAATACTCAGAGTTTAATGCTTTCCTCTTTTCTTTTCTTTTTACAGAAATTCCCGTTTAAGAAAAGTTAAAAAAAAATATTTTTGATTAGTTTAAAAACATTTTTAAGTTTCCTATGAACTAATCTATGCTTTAACTTATTTTAAATTTATAGTCATCAAACTCTCAAATCTTCTCTCTTGCGATCTTATTGTTTGTGGTGAGTCACTGATCATCTTCAATCAACCGATATTCCTCTTAAACTTGCAACGCAAACATAGAATAGAGAAGGAGAAGAAAGGGTTGAGAACAATAGGGGCTAGATTTACAAAAAATAAGATGTGTAAAATAATGATATATTTAAATAACTTGTGACATAAATTAAACATTGTGATTTTTCTAAATGAAAAAAAAGGTGTCCTATTAATTCGTCCTCCTTTTACATCATACATGATTCCATCATATGGGTCCTTGGAGTATGCTCCTCTCAAGGTCTCAGGTTCGATTCCCTCTGGTGCCAATTTCGGTGGGCTAAGTCCATACAGAGCCAAAAAACTCCGACTTTAAATGAGGCCCTCGCAAGTGGGCGGTGAGATTGGTCCCTTAGATTAGTCTGCTGTTCTAAGGTTGGATACCAAGTTTTTTTAAAAAATAAAATAAAATACAACATTTTTCTTCATAATGTTGCCATTCCTACATAAAGAAAGGGAAAGGGAAATTTTCAATGCATTCTCTATGCTTTGTTTACTGATCCAATGATTCATTTATGGTTCCAGCATACTGGAATACTGTATCTACAAGGCATCAGGATTCTCCAAGCTAGGCATTTACATCGGGAGTGCGCAAAAGGATGATGGAAGAGTAACTAAGCATGGGATACATATTGGCGTCAAGAAACTGAGCATACTGTTGTATTGCAATATCTCTTCCAGGAAGATCAGGTGTGAGAAAATCATATGGTGCGGACTTGCTGGTGTCTATGAGAGGTTCCCATCTGTATCCAGGACGCTCTGGCAAGGTTATTGTGAAAGGTAAATGACTTGTATTGAAAGCAACATAAATTTCGCCCTTGACCGAGTCCATCTGAGTTGATTTTCATGCCAAATAAGGGGGGAAAATTAGTCATTTATGGAGTATCCAAGCAAGGGTTACACAAGTAGACAAATAAGTTCAAAGCATAGGAGCTTTAGTACACTAAAATAGCTTAAGGGATGGAACATTTTTTTCTTTAGAAAAAGGGTTAAAAGTAAATGAAGCTACTGAGAGGTCAAAAGTTCTACTGATGCTAATCTGGGCAGGATAGCTTTGCATGAAGGGTATTAGTTTATGTCCAGGATCAGCTCAACCTATATTTCATACCACATGACAACATAACACTGTTAAACATTTGGTACTTCAAAACAATGGCTAAGAATAAAATGTTTCTTTTCACATCAGTATATATTGGAATTGGAGATGTAACGAAGTAACTTTTCTCAAGTCAACATACATCTTCTGTCAAGGGGATTTCTGTTCAAACCATATATATATATATATATATATATATATATATGTCATCCTTACAACAGCAGCACCAAGCTGATTATTCCTAAACCTAGAGGATCTATATATAATATCTCAATAATGGCTTTCAACTGTTGCCAGATGTAGAGTTGCTTTAGCCCAATTGGTATTATCTTTCAACTTTTGGACCTTTGCAACTGAGATAGGTTTCTAACTAATGTAAAAGTCCTTACAAGTTTAGAAATGTTTATGGAGTATGTAAACAAGGGGGCTTCTGAAAAAGTTGAGATACACAAACTAATTTCAACTATGTAGTGTAAGAAGCTATTATCATTGCAAGATTATTTCAACTTTCTTTTCCTGCAAATGCTTGTTGTTCATTGTCAAACATGTAAGGTCGAGGTTTGGTTAGTGCAGAGTTGAAACACGTACTAAACCTAAATTTAAAGTCAAGATCATAAGAAATAGATCCTAATATGTGATTCCCACAGATTTTTACCAGTAACCGAACTCTTATATCCCTATGTCATGGTAACAAATTATCATACCAGGGTAAAAGCCACAAAACGGCTACTCTCAGACCAGTCTGGTGTTACAGGAAAATGACCATGCCACTGCAGCCTCTCTGATGTTGGGAAGTCATCTAAGCCAAGAGATTCACATTCCCTGCAGGATTACAGCGTTAGAACATGTGAAGAATGCTAGAGTCCAAGAAGAATGCAAAAAGTACTTACTGGCGGAACTTGGTCAAAAGACGGCAAAATCTGAAGAAGTCTGATGAGGATTCTTCCTTTTTATCCCATCGGAAATAATTATGCTGCAAAATTGCTGAGGATAAGTTAATGGAATTGACAATATGGTGGGATGTGCATTAAAAAATTCTTGTAGATAAGGGGATCACATAATTATCATGACAGTAGGTATTGTTGTTTCCCCCTTTTGTATGTCCATATTCATCGCCCATATATATCATCGGAACTCCCTGGTAAGATAAACTAAAAGTCAGTAAACAAACCTGTGTTGTCAACAATATCATCTACATTTAAATTGGAATAACTTAATGAATTTAACAAAAAAAGCATACAACACAGCATTACACTAACGGTTTTGCCATCAAGTGTCCTCGGAGACTAGTTAAAGGTTTAAGAAATGGGAGCATATATGTATTGAAAAATGCAACATTTAATGCATTGATAAAGGAAACAATTTCCAATAAATTTCTTAAATTTTATTCTTTAACCAGAGCCCAGAGTGCATGGTTAGCATTTGCCTTAAACTAAAAGTCATTTTAGATTTTTATTGCTCCTCAGTCTGCCGTATAAAAGTCAGAAGAAACTGTTTCAGGCTCCTGTGCAAAACTTGTTATTAGCTACTTAATATGTAACAGAAGTCCTAGTGGTCCAAACAAATTTCTAAATAAAAACTGTGCTGTTGACTGGGCTTTACCTGGGAAACCATGAGTGTAAGAAAGAAATTACGCATTTGTCGTTTCCTCAATTTCTTAACTGAGGCACTGACAAACTCCCCCTCCTACATTAGTTCAAGAAATGAAATCAGAATTTAATAGTAACTCATTGATTAAGATTCTAATACTCTAAGGAGCTATTTGAAGGATTCAGAAAGTGAGGTGTGGCGTGACATTTAAACAGTAATTAACTAAGCCTAGAAATGCATAATATCACAATATGTGCTAGTCTAAACACAAACATGGGAGAAAATAGATTCAACGTTCTATTGAATTATATAAATATGACAAGATATCAGGCAGGAATAGAGATAAAGGCCTATAAGTTACACTAATGCTCGGTTTACGATGATAAATTATAGTTTTCTTCAAAGCAGAGATTAGTAATGACAGACTCTTCATAATAGCAAACTTACACACCCTAAATCATATAAAAACATGATGATGGATAGGTAGTTAGAACACGATCTAAACGTAGTTTAAAAGCCCAACTCATATGTTGCATACAGCTGAGGGAGATGGGGAAAAGAAGAAACATGCAACAATTTGGAGAAGGATTACAAAGACACTGTTTTATAATGACAGTAGTACACAAGACATGTTTGTGTTAATGAGTATGGATATCTATGACTAACAATAAAAGAAAATATATAAGACCCGCATTTTTTTTATTCATTTCACATTAACAAATTGTCTTGCGCACTTCCAGGTACATGAACCTAGTATGCCTGATTAATAACAGTAAACATATTGGATTTTAGATATTATCATGAATAGTGTAATATTAATGATGTTCAGTTTGGTCGAATAATCTTGTGATGATGTACCACCATGCAGTAGAAAGAAAATTAGAGGAAAAATTACGTTAAACACAACTCTGAACAGGTTTTTAAACATCTACCTCTCCACAGTTCCAGCTATTATTATGATTTTCTCCATCATTATTGTCTTCTCCATTGGGCAAGTTATGCTTCTTGTTATAAGTGACCAAATCAGCTAGAGTAAAGCCATCATGAGCACATACAAGGTTAATACTATTCCATGGTTTTCTTCCTCCCTGTGCCAAAAATAGAGAGTAATGTCCACCACACAAAAGAACAAGGTAGAAGAATAGACGATAACAACAGAAAACATAATCCCCTGAGAATAAAATATATTATATTGAGCAAGTTAAAGGACGGTGAAATGGGATGTTTACATGCATAAATTTGAAATCAATAAGAGAAACAATTCAAACAACAATGGTTATGACTACAATGATCATCATATAAATAATAAGAATAGAAGTGGGAGAAACTACTACTGTCTAGTACTATTACTATAGTGTGACATGAGACAACAGATAAACCTGATACAAATTAGGACTCCCACAAACGCATTCAGCAAATGCTCCTGCAAAGCCATCCGTGCCCTTGATAAATTGGCGTACTGTGTCTCTATACTGAAAAATTCAAGAATGGCACATTAAATAGTTCATACACTCACAAGTACATGATGTAACATACAATTTGTAGAAAATTGGGGGGTATGCAATAGTCAATCATTAGGTTATAGAGAATTGCTTACACTGAAAGCAATGAACTAACAACATAGGGAGCATGTAGAGGAAAACAGCACTAGTCAAAGGTAAATAGTAGCCTACAGACTATGATTAAATTTCAGCATCTTAGCTTGCATAAAGGGATTCAATAAGATTCTAGTTAAATGTATACATATTGATATTGTCACTCCTCCGGTTGTTCTAGTAGGACTGCTATAGAACAGGTGAAAATTATTCTGCTAATAATCATACAATTTTTTTTATAAAACTTTAATCATACAATTTAATTGACTACAATATACCAACAATTTCCTTCGAGATTGAACGATTTGAAAAAGGCATGGCATTGCTATGAAGTTTGGATCCAGCTCCTCTAAAACAAAGAGTATTACTTTTGAGGATTCTTCGCTTTAGAGGAAAAAGAAAGTAATCTCATCCGTTGATAAATAACAACGGTTGATACATCATGCACAGCATAACAAGTCATGGATGTGTTGGATTGTCAACAATAATCATATTATAAATGAAAGTTCTAGAAAAAATTAAACCTTGCACTCTTATAATTTCACATAAACAGACTAGAAGGTTAGCTAAGTTATATGCTTTATGATGATGTGATGCAATTATGATGTTTTATCTATGTGTTGTGTAGTTCTCTTTTTCTAAGCCACACACTTGTGAGTTCCATTCAAGTTGTGCTACTACATCCTT
The DNA here is from genome assembly GCF_020283565.1 of Trifolium pratense. Classification (NCBI taxonomy): domain Eukaryota; kingdom Viridiplantae; phylum Streptophyta; class Magnoliopsida; order Fabales; family Fabaceae; genus Trifolium; species Trifolium pratense. The sequence goes on along the minus strand of NC_060061.1, from coordinate 5,049,783 downwards.
GCATTTTTTTGTCACATCATAATGAGTTTATAACAGATGTATGTCTGCACTAACCTTCCCATTCCATTCTGACCAAATACCCCAGTGAGGGAAAGTGCCAACTTGGTAGAGGCCTCCAGCATCCCAGGCTTCGGCTATAAGCTATAAAGGAGAAATCAAGAAACTAAGCATATTTAGCTCACTGCTTTCAAACAAGTGAAAACTAATCTATATGATTACAATGACCAAATCAAAATAATTTGAGGGATGCCCGAGCCAGGCTGACTTCTTGGCTACTGACATTAGGCACTCGATCTAGGTGAGGCAATAAAATAAACAGTACCTAGAAGGAAACATTTCCTTAAAAGGCATCCTTTTGTCTGTGGCTATTCAAGTTCCAAAAGTGAAACTAGTTAATAACCACTAACACTAAGTGCCTGATGGGATTCAACTGATTATGATAGCAAGATATATGATAAACTGAAAAAATGAAGAGAGCAGGGAAATGTGGCCCTGTGTTATTGAATGCAACCAGAGAAATACAATGAGGCAATCAATGGTGGGCTGCTTAGAGGGGGTTCCAGTTGTAATTGATTTAAAAGAACTATAAAAGTTGAAAAACCTTCACTCCGCGAAGTATTGGATCATTACTGATCATATCAATCAATGGTGGGCTGCTTAGAGGGGTTCCAATTGCCAGCAAGTCACCTTCTATTGGAGCACCAAATACATTAACTCCATTCCAGAGACTGGTGACAAACATGGAAAGGAAAATTAAGTACAGAAAGAATCATTCTCCAGTAAATTTCTGTACCAATGCATTATATAGTTTATAACCTGCTACTCCTGGTCATAATAGAAGCAAGATCAAAGCGAAAACCATCCACATGCATTTCCGTTACCCAATATCTGTTGCATGATGAGAGAAAATTAGCAAGGCCTTCAATCTAATTTGGTAGTAATTTCTAACTCCTTTTAAATAATAATTGAAACAAATATGATCAAAGTGAAGTGCAATAAACTGAAAAAATATACAATTATACATTAAATATATAATGGACCAAAAGATATAGCACTGTTGAGGTAAACCATGTTAGAAGTGATATGCTACAAAATATTAAATCATTAATCCGGTATCTAGAACTTATATATTCTTTGATGGCTTTAAGGAATTATCCCACATGCACCGCTACATCTGGTGTACGTTAAAAGGTTTAAAATGATTTAATTTTTTGTTAAATCATTGAATAATAAATTTGATAAAAGCATATCCTCGATAATCATTGTAAACATACCTTAAGCAGTCCACTATAAATTTACGTACAACTGGATGGTTGCAATTGAATGTGTTCCCACATCCTGAATAGTTGTAGAATTCCCCCTAAAGACATAAAAGCGGGTCTAGTTGACATTACCCCGTGGTTTAAATCAATCCAAAAATGCGTATAAATAAATTTGAAAACAGCCAAAGAGCCGTAAAAACTCAATCTGCATACTACTAACTGCAATGCCTTAAGAAGTAAAGATGCAACTAAAAATGTTGGTTAACAAAGTTTCTAGCTTGATGGGTGGCTACTTAATCCTGACCCTTATCTGTTATCATGCTAGAGAGTAGAATTTCAAGGAAACCAAAACGTGGATTTTAAACATCCACTCTAATAACTTTACTTTCTCATAGGAGTTGGGTATCCTGTTGTGTCCTGTTACTTTTGTATGCTTAATGCACTGACCAACCTTTTAGATCGGGAAACATCGTGTCTAGTCAATAAATAAGAACTGAATCCCAAATCAGGAACAAACAAAAAATCATGCTAAATGAATTTATAAATATTTTTTTTTTGGATAAATGATAATCAAAATTTGTTTGGAAATTACGGAAAAGATATTTTTGGTAAGCATTTCCGGTTTATGAATAGATAATCACTCAGGGGATTAATTTAGATGATAAGTGTTCACGGACTGGTCACTGTTAACTGCTTGAGTAGTTAACTTTGCTTCAATATTCCTAATCAGAACTACTTTCACCAAGAATTTCATTTTTATGATTTACCGACCTTTTCCTTTGAGATTTGAGTTCCTCCAAGGCTTCATAATTTTCAATCAAATAGCTGAAAGAGATAATAACAATGCTTAGGAATACCTTCGGTGCTACCATATAATACACACTGTTGTCGACTCCTCTGAAAGAAATAATGGGACCCTTCTCATTCCCTTCAGCTGTATGATTGAAAACAACATCCATGATAACCTGCTCCAGTAATATAGCAATGAAAGCATAATTTAATCTAAAAAAACAAGAAAGATAGAAAATTAAAGAAATGAAAGCATAGGCAATATTGATCACCTCTATTCCTCTCTTGTGCGCCTCTTTGATAAGAAACTTGATTTCATTAATCCCATCACGACCACAGTTTTTTATGCCGGCTGATGAGTATCTGATCATTGGTGAAAAGTAATTGATGGTTGAATACCCCCAAAAATTGACCCTAAAAGAAAAGTGATGCATGTTTATCATAAACTTGAGATAAAACTAAAGAGAAGTCAAAATAAGAATCGTATGGAGCTACAAATGTAGAATAACATCCGATTAGTTAATGATTTGATGCGACTTGCGAGGCATCAAGGGTTGAAAATGGCAATGATACAAAGAAAAGTCTAACTGTGATTAACATCTGACCTGAAGATTATACAACCAGAAGCCATTGATAAGAATGATAATGGTTTCATCACCAAATGACTCTCTTACCTATAGTCCCCTTGTACAGCATTGTAACTGTAGTATTCCAGCTCATTGAACTCATGACAAGGCATTAATTCTATACAATTTACTCCAAGTTCCTGCAAAATGAATAATGCCAAATGAAATCAGTTTCATTATGAATTTCATATCTGCTTTTTATGGTAATAATGCAATACAATGGAAAAACAAATAATGCAATCCCATGCATGAAAACATATTGCGGATCCAACAATAATACAAGGCACCAAGGCTAGGAGACTCAATTGTCCAAACATATTGATGACAGTATGAGTCGGCTCAGCCTCCTTCTGACTCCTTGATAAAGTTCATTTACAATCATGCATTGTGAAATGTCACAGGGATCTTTTGAATTCTTTTTTAGAAACGTGATCATAAATTTCACCTTTAAATGATCAAGCTTCTCCACTACACCAAGATAAGTACCGGGGAACTCGGTGTTACTTGATTCATGCTTTGTGAACCCTCTTACATGCATTTCATATATAATAAGATCCTTTTGTGGGTATTTCAAAGGCAAGTCTCCTTCCCAGTCAAACTAAACACAATGCACAACAAGAAAATCAAAAAATAGAATCATAGTCTTCAAATTAAGAATTCAAGCAAAAAAAAACAACCATAAATAAATTAAGTACCTCCTCGTGATTAAAAGGCACCATGCCAGCCATTTGAGGCCAGCAGTTACCATCAGGTCCTACAGCCCCAAACTCTCCTCTACTTATAACTGCCTACAAAAATTAGTACTATATCATAAGAGTCCAAACACCAAGCAACATAATATATATACTCCCTCGGGTCCCTTTTATAACAGACAATTCAAGTTCATTGAATAACTGATGTATCTGGCCAGGGACTGGAGGGAGTATTATCGATCTTCAATAGTGCTGATTTATTTATATATACATAAAAACAATAATTAAGAGAAGATGCTAACTTTTGCATAAGGATCAAGTAAAATTCGAGAAGAGTCATAATAATGTCCTTGTTGAGGAGAAAATTTGCCATCAAATTTGTAACCATAAAGCATATCTTTAAAATCCCCTTTTAGAAACACATGCCAAACACATCCCGTTTTATTCACCAATGGATCAAGATTAATGTACTCTGTTACTTCATTCTGCAACAAACTAAAATCAATTAAAAAAAAACCTAAAAACCTAAAAACTCGGAGAAGTTTTCAGAAATTTGTAATTGAATTGAATAAAGGAAAGAAGAAGTGACTAACGTTTTTGAAGTCAGAGAGAGTAAACAAACAGAGAGTAGCTGAGAGTGCATTGAGAGAGTAAATGGCGAAATTGACCCCGTCTTCTTGAAAAGTAGCACCGAAGGGAGAGGGGTAGCCTTTGGAAACTTGGAATTGGAGCTTTTGAATCTCAACAACTGCAGTTTCAGTAGTGGCACCATTTCCAATAGCGAAGATCTTGTTCGGGTTTGAAGAAATGAAAGAGGTAGTTGTGTTGTGATTGTGAAACTCTAAATCCCTTTTGTTGAAGATAGCAATTCTTGGAAATTGTGACGGAGATTGAGAAGTGAAGGTTGTGGTGATATATGGAGGAGATAGAAGAATGTGAGAGAAGCAACACATTGCCATTGATTCTCAACAAAAATGGAACAAAGAGTGTGAAAATTGGGAATGCAAATGATACAATGCTAGTGATTTGTAAGCAATAACATCACTCTGATTAATCATACACATTGAATGATTAATTCTCTCTAAGAAGCAACAAGCATATGTTAGTAGTAACTTTTTCAATTCGGAAGAGACAGACACGGTGCTTGTTTATTTGTTTGTTTGTTTCTTCGCGCTTTCTCTTGGCCCACTCACTCTTCTTCCTTTCCTTTCTTTGCAACCGTTAATTTCTTATTTATCGTTTCTTCATTAAAATATAAGCAAAAGGAGGTCAACAAAAGTGAATGTATCTTGACTAAATTTTAAACCAAATACATCAACTTTCATTTACCAATTTTTGCTTATATTTTGGGACAGAGGGAGTATATATATATATATATATATATATATATATATATATATATATATATATATATCAATATATGGTCATTGAAGAACTTTTCAACTACTCGGTTTTTTTACATTGCATAAACATGAGAGTGTATTCTCTCATGTTAATTTAGGATTTAAGATAAATTTTGTTTTGAATCATTGATTTGGATGGAGGGAAAAAAAAAAGTAAATTGAAATGTGGAGATTAAAGAAATTGAGGAACATGAGAAAAATTAAATGGAGAAAATTCATTCTCCATAAACATTATCAATGTTCCATGTACCCTCATTTCTTAGTAAAAAACTTAGGACTTCATCTGATGTTGATCTCACAATTCATATTACGCATCTGTAAGACATAAGTTATCTTCTTAGGAGCGACTTGGCTGAAAATATCTTCTTCTTTCTTTTATTTTTCTTTAGCATTGTAAAAAATATATATACATTAAAAAAATTGGATTTAAATGTGGGACACTAGGATTTTTTTTCTTTTAAACAGGACACTATAGATATTAATCTTAACAATTTTGATATTTTTATCTTTCTAGGACATATAGATTCATTACTTCATTGATTTTTTGATTTTTTTATTAGAATATGTGTGATTATAAATTTTTGGAATAGAAATTATAAAACAAAAAACATGTGTTTACAACTTGTAGTGCGGTTTGAGTTTATTTTGAGAAAATATTTTCTAGTTCATATATTAAAAAAAATACAATCCAATTAAACTTGGTTTAAACTAGTTGAGCTAAGGGTTAAGGAGTAGAAGTTTCAGGGTTCAAATTCTTGCAAAGAAAAAAAAAACTAACATAACATTGTAATACTAACAATTAGCATTGCTTATAAAAAAAACAAAAAACTTGGTTTAACTTGGATCAAATTTTAATTAATCCAATTTGTTTACATATACTTTGTGTCATTGGAACTCTTTCTTCTAGTAACTAATGAATTAAGGTAAAAGAAACACGATTACATATCAATCTTAGTAGTTATGAAAACATTCGATATTTATCAATTAAATTTTTATTACCGGTGTACACTTCCGGTGTAAGGGGGTGCAGCAGGTATAAGTAGTGGATGACATGGAAAATTTTCCTATAGCAATGGGATTCTAAGGCAGCCCAAGTCCATAATATTCTCGTTGAAGAATAAATAGTAATGGGATTACTTTTAACACCACCTCATCCTGTTTAGTCTCAGAAGTATCATCCGCATTGGAAACAGCTCTAATAAACGTTTGAACTTTGTTGCATAATTTCACTTCAAAAACAGCTCTCAACCCTCACTATCAATTTCCTGTATACAGGCGCCACTAATCTTACCTGGTTGAAATAGACGCTATCGGTTGTTTTTCACGCTGATACGATGATGTGAAGGGGGTGTTGTACTTGCTGACACTCTGACGTTAAAGTTAATTTTTGCGTGAAACGAAAGTTTTGGAGATAGAATATTACTTTGTCCTTCTACATGATAAGGGTATATGTAGTTCCTAACACTGAGCCAAAACCATAAATATGAGGATGGATACAAGCTCAATGTCGAATTAAACTTAAGCCCAGTCCAAAACAATATTTAATTTTTAAGTTATCTCATTTTAAAAGTAAACAAAAACCAACAACATAAAAAAATGATAGTTCACCAAATAAATTTTCAATTTTGAAGTGAATGACTTGACTCTAATGGAGCAATTGTTGAAGGACACGACTTGAAGGAAAACCCCATTGCAATTGCTGAATAAATAATGCATGCAAGTGTTCCGCAAGCTGCCATATTAAATACGTCAGAATGTGCATGCATGAATACTACGGTAGCTTATGCAGGGTCGTTTTCATGACGAATGTTATCAGCTTCATAATTAATTAGTCTTAATTACTAAAAATTACAGTATATTAGTACGTAGATGACGTGTAAATTAAGTTTCACATCCATAACCAATCGAAAGTTCTTCTATTCATAAAATAGATTTTCTTTATGATTTTTTGCATTTCTTTCGGATTTAGATCTTCTCGTGCTTTTTTGGTTTTGTCTGTTGGAATATTTTATATTTAATTATTATATTCCAATAATTGTTATGTGGGCATTTATATTTAAATTAATTATATTAGCTATTTATCATAATAAGAGCCTTAGTTGATAAGTGATCAGATAAAGTTAAAAGGCTAAATGGATTTCTATTAAGATATTAATTAATGAACTAATTAGTGGATATGGACGAAAATATGAGTGGATGTCAGGATGGCCAATTCCGGAATAATGGGAACCCTAATTGGCCATCACACTATATATAGGCTATGGTCCCCAATATACCGTACACAAGCAAATAACCTCTTCTCCCCATCTGAAGAGAATTCAAGGCATAAGGAGTACCGGTTGAGGAAGAACCACACTAGCCAACGAGTACGTGTTGCTCGTCTAACCTTTCGTGTTTCAGGACTATTGTTAAAGAACTTTCTCAATGGATCCAGGTATTCCTGATATCTCTAATCAATTGACATGTCGTAGATTCAGTTTACATATGCATGCTCCTTTTGTTCTATCTAGCTTCCGCACATTTGTATAAGAGCATGACTTGTATGTAATTAATTGGTAAATTAATTATTAAAATCTATCATTGTCTTCTCTCCCTTTTTTAGGAAAAGTTTGTCACTCACTTGAGTTCCATAAGACTCGAGGGATTAGTCTCTACAGTTGCGCGTATAGGATACCCAGTTTACACCAAAAACCTTTATTTTAAAATTTTAGTACTCATGTTCTACATTATTTAGGATTTTGCTCTCTCCACAACATTTGGGCTCACATTTTCTAAAAGGAAGTATGAGTGTATGACTCAAATAAAATATATACATGCTTGCTCTACTTCTAATTATAAGAAAAAATGTATTTTATATAGATATATTGAAATTTTGATGTATTTAGTCTATACATATCAAATTTTGAATATATCTAAAAAGTTAATCATTTTTTATAATTAGGATCAGAGAGAATAATAAATAAATAATTCATACTAAACAATGTCTCCGGTACATTTGTCAAGTATACTAAAAATACAAATAAAATATAAAACTAATGCTTATAAAGAAACTTTTTATGCTTTTAAGATGTTAAATATACAAGTTCTAAAATAAAATTTTGTTATTAATAACTAGTGACACTGTTTAATATTTCTAATGAAGTTTTTTTTCTATTAATTCCTGTTGGGATCCACCGTTTGATTTAATCATGAGTAGGTGGTCAAGTGTCAAACTGTAAAAACTAAAAACGGCCAAGGGTTACATATCGCCGTTCCAGACCACTTGTTCTCTGATTCAGCTCTGCTAGCATCACGCGCAGAGTTATGTGTATTTTAAACGTTCCGCCGGTACTGTGCACGTACAGCACACGCATCAATGATACAGTGGGTCTACGCTTTTGTATTCTGACATGTTTGATCCACTGACCAGAACGTATCTGTACTTGGTACGCGTGTTAGTATTCCATGTTTTACCCGACACAAACCTCTGCTTCCTGTATGCTCCGTGCTTATTCAGTTGAGTTGAAGTTGAGAATATTGTCCCTTCTGCATGTTATGACTATGATATGAGTTTTATTTTTTGTTTTTTATTACCGCGTTAAACTGTTGGGTACTGTTCAGAAGTACTCGTATTAGATTATAAGATACTAGTATTCTAGTATGCTTGGATTCGTAAGTATTTTTATAATATTAAATTTTTTAGTTCTAATTAATATATAATTAAAAATATTAATCTTCAAAATTATATGCATCGGCATGCGTTAAAAATTCAAATGTGTCACTTAATTTGGGACGGAGAAAATAATAGTATTTTTTTAGGTTACATGAGGTGGATTCTCGTCTCCCAACTGAATTTTCTCCATACGCACAAAGACGGATTCATACCTAAAATTTTGGTGTGACTAAAATTTTAAAGAAACAATGAACTAAATTATAAAATATTTATATAGTATTGTTGTAAAAAAAAAACTGTTTGATTAAAAAAAATATTTTGAATTTTGTTTTGAAGAATGTTAACTTGTGCCCTTAAGGGCACATGTTAAGAAGATAAATATGGAAAAAAATTATTGAACTTGGGGTGTATTCAATTATCTAAACATTAAATTTTTTATATTATTAAATGCTATATTTCTATTTTTAGATAGCTTAACATGTGCCCTTAGGGCACAAGTTAACACGACTCTTTTGTTTTTAGTCCTATAAAAATTTTCGGCAATTTTTGGTCCTCAAAAATTTTCTATCATAACTTTTTATCCCTACTTTTAAATCAACTATCGCTTACTTTCATGTTTTTCAATGATTGAATGCATGTTTATAATATTATAAGAAAATCTCCCAAAAAAAATTACAATTTTCTAACACTTATTAATATTTTGATTACAGAAGTACTACTCTCTCCGTCCCATTTTATAAAACCTCATTTGACTAAATGCACTATTCATATGTCTTGTTTTGACTATATTTTTCTAAAAGTTTATAAATGTAAATATTATCATATAAAATCTTGTTTGGTTTGTTTCGACGAGTATTTTCAAAATATTAAATTTCTATAATTTTTACTAATGCATAATTAAAAATATTTGTAATCAAAGTTATTCATTAGTGTGCGTATAGCGGTAATTAACTCCTATATTTTAGGAAAGAGGGATTACTAAACTTATAAGTTAGAACACTTGTTAATATTTTCTTTTTTTATTAAATTTCTTGTTAATTGTGTAATAATTTAAAGTTCAGGTAAATTCTTTGTTTGAAAAAAATTATAGTAGTATTTAGTTTTCCAAAGTGTTGACACGGTAAAAGGGGCTGTGGCAGAGTAATTAGCGGCCAAGGACCCGTAACTTACGAAAGAGAAAAGGAAGGTTAAAGTAACGGAAAGTAACTTTTTCAACTAGAGAGAGTGGATGGAATGAAGAAATCACGGGTCTCCACAACTATTGTCCCAATTCTCAATCTCCGTACAACTTGTGAGTGGTTTGGTGACTAGTAATCTGCATCAAAAGCCATGTCAAGGAATCACTCACAAAACAAAACTTTACTCTGCTATGCTATGCTAAACAGGGAAATGTTGGAGGACTATTTTTTACTTTCATTATTACTTTTGACTAGGACTATCTAGGTTAGTGTTTGGTTAACCCCATAAATGAAATGCTTTCCAACAATGAAAAAAATAAAGAAAATGTTAAATAGTATACCCGATGTACTGGTTAAGCATATAAATAAGAAAATATTGTTTTAAAACTCATGTATTTAATGTATTGAAAGTGTAAAAAATTATTTTTATCATTGGGTATGCTTAACAAGTGTATCGGGTACACCGTTTAACATGACTCAAAAAATAATAATTAAAAAGTGAATTGAAAAAATTTCTTATGATAAAAGAGAGTATAAAATTACTAAAGTAACAAAAAAATTAGGTATCGTTTGTTTCAAGTGAAAGTGGAGGGATGGATTGTAGAGAGGATGGAAAGTTTATAGATATATGTGCTTCCATCGTTTGGTTGTTGCATCATAGAGGAAAGAAAGCACAATTTTGGTGGTCCCCACCTCTGAAACCTTTCCGTCCAAGAATAATGCTAGCAACACACTCTTTAACAAACACACTCTCTTTTATTGATTGAAATTCACATGGGTCCCATAAAAAAATGTGGACCCATATAACTTTTATGGGACCCATATAAATTTTAACCAATAGAAGATAGTGTGTTAGAGTGTGTTGCTAGCACTCCTCTTCCGTCCAAATTTGAGAGGAAAACATGAAATAGCCATTCAATTAGATAAAAAGACCAAATAGCCCTTGCTTTGGATTTTTTTGGAACAACTATATATTTTTTTCTCCAAACGTTTGTGGGGTCCAATAGGCCTCTCTCTTTCTATTTTAAAATGGTCAGGCAACATTTTTATATATAATACTTCCTCCCTGGCATAATATAAGAAAAATAAATAAATTATTTTCACACTTATTAACAAAAGTAAAATGTGATAATTTTAAGGTTGACTTTTTGTGTGTTTGTTGAAATAAGTTTTATGGAAAGATGTAAAAACAATTTTTATTGATTATTGATTATGGGAAAAAGAAGAGAATGAGTAAATTAAGTAAATGTTTATCTTGAAAATGATAAAAGTTATTTTTTTTTGTTTATAATTTGGAAGATGAAAAAATGATTTTTTTTTACTTATAAATATGGGACAGATGAAGTATATATATTATAGGGTCTTGTTAACATGTGTCCTTAGGGCACATGTTAAGATATACCAAAATAGAGATTTAACATTTAATGATACAAGAAATTTAATGCTTCAAAAGTCAAAATGCACAAATTAGCATTTAATAATTTCTATTTTTACTTTCTTAACATGTACCTTTAGGGCACAAGTTAACATTCTCCTATATTATATAGTAAAATATTATATTTTAATATAGTGGTATTTGTGTCATTTACTAAATAATATATGTTTCTTTCCTCTTACTTTCTATTCACTTTAACTCAAACCAAACAATTCAATTTCTACTGACATTCATTCCTTCATCATTCTTTCCTCTCATTTTCTTTACTTCTTTCCTTTCTCTTCCAATCAAAGCATAAATGATTTTATAAAGTTATTAATATTATCACTATTTTGGAAAAGTCCAAGAAAATAAAATGAGATTGAATGCAGAATGGTCCATTTGATTTATTTCATTGATGATGAATCCATGTGAGGACTGAGGAGAGAAGGGGACCTTTTTCAGTATCCGCATGCATACGGAAAAGTACTACGGCTGTCCCTGTATTCTGCCCTGTCCTGCCGTGCACAAACTTTATCATTCTTTTTCAATTTTAATTTACTTGTAACGCAGATGTTGGGATAAGGTAAATCCTGATTCTAACCGTGTAGTAAAAGATGATAAATTAATGTCACACATGAAGAGGGTTAAGAATATTTTTAATACAATCATGCGATCTCTTGCTAAAAATACATGTAAATCTCATTTTATCTCAAGTTTAATCGTTATGTAACGTTAGTATACAATGTACTAAAAAAAAGTTATTTTACACATATTGCATTATTCATGCACACAGACACGCATTGATTCTTGATTGCTGAATATTGCTGTATGCCGTTTTTATTAATTGTCAAAAAAAATTATCATATCTTAATTATCATGTCACTGTTGTGGTCTAAGATATTTTATTTATAAACTTGTATATATTCGCTAATTAATCGTTACCATGGCGCATGCATCATATTCAAGAGCATTATCAACCACAGAATATATATATATAGTATTAGTATTATCCTCTGAGCTTATGTAAACCTAATTAGAAATTCAAAGTGCCACGACTAACTCGGAGGGTACACATCATTAACTACATCAGAAATATTCTAAGGTTACTCTAGTACTATACTAGTATAGTGCTAAAAATATATATTAGGGACTAAAAGTCAACAAATTTTTATATTATCAAGTTTGATTAACTGAAAATTAATTTCTTAAATTATAATCCATCGTTATCTGTTAATCCTATCTCTATTTTGGTGATGAAAATGAAATTAGGGATGGCAGAAAAACCCAAACTCGTGAGACCCACCCGAACCCAAACCCAAGTCAACGGGCGTAACCCGAATTGACTGGGTTTGGGTTTGGGTTTGGGTGACACCCGAAAATATGGGTGTGGGTTTGGTATCACTCAAACCCACACCCGAAACCCATACACCCACCCGAAACATGTTAAAATTACCTAAATACCCCCACATATATATATATATATATATATATATATATATATATATATATATATATATATATATATATATATATAAGTGTAAAAGTAAAATTAGGTTTTTCACAAACCACAAACCAAAATTGTGTTTGAATTTTGCTTGAAAGTTGGAAGAACTTAATTTTGGTTTAGTTGTAATTTAATTTCTTGAAAGACTATTTTGTAATTTTAAATTCCCTTATAATTTTAAACCTATGTTTTTGCTAAGTGATTGACAATATGTTTAAATTCCATTGTTTTTGCTTAAATTTACCTTGTTTTGCTTAAATTTGCAAAGTAGTACAAAATGTGTTGTGAGTTTGGGTTTGGGTGTAAAAAACCCGAACCCAATGGGTGTGGGCGTGGGTGTGGTTTTGCCACCCGAACAGATTTGGGTTTGGGTTTGGGTTTGGGTGTTGATTTCGGGTGTGGGTTTGGTATCACTCAAACCCGCACCCATGGGCGCCCATTGCCATCCCTAAATGAAATCCCATTCAACGAATGTCCAGCATGAAACAAAAATTCTTATAGTAAAATTGTTTTGGCCGAATGTGATAAATCAAACGCAAATTAAACCAAATATAGTACTATAAGAATTAATTGTAATTTATTTGTTATTTTTTAATTATTATTACTATAATTTTAGCAAATAGTAGTTATACTTCATCAAATTTTATATATTTATATTAACGAAGAAAACCAATAAATAAGTGAGTCTGTCAATGAAAAATATAGAAATGGACGGAAAAGTCCACAAATTTTAGTTTACCTAATATTAAAATTATTAGGTCTGAAGTCATAATCGGAGTTTAAACTCTAATCTTCTACTTTATATATATAAATTATTAATGATTTGTTAATTTTTCCGTCTAAAAAGACAGAGAATTGTACATGGACGGTGTTGAACTTTGAAGTTGGCAATTTTTCCATTAAAATGACATGTACTAATATTTCCAAGATGTGATTTCATGATTTATGCTAAAAGATAACGTTTCTTTTCTTGTTAGAGGGTTATACATTTATGTTGTTAATTCTCCGTCACAAAATTATTCTTGAAGAGCAAGATAAAGTTGTTCAATCCCTGTATGTGTTTTTAAATTGGTAGTCATTAGGTTATTTATATTTTTTTTTAAGTTGCGGTTTTTTCATTTTTAATTAACATTAAAGTGTAAGAGTAAATTAAGCATATATATTAAAACACACAATAATATGTTATAGTTTTTCCTTAAAAAAAAGAAAATATGTTATAGTATTTTTTAAAGCAAAAGGGTGCAAAGTGCAAACCAATGTAACTTCCTAAATATATTAAACTAAAAATAAAAGCAAATATTAGGAGGTCAAAAGTCAAAACTAAACTCGGTAAAACCATGTAATGAATTGAAACAGCTGTATAATAGTACAATCTAAATACAAAAGTGGTTTAAAAAAAAAAAATAGATGTAGTACCGTGAGCTTTTAACTTAGTTGGTAGAAATATTATATTATATATGTAGAGTCCGATATTCGAATTTCGATCATCTCACTTATCCATCTTAAGAATAGAATTTTTAGTTACTAAGCTACTTGACCAAAAAAAATAGACATAAATGCGCACATATCACAAACACGACCCGGTAAACTCTTGTATGAGCACGAAACCAAATAGGGAGCAGAAATAAAATTAGACGGGATATTAGATTTAAAAAATTAATAATTCATTGCTACTATTATCTTGAATTCTTGATTTAGTATTCTAGATTAATTATTAATCAACAGATAACTATTTTTAATTATAAAATTCCGCAGAATTTTTACTTATAATTTTATAAAAGTATGCATTATTGCATGATTCAAAGCCACGTTAGGATTGTAACATGCCCCGTACGTTATTCTCATTCCTCAAACAGTATATGCTCTCCAACTTGTTGATTCATAATAGTAATCATTAATCATGGATCATACAAGACCAGAAAAAAGAATCAATAACTAATGCATGAGCAATAATTACAGGTCCCATCACATAGAAAATTTCATGGACTCAATTTCGAATCAAAATTGCATCACAATCCATGCCACTATTTTGCAAAAATATGTCAAGAGCCAAACAAAAGAACGAGAATCTCATCACAAATTCATCATCGCACTCATGTGACAAAATTTCAATTTTAAGTTTGGGAGCAAAGCATATAATAACTTTTTTGTTTCTTTTCAAAACAAGAAAAATCAGTGGAATCTCTCAAGGCAAAATTGACACATGCCCAACATTTTCTTTCATATCAAACAAAAAAGAAAAAAATAATAGCGGTGATTTTGTTTACATCTGTGGAATCTAAGGTTTGAGAGTAAAGTTAAATAGGCCAGGTAAAGATGCAATTAGAGTATTAGAAAAATAACTTAAAGGTGAGATTCCTTTTGCTAAAATTCTACCTGAAAATAGATTTAGAAACTTTCTTTATTATTGGATACAAATACATATAATATTTATGTGACTATATAGAACAAGAATATTGACAATGAGTACCATTGTGTAGCTTTATAAAAAAATTTGAAGTGGCTCTAGTTGCTCGAAGATTAATTTTGATTCGATTACCTACTACAATAAACATCTTCCTCTAGTTTTGAAACATAAAGGTTAGAGGACAAAGGAGTCGAGTGTAATTATTTTTATATTCTATATTAAAGAGGATACATGAGTTTTTGTGTGAACTTTTCATAATACAAATAATATCCTTAATTTTTTAGTAGCAACAAAAAAAAATATTAACAGACTCATCATAACATAAAGCACATATTTTTTTTTAAGAGCAAAAATCTTTTATTAACAAACTGATCATAATATAAAACATATTTTTATTTTTTTTACATAAGTTAGACACAAGTAGGTGCAAAAAGCACTTGCCTGACCCGCAGGTAAAAATAACTACAATTCAAACAATCGAAAAAAACTAAAAGTGATTGATTGACATCGCGTTTTTTTTTTTTTAATAATTGACATCACGACTTCAACAAAATTAAAACTCGAAATCTCAAATATTTGATCATCATTATAGAATGTGTTTGATTACGTAACATTCAAGCCATGGAGATTCATGACTTTTACTTTCAAAATCATATTAATTAGGGCGAATTAAATCATATATAAAAAAAATTGATTTGCGTGTTTCACATACTCCCTCCGTCCCAAAAAGAATGACCCATTTTGAATATATGCACTATTCATATATATTGTTTTGACCATATTTTTCTACTAATAAATAAAAATAAATATTAACATATAAGATGTTGTTAGATTCGTCTCGATGAGTATTTTCAAAATATCAATTTTTTATAATTTTTACTATTATACAATTAAAGATATTAGTCGCCAAAGTTATGCATTGACATGCATGTTTCGGTCAACTGGGTCATTCTTTTTAGGACGGAGGGAGTATTTACTGACCATTAATAGTAGCCCACTAAATTAGCATAGAAATTTCATATTTAAAATATGATAAAAATATATAAAAATAAAATTTAAAAAATAAAATAATGATAGTAACCTATGATATACTTTTTGTGTTAATATCTCTAAACAAATGGAGGCTAGCTCCAAACTCTTTTCCGAAATGGAATCTCAACTCCATGGATTGATTGCAATTAATAGTCCCTACACTCAATGTAATTGGATAGAGACCAATTGTGTTCATACGGTGACTTTGACAAGTACAAAATTTAAATTCTCTATAGTCAACTTTTTGATCAATGGATTGGAACTTGGAAGATTGTTCATGGCCGCTACTATTTAGTTACCATTAGATAACTCTAGGGACTACGAACCGTTCTACCGGTTTTTTTAGTATGCAACCGAATTAAGTAAGAATAACCACTGATATTTGCACATCAGAATAGTAAAAATTTAGGTGTAAAAAATTAACCTAACTTGAGTGAAAGTAATTGAAACTAATATGGAGCCATTTGGGTTAGTCAAGTGATATTGAATCGGAACTTGAGAGTATGCTCAAGTTTAATATTTTAGGTTCGATTATATCTAATGTTAATTTGGATGACTAATTTTACTTATTCAAAAAATTTAAAATAAATAAATACAAAATTTTGAATTTAAATTTAGACAATGCATATATAATACTATCTTCGATATTTTTATAAAAAATATTACTATGTGATACTGATCCATATTTAATAAATTTAAGAAATTAACTTTTTCTCATAATATGATCACATATGCTAAATCATGATTCTATCAATGGTAAACCATAATTATTGAATTAATTAATACTAATTATTTTAATAAATGATGAAAAAAAAGACTATTAATATTGTTTTGAACTAACAGTATTAGTACTAGCAATTAATTAATTAAACAAATATAAAAACACAGATCTAGAGTTATCACTGCTGCCAACAATTTTAACAAATTTTTTTAAAAAAACTGCCAACAATAATACTACAATTTGTCACTGATCATTAAAATTCGATCATCATTAATCGGCAGAAAAATAGGAAATTGGGTATCAATCTTAACAAATAGTAAAAGATATACCCAAACTAGAAAAAAAAACAAACCCTAAAAGAAAAGTTCAAACTACATCATCACATTGATAACCCATCACTAAAAAATTTAGTACATGGATTCAAGGACGATTAAATCCCAATTAAAAAAAAAAACAGAAAAAAAAAAAGAGACTTTCCTTGTTTCTTTCCCTTTACAAACCCAAAAACACTAAACAAAAGCCTTCTGCAACAAAGGAGCAAAAACGACGACGTTTTCTTTTTCTTTACAAGAAAACGCCACGTCAGAAAACATTTTAACAAACGCATCCAACGAAAATTTCCCATACTTATTTTCATTCTTGTGAAGACGTTTAACGATTTCCGTGAAAAAATCCACGTGGCAAGGAAGAACTAAACCACCGTTACCTCGTAAACCAAACTCTTCCTCAGTTACATCGAGAAGACCAGCGAAAACAGGAAAGTTAAGAAACCTAGCAGGGATAGTAAAACGCTGTCGTTCTGATCCAACATAAACGAAAACAAAACCTGAAGGTGGTTGTTGTCTTCGTGGAGTAACACATGGTGAGGTTGTTGTTGTTGTTGTTGTTTCTTCAGGTTCTGCACGAAACGAACGACGACTGAGACTGATTTGTTTCCACCTTGTCATGAGTTGTTTCAAACGAACGATTTGACGAATCTTGTCGACTTTCTTCATCGTACCTGCCATTGAAAATGGATCTAGAGAGAGAGAAGTTTGATTTGAGTTTGGGTTTGGGAGCGTTAGGATATACGAGAGATGGTTTTGTTTTGGTTTTGGTTTTTTGAGTTAAATAGTGTGTGAAATTAAATGAAATTTATTGAGATTTCGAGACTGTGAATTTTTTATTTTTTTATCTGAGGGTATAAAAGGAAATTACAGTGTAAAGGAGCGTGGAGCGTGGAACGTGGGATATGGAATAAAATAGTAATTAATTCACAGTTATTCTCTAATTAATTATTCATTTTAATTTTAAAATTTCAATTTAATAAAAACCGGCAAGCTTATCAAATCAAATGATTCAAATCAAACACTATAATTATTCCGCCTAATTATTCCCTAATTTTTGGGTAAATTTAACAAGATCGTAGGTAATTTCCTATTTAAAATTTTTAAATTAAAATGAATAATTAATCTTGAATGAGCACTCTTGTGGGTATTATAATTTTTAAAAAATAAATAAATAAAATTAATGAGGGTAAATATAGAATAAAATGAAAAAACTATAAGCTAGTTAGAGAAACTCGTTAGTTACCAAACACTTCACATTTTTTTCAAACAAGCTTATAAGCTAGTTCAATAAGCTGTGAGCTATCTTATTAGACTTACCAAACAGTGCCGATGACTTTTTTTTTTAGAACGGTCATGGTAAATAATTAATGGTTAGTGTTATATTTTTCACTTTCGCCTAAATTTCAATTTTGAACATTTAGTTCTTAACTTGGTTATGTTTTGGTTAGTGTTGATATGTTTTGTTGGAAGAATAATGCTAGCAACACACTCTTTAACAAACACACTCCAACATACTCTTTTTTATTGATTAAAATTTACATGGGTCCCATAAAAAAATGTGGACCCATATAAATTTTATTGGACCCATATAAATTTTGTTAAAGAGTGTGGTCCTAACACTCCTCTCGTTGGAATTCAATTACACAACAATCTTCCTTAAAAAAAAAAGAAACTACACAACAATCTAAAAAAAAATCACCACATTGCAACAATTTTTTTTTGGTACATCATTGCAACGAATTTATATCCAAACATAACTATAAAGGCACCTTTATCCTAGTATCTAAAATGCCAATTAGCTTCGTCTGCTATGACCCGAATTGGAGCAACTTCAGTAGTTATGTTCCGAAATTGTGTTATATAGAAATAACATAGTAACATCGGTGTACCCGTTTTATGCAGGAGGCTTATAGCTTTGTTTGTTTCTTCTTGCCTCTGTGGTATAAGGCCCTTGAATTTATTCCTCTTAATAAAAATTTGCTTATTAAAAAAAGAAGAGCATTTCAGAACAAACGTTCTGATTTTTTTTTTTTTGATACATACGTTCTGAAATTCTTTTAAAACAAAAATGTAACAATTTTGGAACCTACATTATAAAATGAACTAGGAGTAATTTTGTAAATTTAGGTGACTTAAGCAATATAAAAGGCTAGAAGAGCAATTTTTAGAAAAATAGTACCTTTATTATCCAGCTACTAGTAGGTGATAATAGCTGATAGCCGAGGAGTTTGCAAAACCCGTGCAACGCCATAAAATAAGATGGTTTCTCTTCCCACCCTCCAAATATCTCTTCTTTTGCAAAACACGTAGAAAATTTTGGAAAATATTTTCCAAAGTTTTTTTTTGGTGTACATTTTAGTAAAATTTACATTAAAAAAAGGTTCGAAACACATTTTCTGAAATTTTATGCACAATTAGAGAAATTTGAGGGGGTGGGAAAAGAAAATATCACAAATATTTGATTAAATACATGCCTTACTCAAACTAAGCCCAAAAACTTATATTAGTATATCAAGGAGGCCCATCATGAACTAATTCTTTGTAATAGTTTACGTGAAGTAATTTGGTTCTATGTTGAATTATTATTATTTACTAAGATCTACATTATTTGCGTTTTGTGAATCTTTTGAATTATTTTCTATTATATGTCGTAGAAAAATATGCTATATTTTTCATAAAAAAATAAAGTAAATTATATAGTAAATCTATATGTAGAATAAAAAAAAAGTTGTTTGGGGGGCCAACCCAACAATCCATTAGTAAACGAAGTAAACTTAATTTTAAGTTTGAATGCCTAAATTGACTCATCGAATCTTATTTTTTGACGGACATAAATGAATCGAGCTTAAACGAAATGGACTAACCGCTTTGCCACCCATACTCACTATGTATCCCTAGCACACCACTTATAATACAAACAAACTATAGTTTATCATCCACCAAAGTGTAAAAAAGGAAAAAAAATTATAATAAAATACCCCATTTCAAATAATAACGCAAATATCTCAGACTACAAAATACCAAATCAGCATAATGTATATGTTTATATTTCATCGATAATCTCTGAGCAATATATCAATTTTTTTTGGGTACAAAATGTAGTACATCAATTTACTATGCTAATTAATACTAATGAATACAAATAAGTACACATTATTATTTTCTAAATATATACAGATTCTATCAGTAAACACCATAAAATTAAAAGTTCTTTCAATATAATAACGTACATATCATCAAACACTTACATGAACAAAAGAGTACACACTTTGTCATAAGAACGTACATCTCACGTTGAAGTCCATTACTTGAAATTGTTACATAATGAAATTAACTAAGAGCACAGATTATACAAACTCAATTTTTGCTTAATAATTTTAAAAAACTGTACTCAAATAAGGATCGACCACCATTGTTTGACTGCATCTAATCCAAATCCGATTTACCAATATCAATGATATATATACACAATATAAAAGAGGTAGTATTTACTTTTTGTATAAAGAAGATAAATACTTGAATTCTTTTGCGGATTTAGACCTAAATTTTGCGTTGAAACCCGTAAACTTACATTTACAAGAAGTTTTCTGCAAGAGAGGAGTCAAAGGAAAGAAGCTTTTTTCCTCGTAAGAATTGAAAATCATGTTTTGAAACTCTTCCAAAGAATACCTACCATACTTATGCTCATCTTTCTTGACATGCTTCAAAATTTCTTTAAAAAAAACTATTTCGCAAGGGAAAATCAAACCACCCTTAACTTCTAGACCAAACTCCTCTGCAGCTTCACCAAGTAGACACTTAAAAATATGTAGGTTAAGGAACCGAACCGGAATTGTAAAACGTTCACGTTCGGTTCCTACAAAAACAGAAACACAACCGGATGGAGGACATCGATTTTTGTCATTAGAATTATGGACATTAACAACGTTGTTATTGCAATTGCAATCATCAGAATAAGAGTAGTGAAAGGATTGACGTCGATGAAGACTCTTGAGCTTCCATTGCGTTACAAGTTGTTTGAGATCGACCATTGGAGCAATTGCATCACAAAAACTTTTATAATATTATGATTCTATGAACTAAATGGAGTTAAGTAACCCAATACTTATAGCTTAAGAAATGCATAATAAATATGCACAAATTATATAAGGAATGTGATAATGTTAATAAAACTTATACTCTCTCTCGAGTACACTATGACAACATATGATAATACTCTTAGAGAAAAAAAAAACGCAATCTTTTTAAAATGGAAATAATAAAATGGAAATAATTGCTCATAAAAATAAAATAAATGGAAATAAGAATATGCCACTATTGTTGTTTCACGCTCTTAAAATAAAATAAAATATGTAATGAAAAAAAATATATGTAATCTTTTTATTTTGGAATGAAAAAATACGGATTTTTTTTTTTTTGAATGAGCCCGTTTAGATTGATTTATTTTTGAGCTTTTGTAAAACAACTTAGCAAGTAAATAACTTTTTATGCTTTATTATAAACTTTTTAAGGTAGTTTATAAGAAAACAACTTATAAAAATACAGTTTTTGTTAGTGAAAACCTATAAATTAACATAAAAATTTATTTATTTGCATAAATTATTTTTATAAGCTCAAAAATAAGCTGAATCCAAACGGGCCCATAATCTTTTTGACATATATATACCTAAAATAATATTTTCAAATATCACTTTTTTTTTTGTGTGTGTTAACCTGATTCAGGAATCTGATAATTCTAAGGGTGCGTTTGATCTGCTAAAAAATGGGGGACTGGACTGGACAACTTTTGTTGTACCCTGTTTGATTTGAAACAGGTTATGGAACTAGACAAATTAGGCAGCAAGGGACAGGACAAAAACACGATTTTTTGTCCCTCACTGAACCACAAGACAATTTTTTGTCCACAGTACAACTATAAAAAATACGAAAATACCCATTTTATTTTCGAATATAAAAATATTATCGCCCTATATCTCTCCGGTACAGTTTTGTCCTGTCCTGTATTATCTTGTTCTGTCCTGTACTGTTCTGTCCGGTTCTTGCTGTTTTACGAATCAAACGCCCCCTTAGTTCGGAGCTCATTAAACACTTTAGACCAAAGTGATAATAAAATTAATGAATTTAGATCTAAAACTAATTAAGTTTTTTTAATCGTATGTTCTATTGATAAAAAAAATTAGTCCTTGAGAATATATCTATTTTTGTATTAACTATTTGATTTATAGGAAAAAAAGGTCAATAATTGATTCAAAGTTTTAGTCAAGATATAAGTAAAATTAAATTTAAAATTGTTTCTATTATGAATCAAATTCGAATTCTTTCTTAAAAAAACTACTAGACTCAATTAATTAAGTTCATGAGAAAATCAATTTAATTCATAAAATAATAATTAGGAAACAACCAATTTTCTTCGTAAGTAAAAAATCATTTAACCTACAAGTCAAAAAAAAAAAAAAAATCATTTAACCTTAATTATGTATATCTAACATATTTTATTTTAGAATGTTTTCACTCCCATTTTATGTTCTTACAAAATATAGTGAAATACCAAGTAAGTCATGCTAGTTGTCCCTCCTTTTTCGTCAAAAAAAAAAAATGCGAGTTGTCCCTCCTTTGTAAATATTATGAATCTACTTAGAAAAAAATTATGGATGAAATATCTGGTCCTATGAAATGACCATCATATGGTCCTATGAAATGACCATTTTTTTTAGTTCATTTTAAAATGCTTAATTATGGATGTAACATATTTTTTTGTTAGGAAAATCCTTAATTACACGAACACTTGATATCGAGATTTTTCCTTTTTAACCAATTCAAGGTAGATTGAGATTGTTGTACCAGGTATGCACAATCACACCGTATAAAACTTCTATACATTGCCCTAAAAAAGAAGTAAAATAATTTTTTTTTCCTTTCAAAAAGTTAAATAGAAATAAGTTCTTTTGACAAATAGAAAAGTCACGCCTCAACACAAGTTCATGTTCATTTGATTTCATGGAGTTTTTTGGCACGCGAGGTGCTAAGAGCGTTTGGGCTATATTCGTGTTTTTTGTTGATTGATCTATGCTAATATATAGCACTTTTGTTTTTTGTCACTAATACTTTCTTCTGATGTTAATTGTTCGTGTATGATACTAACAAAAATCCACATGACAAGGTTTGTGGTGTGGCAACATTTTTTAATTATCATGTTTTGAAAATATTTTATAAGTACGTGAAAACATTACGATAAACATGCTTTCACACTATTTACATTTGACACTTTTGGTTTTTTTTTTCATCATGGTTGCGAGTCTTCTATAAAAAGTTTAAGAATATTCACATACTATTTATTTAACGGTCTCAAATGATGAGATCATGAGTTTATTAAACACGTGAAAGAAAATTTATAAAAAAATACACTAAAATATTTTGGATAAAGATGTTTTGAGCCCAACTTGAAGCTTAATTCACATGATAATAGACATCGATGGACTGATTTGTGGTTTAATAATGTTGGACTAAATAAAAAACAATTAAATCTAATTTTCTTTATTTTTATTGTAATTTCCATTTTTGGTATTGAAGGATTTTTAGATGATCTTTAGTTACTCCCTAGGCTCTCGAGATGCTTTATAGTGGTGCACTAAGTCATTTTATAGTGACTAGTGAGAATTATAAGCATGTTAGTGCTCATTTTCTAAGGCCTATGATGAGTGTATGGTAGTGGACAATACTATGTAAGAATAAGCTATAAATATGACTATTATGTACTTCTCAAAAACAACTTGAAGTTTAATATAATTGAGAGTTTTTTTATTGTGATAACTTTTCATTTGTTCTTGAGATACAGAATTTATTGTTGATTCTACCGGCAGATCGCGGTTAAGGTCGCACTTTGTTTAATAACTTTGGTTCTACCGACAAGTCGCGATTAGGGTCAAATTCATCTTTTCCTAAATAACTTTGATTCTACCGACATATCACGATTAGGGTCAAATTCATTTACTTAATTTCAAGACGATCATCCTAACTGGTCAGTTATCATCAAACCTCTCATCTCTTAGAATAATCTACGGTTGATTCGTAATGTAGCAATTTATAATTTAATGAAATAAAATATTATTAATTTACAATTTGATATTTTTAACTTAACAATTTTAGATTTTCAAGTGGAGAAATTTTCAAATTATTGAAATGATCATAGAAAATTATATATCAATAAAAAAAGTCTACGTGTCTGTTAGTCATACTCATATATGTAAGGTGGTAAGAACAACAAAGACAATAAGTGTTAACAAAAATTATATCGACTATATAATTGAATATATTTTTTTTCATAGAAACAGAAAATAAAAGTTGATTGTACAATGTACCAAAAAAAAAAAGTTGATTGTACAATTTTTTTTGACACAGATTGTACAATTTTTTTATATATAAAAAAACTTGACAATTTTTTTTTGACGAAAGGGTGCTTATTTTAGCATATCATTAATTAAAATGTGTTCAATACAACTCGGAGCATGAACCAAGATCTGGAAACTAGCTGCTAATGTGGCCGCCTTAGCTAGATAATTGGCAACCTCATTTGCTTGTCTCCGTACAAACTCTACACTAGAGTTTCTATAATAATTGTTAAAAACAAGATTACAATGATCCATAATAACATCAAATTCAGAGTAATCTTTAACGGAAGAATGGAAGCTACCAACCACTTTCTTTGAGTCCAATTCAAAATCAACAGGACCTAACTGGAGCTCATGTACCCAATTTAGCGTTGATAGAAGACTGAGTGCTTCACCAATGTGTACCTCGCATTTTGGTGTGAACCATTCCGTTTTAGCTAAAACGAAAGCACCATGTTCATCTCTGATACAAATCCCAATGCCATCTCTGTTAGAGATAGGCGGGAAGGAAGCATCTATGTTGCATTTCACTCGTCCGATCGTCGGTTTACGCCAAGTTCTTACCACGGAGTCCTGAACAGTCGGACTTGGCTTGGACAATTTTGTATGACATTAAAATCGTATTTATTTTTGCTCAAAAAATCACATTCTTTAACTAAAGTTTAAACATTGCCTCACAATATAAATTGTCCGTATCAGTTGATATCTGAACCCGAACTAAGATTAAATTGATGGTGAAAAAAATAAAATAATTATCCGTATCCATGGACTTGAATTTGTTGCAGTCTACACGTTCACGCATTCATATAATCATGTTACAGTTGCCGTTTGATTTATATTAGACGGTCAAAAGTTAAGCACGATACTTTTAAATTCATAAAATCAAAATTTTAAATATATATTGTAGTATTTTATAGGTGGTTTGATTAAAATTAGACGGACACCGATACACCAAACATGTGACTCCGTAGAAAAGTTGACAACAATGAACTCAATTTGCCGTATCCATGGACAAATATATTTTGTCTGAATTCGCCACCAACTCTATACTTATTGCGGTGCAGATTAGAGGTGACACTCATCATCATCCTTTCACATGCTTGGTTTTTTTTTTTTTTAAATACTATTTTTCTTGAAACAAATTTTGAATTAATAATTAAAAAATTTCAATTTAAGCATATTTGAATTAATAATTATAAATGTTTTTGAATAATATATTTTGTTTTTTTTACAAATAATAATATATTTTGTTGTCAAGTAGTAGTAGCTAGTGACTAAAAAATTTAACTTTGTCACGTCAATTTAACTCAGTCGGTAAAATTTCTAGATAAATAAAAATTTGATCCCTAGATATATGATTATACTTGCATGACCGACACATATCAGTATCACCATGTGCTACTTAATATTCAATTTTTTAGGACCATCATATGACATTGACATTAATATTACATCATCATCATACTCTAATGTATGTATCTTACATCCATCACACATTTATGAGTGAATCACTTGTATCTTGCAATTGCAACCGATTTTGGCGCTTCACCAACCATTTACCAACTGCTACTAATCAATCTCATTCATTTTTTGTTATCATATCACTTGCATGCATCGTTTCTTCTCACTTTTCCGATCTCATTACGTCAATCGCCGATCAATTTCTTACCGGAAATGGCAGCCTTGTGTTGGCCTTCTGATACAGAGGTACGTTGCACATTCAGATCCATTCATTCCGCGCAATCACGTGGTTTCGATTTGATTCATTGCATTTTTTTTTGTTTTTGTTTGTTTTCTATGCTCTGAAGCTGTTTGTTAATATGATTATGTAGTTTTAATCGATGGATTGATCTTGTAATTATCTGTTTAATTTGGAAACTGATACTTGAATGCATATTTTTGGAAAGTTTCATAGGGATCGGCTTGTTCTATGTATAATGTAGTGCGCTAATTTTTGAATTGGTAACAATTTGTGTATTGTGGATCTGTGAATCTGTGATGGTAGTAATGCTAAGTTTACAGGGTTTTGGATTGTAGTACTATTTTAATAAGATTCATTGATCTTTGAACAAGGTGAATCTGGTGATTGATGTTAGTATTGATTTGTGCCCCGGCGTGGTTTTTGTATTTACCATAACCATAATTTACAATTGTTGTTGAGATTTTCTAGACCTTTATAAATTGAGGATAGTATATTACAATCAAACTTTTCTATATTCGGTGATTAATGTGTATCTATATTTGTAATCTGCAGCTAAATGAAATGAGAGAGAAAGTTTCTGAAATGGCGAATGTGAATAAAGAGAAAGTTCGAGTTGTAGTATCACCCTATCGAATCTGTCCTTTGGGGGCACACATTGATCATCAGGTACTTTTATACATCTCTTTTTTTTGTTATTGCTAATGAAACTCAATGATTGACCTTGGTCATGTTTTATATGGCAACTTTTGATTAAGCAATAGTAGGTATTAGAGCACTGGGACTGGGCAGATAAATTTCTCCTGTTCAATTATTAGCCAATACTCTCTTAAGTTTCACTTGAAATTTGAATGAGTTGTCTTGCACTTGGGTGTCTGCAGGGTGGGACTGTTTTAGCTATGACAATCAATAAGGGGATACTTCTGGGGTTTACTCCTTCTGGAAGTGACGAGGTAAAATTCTTTCATGCTCTAAATAATAGATCTTGAAAACATCTGGAAATTGCTTTCGTTTATTTCAATTGGCAGCTAAGCGTATAATTAAACAGTACGAGTTCTATTTAGACTGGTCTTTCTTCCCCCCGCTCTCTCTCTCCTTCACACACACACACACACACACACACACACACATTGCCTTTGTTTGTTTGATGAATGACCTGTAGGACTTTTTTTTGTAGATCGTAATTCGTTCGGGACAGTTTCAGGGAGAAGTTAAGTTCAGGTATGCGGCTAGTTACCATAAGGCTTGCTATTTCCTAATATTTATTTCAAAAGGTCTCTTCCATTGCTCATAAAAATTATGCAGGACCCAACAACACATTTTTTAACAAACTTTTATTGGGTGATATTAAAAGGTTACCACTAAGTTTCACTTGAAGTAAACAACACATTTTTTAACAAACTCTTAAGTTTCACGTGAATAGTACTTCTTAGTTTGCACAACCCACTCCTTTTATTCAGTTGGATCCTCATAAATTTCTCAATATTATCTCGGGGTAATGAAAGTACCAAACTGTCAATCGAGCTACTAGCTTGTTGGCATTTCAACTACAATTATGATAACAGGCTGCCTCATTTTTCATTGCATAATTTTGTCATTTTAGACTTCCTAAGTAAGACTACATAATTTTCCCAATGTTGAGTGAAGTGGTTGGTATTTGATAGAGTTGACGAGATTCAGCAGGCAAATAAAACTCCCAAGGCAAAATATGATGATTCGGCAAAGAATTCTCCTGAGCGAAAGGAAAATTGGGGACGTTATGCTAGAGGAGCCGTATATGCATTACAGAGTAGGGGGCACAATATTTCGAAGGTAATAACACAATGATGATTCACCTTTCTGTTTATCACGTATGCTAAGCTAGTGTTATATGTAGATAGCAGCTTCTATGGTAGTTTAGCATGCACTTTTCTATTACATTATTTTAAATTGGATATGTTTGAACTAAAGTGTATTTTACTTGGGCCATAAAAATTTGTATATAAAAGGCATACTTGATACTGGGTCACCCCTAAGCTAAGCTAGTGTATTTTATTTATGTGAAAAGTCATCCATTCTATATTATATGATATTGTCTTGGGATGAACCTGAGTAGCAATAGGCTGTTGTCAACTTCCATATTAGATTTTCTGAAACACAAATCAATCAATAAACCAAACCATTTTTTTTACTGTGACAATAATTTTAGATATTCCTCCTCTCTTGGTGTTTAAAATCAATTCAGCTGTTAAACTTTGCTTATGCCAGTGTGATATGATCCTTACTAATTATGCATTTAGCTAAATATTGACATTAACTTCCAGTGACCCGTGTTGTATTTTCACGGGGATAAATGAAAGGCTTATATTTATCATCATGCAACTAAGAGGCTCATTATTTAATTATAAAGAACATATTCTGCAGTTTTGTTGGGAGTTACCTTTTTATTCTGTGAATGATGGCACATGAATATACTAGTACACTAAAATGTCGGTCCAAGTAAAAATAGCTTGAAATAACCAAGATTTGCAGTAATCAAAAAGCACTCTGAAATCAGCATAATTATATCAGAATAACAAAAGGAAAAAATTGGTAAATGCTGAGCATTGATTATGTGGGGTAAAGGAAGATTTATATAAGGACAAAACTTATACACTGTTCCATACCTACAGTTTTTACTGTTCTCTAATCAAAAGTTGACATTTGTATTGTTTTATCCACGTAAGCTATAGGAGTTAAACGACGTGAAGTTTTATCATTTTTCCGTAATCACTGCCATCACTGCCATCCGTTTTTGGGGAGCACCACATCACCACCACCGCCCTCATTTTGGAATCCATAGTCAAAAGCATGACAGACGATCCTTCTAAATCAACGTTGGTCAAATCAACTTTATTGCATTTTCCTTCATCTTCCCAATAATCGATGTCGGTTATCGCTTGTCGGTTCTTGGCATTTCATATACGTTGTGGGGGTTGGTATCACGCAGCAAGAAAGCTTTGGAGATTGATTAAGAAATTGTGTTGTGTTTGTCTTGGGTTGTGTGAACTCATCGAACAGTCAATTATATGAATAGGGGTGTTATTAAATTGGAGTTTTTTTTTGTGAATTATATTAAATAAATTGGAGGTTGATTAAGGTTAAGGATAACATTCAGAGTGAAGGGAGTCTGAGAAGAACAATGGCTGATTCTGTAATTAGAATAGGTGAAATGGACGATATGTGTGGTGTTCGTCAAAAAACGGACTGCGCTTAATTGGGAAAAAAATTAAAACTTCACGCCGTTCTCCTTATAGTTGACGTGGATAAAACAATACAGATGTCAATTTTTGATTAGAAAACAGTAAAAACTGTAGGTATGGAACAGTGTATAAGTTTTGTCCTTTATATAATGGTTGTATTCTGTTTCTAGGTTGCTTTCTGTTAATGACTTCATTCATGGCAGCAACATTGTTTGTGTTGTTGGGCTGATTTTTTCAACACGCCTTCAGGTTTTAAGTGTCGAACAAGTTGTTCTGCAACTCATTAGATCCTATGCTTGTAGGTCTTGTTATGAGTTGCTTTTCAGTACATATTTTTTACTACCTTTTATTTTAATCTTGTTAAAGTTTTTGTTCTTTAAATCCAAGGGATTGGTCTAGTGGTAAAACGATAGGTCTTGAATCCGAGAGGTCACGAGTTGAAGCTCCGCCAATGCCCTTAGAGAGAGGTAAATATAAATACCTTTGTAAGTCCTCTTTGAGCTCTAAGGTTTTCCCTGCCTTGGACTGGGGCACCATCCCATCATAAATTTCTTATTAGCAAAAGAAAAGAGTTTTTGTTCTTCAAATAAGATTACGAATGATGGCATTTGATATGTACTATAAAAAGAACATGGAATATATCCGTGAGCGTGACTCGAGTACTACTAGACAGGTGCAAATGCAACTCTAAATACCTTTTCTCAAACCTCGCTGCCATAAAATAAGAAACTAGTTGTAATTTCTGTCTGGTAATGAAGATTGTTGAATACAAGTAATTTCCATTGTTTTAAAATGTATACCCATCTCTACTTGTCACAATGTTTACAGGGTATCATTGGATACATACGTGGTTCTGAAGGTCTGGACAGTTCAGGCTTAAGCTCTTCTGCCGCAGTAAGCAGTTATTCTCCCTACCTTTTTTCTTTTAAAACAACCAATGTTAATATTATTAGTAATTGTTAGCATTATGCTGGGAGTGGTGGTCGAACCCTCTACCTCCTTATTGCTCTACTCCTTAACTTCCCCTTACCAATTTTCTCTTTCCTTAGGTCCCTTATTTACATTATGAAACTGTGGGCCAAAGGCCCCCTCCTGGTAATGAGAAATGAAATAGAGTTTGTCAGAACTTGGTTCAAGTTAGTTTAGCTTATTGGGAAAGATTCAATTTGATTTAATTTGTTTGGTTAACTAGCTGCTCATTTTAGGTTTCTTTCATACCACACCATGAAATATCCACCATTGCTCATGTTTTCTGATTTTATGACGGGAACTTCAACTTTCATTTTTTGACAGGTTGGAGTAGCTTACCTCTTGGCTTTGGAACATGCAAATAATTTAGTAATATCTCCTACTGAAAATATTGAATATGATAGGTAAGTTTATCAAATTTTTGGTGACATCACAATGCATTATTTTCAACCATAGATACTGTATGAATCAATGTAGTCAAAGGCATCAAAAGCCACCAAAGTGAGGCATTAGCCTTTCGGCATAACAGTTTAATATTAAAAACCAGTCTTCTAACTTGCTAAATAGACAGAATGATAAAAGGACATGTTATTTGCTGGACTCTAGTCGCAAGCAACTTATGGCATTGTAAATTTACTATATCACAACCTTCTACTTTTATTATGAATGTCATGCCTGGGACGATAATTCATATGGAAACAAATGCAAAAATCAAATAATTTGAATCCTTTTTTAAATCAGTGTTTATTTATTTTCTTTAGCATGGCTTTGGCAGCTTTCAGCTCAAGGCATGGAAACCCTCATATATCTTTTGCCTTTAATTACCTTGATTTTTGTTTGTTAGGAAAAGGGCAATATTAATTTCAGACCTCTGCTTCTTACTGTTATGTTAGACCTCTGTATGTAAAGATCTAAAGTGTTGCCTTCAAAGTTCAAAATTAATGTTGCCTCCATTACGTCGATCATTGTCGTTAGTTACAGATGAGCTACATAAATTTTTTCGTTGTCTTGTAATATCAACCCTCCAAGTGTTTCATTTCTCATTATAGGTTGATTGAGAATGAATACTTGGGACTGAAAAATGGCATCATGGACCAATCAGCTATATTGCTTTCAAGCCATGGTTGTTTGATGTGCATGAATTGTAAGGTAATATTTGTATTAGTGTGTTCTTGTTTCAAGTTCTAATCGTACTTATATTTTTTAAAGCACATAACCATCAGTTGCATAATCAGATTTGATGTCTGGCGTTCACGTACCCCTTTGTTTCCCAACCTTCTTATTGCGCCCTTCATTTTCTATTATGCATGTACTCCTTTTGTCCCCAAAAGAGTGACCTACATGGTCATTTCACACATATTAAGAGAAGTGTATAATAAAAGAGAGAATAGTATTTTTACTAAAGTAACTAATGTTGTATTGAAACTTGAAAAGGTCAGTTATTTTGGGACTATTTATTTATTTATTTGCAAAAAGGTCATTCATTTTGGGACTGAGGGAGTATCTTTTCATCTTTATAGAAGGCTTGTGTGAATTCAAACTAGTTGTTGAAAAACCATCAAGAACGGAATAACAATGACAACCAAACTAAACAGTCCAAGCAAATAAATATTCAACCTAGAACAAATCTTGAACTTATGTATATAGCAAATTCACACAATCAATCCAAAGAACAAAATAAAGAGAGTAGACGAACAAACACACCAAGATTATTTACCCAATTCGACCCAAATTGACCTATGTGTCCCACTTGTGGAAGACTGGCTCAAACTGGGTTTTCTCTGCAACAACTTCACTCTAAAAACCCTTGGGCAGCTTCACTCTAAAGCACACATTTTGGTACCTATATTATATTTGTATCATGCGAAATCTCCACTATCTCATGCTCAATTCAGTGTCATAGCCTAGTCCATCCAACATGCTTATTGATAACAAATTTCGCCTAAGTTCAGTAACATACCTAACATCTTGCCAAAGGAACTCACGGTTGTCAAACATCATAAGATGAACTGAACCTATACCTTGAACCTTTCAAGCTTCACCATTTCCAAGGTGAACAACTCCATCTTCTGGCAGCTCCAGAGCCTCAAAGTATTCCTTTCTTGGACCCAACTCTTCTCTTGTTCCCAACTTATCACCACTAACGTCTCTGCATCCTCAAAACTATCCTCCGAAGCAACCGATTGCTTCACTATGAATTTTGACTCTATCAGCTTGAAGAATAGAGTTGTTTCATACACAAGCTAGCTTTTGACTGCCTTAAAATAAATCTCATATTCATATTTCATAGATAAACAATTACTTAATAGTTTGCATTATGGGCTTGACTCTTCTCATTTTATTAGTTCTTATATATTTGGGTTTGTTGGTTGGATCTCTTTATTTGATTTGGAATACCTGATGTATAAACTGTTTTCATGTATAAGAAAATAAATGCATTTTAATAACTACTAAACACTGTTCTGCCTGTTATATTTGTCACTCCTCTGTTTCATGTCTTAGCTTGGTATATGCAGACAAAAGAATATAAGCTTATTCACCGGCCAAAGGAGCAAGTCTACAAAGAGAGCGGACAACCAAAAGCAGCGAAAATGTTGCTGGCTCTTTCTGGGTTGAAGCAAGCTTTGACTAGCAACCCTGGATATAATATGCGAGTTGCAGAGTGTAAAGAGGCTGCACGAATTCTTCTTGAGTAAGTGTTTTCTATTTTTTTCTTCTCTCAACTCTCTTAAATATATTACTGTTTTCACTTTTCATTCTGTTTTTTTTTTTTTAACAATGACTTGTGTTTGCTCTGCATATATTGCATGCAAAATGTTGTGGATACTTCTGAATTTTAGCCTCTTATGAGCTGCTGCCATCAAAATCTGTCAATACACTTTTTAAATCCAAAAGGTCACAATTTACATCCAAACAAGTAGAAGTTTTGAGATTAAAATCCTAAAAACTATTATCAGAACCATATTCAGATTTTTGAAAACTGTAGAAAACACTTTTCTGAAGCATGGGTACTCTTGAAATGGTGTAGTACCTGCACCGGGTACATTACCGGTACACGTACTGTGCTCGCACCATACATACCATTCCTTACCCAACTTTGCTTGGTTGGTTTGCAGTGGTTAATACCACAAAAACGTATCGGTGATGGAAATATAGCGGAGATTATTTTGATTTTTTATTGCATTTCAATTCTCTCTCGATTTTGGTGAAAATAGTGCAGACCGTGGGAAAAAAAGTAAATCTCTGAAGTATAACGGTAGTAATTCACTAAAAAAAACATTTTTTTACTAGATACATCAATTTTTTAATGTATCTAAAAAGTGAATTTCTTCTTATATTAAGGACCGGAGGGAGTATTTTATATTAAAGTACCTGTACCTTTATTTTTAAAAAATTGCCACATTTTGTACCCGCATCTATGCATCATATTTAATTTTAAACTTCCACGTTCGTCAAACCGAAAAATACCAAAAGCACATGCACTATCAGGAGATAATCGATGTACAAGGAGTTTGATGTTATTTTTAATTCATTCTGCAGAGCATCAGGAGCTAATGAATCAACTCACATTCTATCAAATGGTCAGTATTTTTGACTCCTCACTTTTGAACTATGTTACTATATCTTTTATCAAAATGCTAACCAGTCTAAGTTATTCTTTGCATTTTCCACTGAGCAGTTGCACCAGAAGTTTACGAGGCTCACAAGGTACAAAGCATTTACATGCTGAATCCAGTCACATAAGAATTGATGTTAATTTGTACGGTATAATTCACAATTGATGTCTTCATTGATGTTAATTTTATACAAGATTAATTGAACGGACATGAAGTTATAGCTGAATAAGTACCTTTTTTTTTCTTCAAGAATAACAACTTTATTGTGTATGCTCAGAAAAGTAGAGAACAAATTTCACTAGTTCTCTTCTTTATGCACCATGATATCAAAACTCATCAATGCAGAGATACAGAAGTTTTGGAAAACCTTGGATGATTTTGAAACTGAGATGCATAAACAATTGAACAAATTGATTTGGATAAAAAAAAAAAAGAGCGCTTCTGGTATTCTGAACTCTTGACATGTAAACCATTTTCCGTATAAAGAATAATTACTCAGCTTCTGAAGCTCCTCACAGTAAAAGATTGGGTGAAATTGAGAAAAATATTTTTTAAGGGCTAATGAAGAGCATATATGGTTTTCTGGTAGTGAAATCAAAGGGCCTATCATGATTGAATTTATTTCTGTTTTATGTAGTTCTCGTTGGATCTGTAAAAAATGTGATGATTTGCTATTTGCAATTCACACTAAATTGGAGTTCCCTTAGAGCACAAACAGCATAATGAAAAACTCACATGGGAAGTAGTCCTACATTTTGAATTTTTGCTTCCAGATTCGGCAAGCTCTCACACATTCATGTTAATGCTCTCCAAGGTAGAAATGGCGGATTCCATTTGCCAAAGTTTAACGGCACTTATGGTTTCCAATCTTGCCATTTTTAGTGTTCAAATGCCGATAAATTGTTACATTGACATTTGCGAAAATAGATTGTGCTATCCCCGCCATAGTTTCCTTCCATGCTAGTTGATTTAACGTGTTATGTAATACTTGTTCTAGGTTGTTTATTATTGTTTAATGATTTCTTCATACGTGTCTTATCTCTTAGCGTAATTCCGTTTAAGATTTTAGCATAATCAAGCAGTCCTACATTTTGTTTGTGCAGTGCAAATTAGAACCCAATCTGGCCAAAAGAGCAGAGCATTATTTCTCAGAGAATATGCGTGTTATGAAAGGTACAATTTATCTTATTGCTTCAATAAATCTCAGCTTCATACGTGAGTTTGTATTCTACTCTGCTTATGTGATTTAATGTTTAACCAGGAGTTGAGGCTTGGGAAACGGGAAGTTTAAAAGATTTTGGAATTCTCATTTCTGCTTCTGGTCGGAGTTCCATTCAAAATTATGAATGTGGTATAGCCTTAACCCTAAGTTCTTTATTGATATTTCTTAAATTCCATCTTCTGTCTGTCTAAGATGAAAGTGAGTTGAATACAAGAAACCAATAGGGGTAGAAAAACGTGTTTCTTATATAGATTTCAACTTTCCAATATCAAGTTGCACTTGTTTCTAGAACTCGTATCGAGTCCTGAAAATTTTACAAAAATTAAAATGCATCCAGAAGCCATCAACATTATACGCAAAAGAAGTGTTGGATTTAAACTTGTATTGTTCCATTTACTACTTTGCAGCACGCTCTTTCTGTTTTTTTCTTCTCTACTGTTCTATGTTTCTTCTAATCTTTTTTTTTTTTTGCTTCATAAATCTTTCTTCCAAACCTTGCTAATGATGTTCTGTTCTGTACAAAAGTCCAGATTCTCAGTAAACCCTCGAGAAAATGCAAAAATCTCCATCCAGTATCAATTTCTTGTTTAAGTTTAAATAATTCAAATATTGAATTTATTCAATTCATCTGGTGCATGTGCACGGTGAAAGGCCGAAAGCTTTACAGCAGGTTCATTTAAGTAAACCAAATTTTGATGACAGGTGTTTAATTGGTTTCATTTAGATTTTGGTGTATATGAGCTTTAAAAGTACTACGACTTCCTTATGTTTACAGGACATAAACTTGCATACATTTTGACCTTTGATAATTTAAATGTCCACAATTAAATACTAGTATTGAATATTGATGATCATGTGAAATTATGTGTCTACCAAGGTTCTGAACCACTGATTCAACTGTATGAGATCCTACTGAAGGCTCCTGGTGTAATGGGAGCACGTTTCAGTGGTGCTGGGTTTAGAGGATGCTGTATTGCACTTGTGGAGGAGCACCTTGCTACTGAAGCTGCATCATTTGTCAAAGCAGAATATCTCAAAGCCCAACCTGAGTTAGCTAGTCAGATAACCAGAGATACTGCAGTTTTAGTATGTGATTCTGGTGATTGTGCACGTGTAATTTAAGAGAACATTTTTACATGTGTAATTTGAGCAGCATTTTTATTGTCACATTTTGTCAATAGCAGCTGTTAATCTCATTGTAGTTAATCAAATCTTCTGCATTCTTTTCATTCTCTTTGTGGCTTTGGGGTTTAAATATCCAATTATTTCTTCAAAAAATTCCAATAAAAAAATGGAAATTACTAAACTTAAAAAACGGGAACGAAATTAAAATGTGTTATAGTAAATGGCAGTTTAAACTTTGCAATATAGACTAGGTAAGTTGGTCGAATAACTTTTCAAATGAGTTGCTAACAATGTTCGTGATAGCCTACCTAGAATTGAGAGGGGTTGAATGATCCTAACTAAAGATCATAAGATTCTATCTAAAACAAGAAAGTATGGTTATACTGTACATATCACATGCATAAAACTTAACAGAAAAAGAAAATGATCATAATTAATAAGATAATTAGTATTTAACAAAAAATATAATATAATTTGATATGTAAATTTATTTTGTTATACATTGAGTACTTGACTTATTTTGATGTATTTTATGATAGAAGGGTGAAAGAGAAATGATAA
Organism: Trifolium pratense; assembly: GCF_020283565.1. Classification (NCBI taxonomy): domain Eukaryota; kingdom Viridiplantae; phylum Streptophyta; class Magnoliopsida; order Fabales; family Fabaceae; genus Trifolium; species Trifolium pratense. Next base: position 5,012,969 of record NC_060061.1, on the reverse strand, counting down.
ATAAGACGAGATAGCACAGCATAGAAGAGAAATAGACACAAACTCGTGATAGAGAGGAGAGAGTAACCACAGGTATAGAGCCACTTGGCCTTCCTTTCCATGCCAGGGAATCTAACAGTTACAAGTTATTAGTCATTGGTGTCACTAAACTTAACATAACTAATCACTATCTCTATGGTATATCTATCTACCCACATTTTCATTTCAAACACTTTATTTAACTTATATTAAAAAATATATATTCGTAATTCTTCTCTTTTCCCTTTGTTTAATTACTTCATTTACAGAGCAAAGAGTCAGTGATAACCACCAATCTCATTAAGAATTTACAATGAAATTTACATATAACATACCAACTGTGGAATTTCAGACAAAAACCCAAGTCGCGGGAAATGTGAGCAAAAGATCAAACCATTTGTGTCAACCACAATTGCTCAATGTAGGATGTAGGTTTTATCCTAGTGACATAGTAATTGAAAAACATATATTGATGTATTTATTGAAAAAAATGTTAGTAGATGGAGGTGGGAACCCAACTAGAAACTATCATTATCACTTCAACCGTTAACTCTCTCACCCTAGCTAACAACCAAACCAATCTTATCCCGTATGCATGTGTCATAGGATCCGGATTGCATGCAGTCAGGATAAACTTGGTCGTCCGAATCCAATGACCATGATCGGATGTTCCAGATTGAAATAAGATTTAATCAGACTGTATGAGTGCTTTGAATGTGAACCTTCTGATCTTAAACGAACGGCTATATATGCAGTCAAAACTGCATGCAATCCAAATCCATGTGTCATATGTGTGGTTTTGAACGTTATAAAATTATGAAAATAATCCCTACAAAATTAATTATGATGTTGACATGTTGTGCAGATGACTACCTAAGCCAAGAGTGTGGCCAAACATTCATAAACTGTATGAACAAGTTTAAGAATAGAGGAGGTCCTACCTTGAAGGGAAACACATGTAAAGTGGATGATGTTATTGAAGTCATCAATGTTGTTATGGAAGCTGCTCTACTAGCCGGAAGAGTCTTACACAAGCCCTATAATATTTATTGGTACTACCTTCAAGAGATTCATGAGGGCCTGAGGCAGTAGAAGAATTTCAGTGTTTTATTGTTGGGGGATTATGTTAGTCAGATTTTATTTGTATCCATTTTTCAATGCTCTCTATTTATACAAACGTTTTGCTTCAAATGTTTTGTTCCATATTCCCATTATCCTCACCTCCTCAAATATGTAATATATGTTGTGATGACATTATAAAATGTTCTTTTAGATGTTCAGATTACATAGGTGTTTTTAATGAATACTAATTTTTCAAAATCATGTTCTACAAACGTTTTACTTCAAAGGTAATTCTCATAGGTGTTCATAAAAAAAAAAAATCTTTAAGATATCAACCAACTTATATCTCAATTCCACTTTATGTACTACCAATTTTTCTTCACTCCCCAAAGACTACTAAATCAGTTTCTTAACTTTGCATAAAGTTTAATTACTCTGTAATTTCACTAAAATAAATGAGGGCTATCGCGACAAACTTTCTCGTGAAGGACTCAAGATTTGCAAGTAACCGATTAAAGTTTCTTTTGGCCGAAACCGATTAAAGTTTCTTTTGGCCGAAATACATGCTTGAAAAGGTACTACTAATCAACTTCAATAGTTTGCCACGATTTTTTTTTTTTATCAAAAGTAGCTAGTAGTTAAAATTCTATTTAAATGAATAAGTATAATGTTTAACGTTTGAACTCAAACTCATGCATATAAATTAACAATATTCTTATCCGCCAAGGTATGCTCACAAGACATTTTGCCACATCGTTTACGGATGCCTGTATATTCCTAATTTTTGCTATATATATATATACATATATCATTTTCCTTATTAAACAGGTCTCTAAATCAATAAAAAAAAAAGTTTATAAAATTCTTTAAAATAATGAAGATAAATTTGGTTCAAAAAAGATTTTGTTAAGAACTTAAAACCTATGCATATTAGTCAAACCTTTTACTACCACTCATGCATTTTGTTATACTGTCAAAGTCAAACGTGGTTCTTCTTCCTTTGTTTCCCCGTCATTTTCCACCAACCATTAAACATTGTTTTGTGAAGAACAAGATTCACTTTAACAAACTGTACTGTACCAAACTCAAATCCTTTCATCTCACTCAACCTTTCTTTTTCCCTTTCCCAAACAGAAGAACCCATGATCCATAACCACAACCTCGTAACAACAAAAACCAGCAACAACATTAAACACAAACGAAACACCAAAAACTAATCTTTCCACAACATCATGGGTTCAGATCCTCTGTCACTAACTTCAACAAAACCAATACCAATTCCAACACAAGATCAAGAAGAACATGACTCACAATCTTCATCACAAGCTCTTCTCTCTTTCAACACTGAAAATTCTTCATCTTCTTCTTCAACTCATTCTTCTTCTTCCCACAACAAAACCCTCTTCATCTCTCTCATCATCATCACTTCCATTTCACTCTCAGCAGCATTTGCTTTTGCTTTTCTCTTCCTTTCTTCATCTTCATCATCATCACCAACAACCACTCACAACACCAATAATCATTCTTCTTCAAACACCATAGCTCGTCCTCTCACAAAACTCAAACATCCAGTTGTACTTTTAATTTCCTCAGATGGGTTTCGATTCGGTTATCAATTCAAAACCTTTACTCCTTCTATAACTCGTTTGATTTCAAATGGAACAGAAGCTGAAACAGGCTTGATTCCTGTTTTTCCATCCTTAACTTTCCCAAATCATTACTCTATTGCTACTGGACTTTACCCTGCTTATCATGGCATAATCAATAATCATTTTCTAGATCCAATTTCTGGTGATCAATTCTATATGGGTAGTCATGATCCAAAATGGTGGCTTGGTGAACCTATTTGGGAAACTGTTGTCAAAAATGGGTTGAAAGCTTCTACCTATTTTTGGCCTGGTTCTGAGGTAAAAAAAGGTTCTTGGAATTGTCCATTGAAATATTGTGTTCATTATAATAATTCTGTTGTTTTTGAGAATAGGGTTGATTCTATTTTGAAGTATTTTGATTTGCCTGGTGATGAAATTCCTGATTTTATGACACTTTATTTTGAGGACCCTGATCATCAAGGTCATAAAGTTGGATCTGATGATCCTGAGATTACTAAAGCTGTTTCTAGAATTGATAGCATGATAGGTAGGTTGATTAGTGGTTTAGAACAAAGAGGGGTATTTGAGGATGTTAGTATTATTATGGTAGGTGATCATGGAATGGTTGGTACTTGTGATAAAAAGTTGATTTTTCTTGATGATTTAGCTCCTTGGATTGATATACCTGAAAGTTGGGTCATTACGCATACTCCGGTACTTGCGATTCGTCCGGCTTCTGGTAATGTATCGTCGGATGTTGTTGCTAAAATGAACGAAGGATTAAGTTCGGGAAAAGTTGTAAATGGAGAGAATTTGAGGATGTATCTTAAGGAAGATTTACCTAGTAGGTTACATTATGCGTCGAGTGATCGGATTCCACCGATAATTGGTTTGATTGGTGAAGGTTTTAAGGTTGAGAAGAAGAAAACGAAGCATCAAGAATGTGGCGGATCACATGGTTATGACAATTCATTTTTCTCTATGAGAAGTATTTTCATTGGACATGGTCCTCAATTTGCAAGAGGGAAGAAGATACCTTCATTTGAGAATGTTGAGATTTATAATTTGGTTACTTCTATTCTCAACATAAAAGGTGCTCCTAATAATGGATCTAACTCATTTGCAGAATCTGCTCTTCTATCTGCTGCATAGATAGATAGGACTATATCAATTTTTGTAGGTAAAATTATTTGATTGCTGAGATGAATCATAGTTTGCTTTGCTCTCTGTGGAAGAGATGCTCATTATACAAGAATCAGTCATTTGTGGCTTCAAGTAAATAATAAAGGTACTGTCATTTATTTCCATATATTTGGTTCAGATTTTATTTGTTATGAGCTTCACAAGTAGACGGCAAGGTTAGCAATTTTTTTAAGACTTGAATGAGAGAACAATTTCATCGTTGTAGTATTTATTACAATTCTTGAGAGAACGCGTAGATAAGAGAAAAATAGTTACAAGTAACGTTATAAATATTAGTATTGAAACTTGATCAATTGATTAACAATGAATACACTCGACTTTGGAAATTTGATAGATGTACCATAGAATTTCCCATTCAACGTTATAACACACAAAGAGTCGATTATATCATATTCATGCAGGTTCATATATATGATCCCTCAACCACACACATGCATGCACCTTTGGTTCACAACTCTAGAAACATGCGAAAAAAAAGCCATCAAACATCTCATATGAGTGATCATTAGGCAAAGTTATGTGTCTTTTCCTTTGAGTTATAGGGGTGAGTGCTACGGGAGACAAGTGGTCCATTGTGAATCGATGTTTAAAATTATTAGAAATTATAACGGCTATCAATAATATTTTTTAAAAACAAAAATTATGGAGTATATGATTTTTCTGGTTTTTATGACCAAAAAACAGTGACATAATTGACGTTGAGTTAAAGCGATCCAAATTGAACGATTTAGATTTAAAAGGTTGAAATTTTTATATTAAAAAAGTTAAAACTGCATATAAATTTGAACCATCTAATTTTAACCGACGACTCATAAATTGTCTGCAGCTTAGCCAACTGTACGCGATACATTTCTGAGTTAATCCGTCCTTACTCAATCATGGGACTGTACTCAATACTTTTTTGAATTAGGCTGCCCTTAACCATGGATCTGAATTTCCCGTTAAATTAATTTTACACAGTGATAAATCTCAACGGCCATTTAAGATCCGGCAATTCATATTGTTAAAGTGTCCTAGAAATCGTACTCCCTCATTCATGCAGTAGTAGTTTTTGTAGGACTATATATCAATCTTTGTAGGTAAAAAGTAAAACTATTTGATTGCTGAGATGAATCATAGTTTGCTCTCTAGGAAGAGATGCTCATTATACAAGAATCAGTCATAGGAAGAGATGACTATCAACTGTCTGTTGACGTTGGAATCAACTAATGTAAGTCGGACGACCATGGCTACCAAGTCGAAATAGGCTTGGAGGCTGTTATATGCCTAATTAGAAGTATTTAATTACAAGTTGCATTATGATCAACAAAAGATGGAATTAACTAATGCAAAATCGATTCGTAGCCAAGTTCAACCGTAAACAATCAATCGAATTTGCATGAGTTAGTTGAAGATGTTATTGGATTTTATTAGGGTTGTCATAATGTTTGATGGACAGTCCAAGAAACTACGGCGTATATTTGATTGTTTAACTATCCATAATCTTTATAGATAAGCTAAAATGTCGATGATATTTGTAGATGAAGCAGGCCACCTCCGTTGAACCACGCATCACGACAAATCTTCACAAATATAATGAAGTCAATAATGCTTATTACGTTATTACTACTTTTTTTTCTCTAATCTAAATTTGTTGTTGTCCAATCTTAGAAATTGAAAATAAAAACACATTTAATCGATGTGAGAAACAATAAAAAAAACATAATATCAATTCAATCATTCTAATTACTTGACCTAAATTTGAATAAGTAAGAAAACTCAATGCAAGAAACAACAAATAATTTCATAAGAATCTGATACATCAAATCAACCTTACATGAGAAACAAGAAATATATAATTTCTTTGTTTAAAAAAAGACAAAGAAATATATAATTTCAATCCAATTATATCTTAATCCTAATTACTTAGCATAACCTAAATTTCACATAGGAGTTGAATAAGTCATATGTTCTAGCAATCAATATATTGATATTCTTCTGATGTTCATCACCGTAGTCAATCCAATCATAACATTTGAGGAATTCACATTATAGGAAGGTGAATTACCATTGATTTTCATGTTAAAGGAATTATATTTTTTTTTTCAAAATTCAACCTAACTTTTACTACCTGAGTTTCAAAAAAATCTTTCAATTCAATTTGTGTTAAGTGATTGATAATTCAAAAACTCTTTTCCCCGATCATTTTTACATTTGTTTCAAGTAATGTTCATAATTGCCTTGGTTTAAAGTAAACAATCCCTGAAGATCGACAAACTCTTGTTACTCGTGATAAAAGGTACACTCGCTTTTAGTGGGACCGGACATTTAGAATGATTAATCTCCCTTCCCACCATTAATTAAATTAAACACACTATTTATCACTTTTCATAATCTCATTTACTATTTGAATTTTTTTCCAATTTATTACTTAACTTCTCTCCCTCTACAACATTTTTTCGTTTATGTTCAAAAAAAAGACAAATATCAATTTTATATCTAGTTATATAAAATATGTCATTCTATAGTAAAAAATAATGTCATTCTGTATTAATAACTTTTTAGTTGTGAGGATGATTCTTTAGAGAAAAAATTATGTGTTGAACTAATCACGACATATGATTCGTAAATGAAATGAAAGAAATTTTTGTAGATTCAATTTTTCTAAAAGAACGCTCTAGAAAATAATAGTTTTTGGTATGCCAAAATAAAAGTTAAGGTAATAAAATTTGATTAAACGTTTTACAATTATAAAATACTCCAATAAGAATTTTAACTAAATGATTTTTGAGAAGCTTATAAAAAAAAATGATTTTTGGGAAAAATTATAACAAGAAAATTGTTTTTTTTTATTATTTATTTTTTGTCTAGTAGCCTAGTGGCTTAAAATTTAACTTTAAAGGTGAATAAGTAGAGATTTGAATCCCGACTTCTGCATAATATATGTGATGTACTAGTACCCATCAACTGAGGTAAACAATAAAGGGGGCTGCTAACTTAGACCCAGTTGGGTCTAAGTTAGCAAGTTGCACCTTTTGAGTTGGACAAAAATACCCATTTTTTTAATTTTTGAAAGAATAGAGCAACAGAGGCATTTCTGTAATTTTCCGCTATTTCACACGCGCCCCCATTTCTTTTCCCACCCCCAGGACACGTGGCAAGCTGTAAGCCACAAAAAACAGGCGCGTGCAACACACGCGCGGGGGGAGAGAGAAAATTTTTTGACAATTGCAGGGACACGTGTCAGTTCCTGGTGGCTCGCCTGTTTTTTTCCAATTTAATACTTTAAACTCAATTATTTCGTTGTAAATTAATTTTTTATTTTTTTATTTTTATACCAAAATTCATAATTTTTTTTTGTCTACAAATAGAGACTTGGTTCGTTTGATTTGGACAAAGAAAAAAAAAACCCAATTTTTCACTACCTTAATCTCATTTTTCACTACCTTACATCAACTCACTGAAACCATTCTACCAGGAAAATGGTTTCAGAGTACAACTCTCTGAAACCATTCTACAAGCTAAATGGTTTCAGAAGCAAATAACTAAGAATCAACTTACTGAAACCATTCTACCAGCAAAATGGTTTCAGAGTAAAACTCTCTGAAACCATTGTACCAGCTAAATGGTTTCAGAAGCAAACACAATTAATAAATTACTCACCGAAACCATTCTACCAGTAAAATGGTTTCAGAATACAACTATGTGCAACCATTCTACCAGTAAAATGGTTTCAGAAGCAAACAATAGTTTTTAATTACCGTTTTATCTCATTTAATTAACTAAAAATAGTTTCAGGTCTCCAAAAATTTAATAAAATATACCAAAAGGTTCAGAATATTATCTACTATTTTATTAGAAACAAATAAAAAAAAAATTGGTTTCAGAGTACAACTCTGTAAAATCATTATTATTGTTAAATGGTTTAATCAGCGGGATTTGTGAAAATAATTTCATGACTTGAACTAGGGAGAGTGAGGTACACAAGAAGGTTCTAAATAATTCATAGTACTTTACATAAAATTTTGGAAATTTTTTACAGAATTATAATATTTTTAATTACCTGTTTACTCATTTAATTAACTAAAAATAGTTTCAGGTCTCCAAAAATTTCATAAAATATACCAAAATTTCCAGAATATTATCTACTATTTTATTATGAAAAACTAAAAAACAAATAGAGCCTCCCTGAGGCCGCACGCGCCCCCACGCGCCGCCGGTGAGAGTGGGCGTGGGCGACGCGCACTGTTCATCGTCCCCTCCACCCGTTTTACGCAGAAACGGGTCGTGCGACCCGGTTTTTTACCCGGTTCGATCTCCCTCAATACTCAACGAAACTCGACGTTCCTTATATGGATTTTGATCGTTTTTCAATTTTACAAAAGTTTCCGGTATTATTTTTTGAAATCGGTGTTCGATTCGCACGTAAAATGAGGTCGAAATTTGGAAGAAATTTAAAAAATGTAATAGTTGTTGTTGTTGCATGGGGGGCGCGAGAAGACATGGGGGCGCGCTATTTTATGATGCAAATTACATACATGCCCCATTGTTTCAAAAAAAAAAATGGATATTTTTGTCCAACTCAAAAGGTGCACCTTGCTAACTTAGACCTAACTAGGGTCTAAGTTAGAAAACCCCATATATATATATATGATTTATCTCGTCTTTATAATTAAAACACTAGTATAATTGACATGAGTTTAATATGGATTATATTTTTATTTTTTATTGTTTTAATCAAAACGATATAAATTAAATCATTTATCTTAATCGTAAAACTGAAGATGGTCATTTAACTTATATTTTCAAACAATGATGTGTATCATTGTTAAAATTTCAAATATTTTTTAAAATGGATTCATGATACCACCAAAAAATGTGGTCCATATTAAAATTTACATTGATTGACTTGAGTTCTTTTATAAAAGATGAAATGGGTGGTGGGTATCTCATTTTTAAACATATTTTTAAATTTATTTGTGTGTATCTCTTACCAAATTGAGCTCTCTATTTCTTTTGAAAAATGAAAATAATTCTAACTTTTTTGTATATGTCTCTAATCTCTCCAAAATTGAACTCTCCATTTTTTTAGAGAAATAAGAATGATCATAATTCATAACTCACAACCACATGCTAAATAAAAATTCGATTCAAATTAATATCATTCGATTCAAATTTCAAGGTCAAACTTTTTATATTTAAAAATTTAAAACTACATTTAAATTTGAACGGTCTAATTTTAACTAAAAGACTCTCATACATTAACCGCACCTTAGCCGACCGTACTCAATACATTATGAGTTATGCCATCCTTACTTAATACATTTTTGGGTCAGGCCCTCCTTACTCAATAATCATGATTTCCTCTTATAAGAACTAGCAGGACACCCGTGCGTCCGCACGGGAGTCGCGACGTTGCCGCTCCTCACTTGGTAAGATGAAATGATATAATATTTGGTAAAAAAAATAGAAAAAGAACAATGGTAAAACCATCACAAAAAAACTTTAGGTCTCCGTATTAATTTAGGAATATAAATATAGATAATGTAGAAATTATGAAGAAAAAAAATAGGCTACCTTATTAATATATTAGTAAAAACATAGATGTTGAAAAATCACAAAAAAAACTTATGTCCATGTATTAATATATGAATATAAATATAGTCCCGTAAAAATTATTAAAAAATAGGCAATCATATTAAAATGTTAGTGAAAATATAGGATAGGTCTCGCCACAGTCATCAAAATAATTAGGTCATCGTATTAAATATGAGTATAACCAGAAAAATTGTAAAAAAAATAGACAACTTAATTTTTATTTTATTTTTGTTTCAAACAACTTAATTAATATATAATTAAAAGTATAAGTCCCGTAGAAACCACACAAACAAAAAAGTTTTCATATTAATATATGAGTTTAAATATAGGTCCCGCAGATGTTATAAAAGAATGGGCAAACTTATTAATATGAGTAAAACACATAGGTCCCCATGTATCAAAAAAAAAAACGCATAGGTCCCCAGAAATCACACAAAAGATTAAGATCTCGTATTAATATATAATTATAAATATAGGTCTAAAAAAAATAGTAAAAAATTGAAAACTTCACTTGATAACATAAAATAGTAATTTATTGGGAAGTAGATTAAAAGATTAAAAAAATAGAAAGATATAATATTTGGTAAAAAAATAGAAAAAGAACAATGGTAAAACTATCACAAAAAAACCTTATGTCTCCGTATTAATATTTGAATATAAATGATAATGTAGAAATCATGGAAAAATAGGTTACCTTATTAATATATTAGTAAAAACACAGGCCTTGTAAAAACCACCAAAAAATTAGGTCTCTGTATTAAATATATGAGTATAAATATATCCTTTTAAAATTATTAAAAATAGGTAACCTTGTTAATATGTTAGTGAAAATATAGGTCTCACAAAAATCATCAAAATAATTAGGTCACCGTATTAAATATGAGTATAACCCGTAAAATTGTAAAACAAAATGGGCAACTTAATTAATATATAAATAAAAGTATAAGCCCCGTATAAATCACAAAAAAAAAAGTTTCCATATTAATATATGAGTATTTTATAGGTTCCGTATATGTTATAAAAGAACGGACAAACGTATTAATCGTATTAATATGAGTAAAAAACATAGGTCCCGCATAAACCACATAGAAGATCAGGTTATCGTATATTAATATATGAGTATAAATTTAAGTTCACAAAAAATAGTTAAAAACTGTAAATTTTATTAATAAGAGTAAAAACATAGGCCCTACGTACGTGTATGATATAAACTGTTGTTGTTTTGTTTGGCACACCTTGTGTCAATCAGGACTCATTATTAATAATAAAATTCATTTTAGTTTGTTCAAAAAAAAACACAGGCACCGCAGAAATCACAAAAAAAAGATTATATCCTTCTGTTAATGCATGAGTATAAATATATGTCAAGAATGAGCAACCTTATTAATATATTAATAAAAAAAATATGGCTCGTAAAAATGAACAAAATAATTAGGTCCTTGTATTAATATTTGATATAACCCGTAAAATTATAAATAATAAACAACTTTATTAATATATGATTAAAATTATAAGTCTCGTACAAATAAAAAAAAAAAAGGTTATCTTATTAATTGATGAGTATAAATATATATAGTCCTACATAAATTATTAAAGAACATGAAATCTTATTAATAAGAGAAAAAACATATGCCACTTTTTGCTTTTTCATAGCCGCCCCACAACAACAACATAGTAAACCCTACTTTTTGCTTTTTATTCTCGTTCATCTTTCAATGAGGGGTGATTTTGGATCAATTTTGATCTAAAATCACCCCTTTTTGATTGTTTTATATTTTTTTTTATTTAAATAAGTGATTTTTCACACATTCTTATGTTTCATTTGAGTTTTCTTTTGTTGTTCTTGTCTGATGTTGTTTTAATCCCGTCTTAGTGCAGAGTTTTTTTGTCTTGAGTTCGCGTCTTGGTACGGTGTCCGGTTTAATTCCGTTGTAGTACAATGTTTGTTTTGTTCAGATTTGTAGATTTGTTCCGATTCAGATTCAGTGCAGATTCACACGTACTCTACTTACTTGAATAAATGAATATTGTTTGTTGTTAGTCTAAAAAAAAAAAGAAAAACATAGGTCCCGTAGAATTCACACGAAAGATTATGTCCCTATATTAATATATGACTATAACTTGTAAAATTATAAAAAAAATAAACAACTTTACTAATATATGAGTAAAAATATAAGACCCGTAGATATATCCAAAAAAATTAGGTTCCCGTATTAATTTGAATATAACCCGTAAAATTATTTTAAAAAAATAGGCAACATAATATTTTAGTCCTTTTATTTCTCCAATAATTTTCTTCCGCATAGAAAAATCTCATAAGAATGAAAGTCATATCTTTCTTATTATATCTTTCTTGTGTGATTTGTTTATGGTTTTGTTTCTCTGACTCTTTGTAAACTTTTGTAGTCTACCTCGGTACGTCTTGTGTTGGGTAGGTTTTCTATGTTAATATATCTCATTTTGGTTTGTTAAAAAAAATATTAGTCCTTATATCAAAAACAAAAAATCTTTAAAAAAAAAAACTTCTAAAAAATGTCATTTATTTTTCAACTATTTTCAACTTTGTATTTAATTTTTACTGTTTTTTTTTTAAACTAAATGTATCATTCACGCGCAACTGTAGAGAATAATCCTCTTGAGGTAACTGACAATTTTTATTATTTTTGTCTCACCATTTTGGTAGAACATAGGCTACCTCTTCGACCAGACAAGAAACCTGTGAAGCAGCTTCCAAGGAGGTTTGCGCCAATTAATTCATATGGCTTAGTGGTAAATCTAATAAGAATTGTAAGTAAAAGGTTAAGGGTTCGATTCCTACTAAGAAATTTTTTAGCATTTTTCTACTAACGTTTTTTAATAAAGACACAAAATAACCCTGAATTGATTATGTGTCAAAAAATGAAAAAGGGGAGAATTAGGAATTTCATAGGTACTTTCTTTTCTTATATAGTAGATTTTTTTACGGAAGTTTTTCAGTTTTTCTCCCACCATATTCTTGTATTAAATTAATTAAATTTATTGAGTTTAACTACAAATTGAAAATTAACTTAATTAAATATTGGATTGAAGTCCATAAATCAAGTTGAGTGAATCTAAAATAACGAAACATAAACAATAAATGATAAAATTACACTAAAGAAAGGGTTGAACTCAAATAAAATATCATAAATAAATGGAAACAACACCATGTACCTCTATATTGTAAAAAAAAAAACCATACATTTGTTGTCTTATTTGGTATAATGCACTTATGACGTTGAAATAAAGAATTTCATTGAATCTCTCCTTTTATTTGTACATGAATTTTACTCTCTTATTATAAAAAAGAAAAAATAAATAAACACTTTCCCTTTCTTCTTTTAACTTAACTCGTGTTGATTATATGTTAGTTCCAAAAATATAACAAATTAATTCATATGGCTTAGTGGTAAATCTAATAAGAATTGTAAGTAAAAGGTTAAGGGTTCGATTCCTACTAAGAAATTTTTTAGCATTTTTCTACTAACGTTTTTTAATAAAGACACAAAATAACCCTGAATTGATTATGTGTCAAAAAATGAAAAAGGGGCGAATTAGGAATTTCATAGGTACTTTCTTTTCTTATATAGTAGATTTCACACTATAATAAATCTCAACTATTGATTTACGCACATATGCTACAGTGTCCAACTCCAATATTAGGAATCTTATTCCCTCAATCATGTGGTAGTAATTTCTTTAGTTTAATCAGTTGGACAACATTGAAAAAGTTAAAAATCTGAAGCCAATCCAATCCCATGTTACCCAACCGAATTTCATGAATAATGATAGCAACACACTCTTTAACAAACACACTCCAACACACTCTCTTTTATTGGTTGAAATTCACATGGGTCCCATAAAAAAATGTGGACCCATATAAATTTTATGGGACCCATGTGAATTTCAACCAATAGAAGAGAATGTGTTGGAGTGTGTTTGTTAAAGAGCGTGTTGCTAGCACTCCTCTACCCAACCTCACATGACAAACCAATTCATTGAATTCAACCGATGCTAAAACTTTAAAAAAAAAAAAATTAATTTTTTTTTTGAAGAACCTAAATTAACCCACTCAAATTAATTAAAAAAAAAAAATTACTTGCATGTATAGACAAAATATAAATGATTAAACTATTTGATGATTATAACAAGGTACTATCACCATGATCATGATTATGATTATGATTAATGATTAATTTATACACAATCGATTTCTCATCCATTTGATTACACCTTCCACCAAATTACAACCAATTATTCAATTCAACTGATCATAGGAACAGAGAAAAGTTTGCAATTCACACTTTGGAGAAATAGCTTCCAACAACAACTTGACAGTTCCTTCTTGTTTCACCACAGCACCATCTTTCTCCACCAACACAGCACCAACAATCTCATCATACTCACCTCCACCACCAGCAATAAACGCCACCACCGCAACTTGAAGAGGACCCAAACTAGGATTAAACGCCGCCGATTCAACATAACAACCTTTATAAATTTTCCCATTACAATCCAAAATCGCCACCCCAGATGGTGAATCGCTATAAGGAGCATGAGATTTATTCAAAGCTTCCAAAGCTGCAATCTTTAACTTCTCATTAACCGTGTTACCGTTGCAAACACCATTCGCTAGTTTTTTTTTAAGCTTTAAACCATTGTTACGTGGTTCCAATAACAGAGGAGCATTTTCAGGGAGAAGATCGTGTGGTCCGAATCTATAAGGAAGAAACTGTGACAGTGAAGTGAATTTCGGGTCGGATTCGGATGTTACGATGATTTGAATATCGGATGCTCCGCGAAGTTCTTGGAGGAATTGTCTGCAATGGCCGCAAGGTGCGGCGGAGACGGCGAATGAGTGGAGATTGGTTTCATTGTTGAGGAAGAGATTTGTGAGGAGAAACTGTTCGGCGTGGATGGAGTGATGAAGAGGAAGACCTGGGAATTCGATGTTGACTCCGATTAGGATCCGACCCGATTGGGAAAGTCCGACTGCTGCGACACGGAAATTGGAGATGGGTGGGCGGGCGAGGGATTGGGCTGAGGTGACTAGTGATGGGAGGAGTTGGGGGAGAGTGAGGGATGAAGATTCGGCCATGGATTTGGCTTCGGTGGGTGAGATTGTGAAAACGGGTCGATCCATTTGGGATTTTCGGGATCGATGATTTGATTGGAGAAATGAGGAGAGTGAGGGATTGGGCGTAGGTTTTGTTTTTATAGAGTCGGTTTGGAAGATGATTGGATCTTGCTGTGAAAATAAACACTAATTTTTTTATTATTATTAATAGGTAGTTGGCTCAGTGGCGAGTGATTGACGCTGAACTTGGTAGGATAATCATGGTTCGATCCCCGCAATTGTGATCGAAATGGACCGAAACCACCTGATGTCAGAATTGGCTCTCGAACTAAATTAGGCAGTTCAGTAGACCGAATATTAGTGGTAAAAAAAAATTTAAAATAATTGTTTTTTTGGGTCTTGCTTAGGGGGCAGATGTTAAAAAATTAAAGTAGAAATTTTCTTTAGTTAATTTGGCAATAGTTTAGAAAGTGAAAATTTGTAAAAACACTTTAATTTTAGCTTATAGCTTAATTTACCACTTTGATTATATACTATGATAAAAATTAAATTTAGATTGTTGATTGGGAGGGATTCAATGCCTCTTAAGATTGATCTCAATAGTTTCATGTGTAGAATATTCTAAAAAACACATCAATAGGTTCATTTTATTCAACGAATGAAGCATGTTGACTTTATTGTGGTTGCAAAGTTTATACACTTCCAATTCCAAATACACATTTTATGATAGGTTTTAAAATTAATGATTAGAGAACCGATTTAAAAAGAATGTTGTGACATTTTTTCAAATAGGTCAACTCTTTTAATGGTAAGAAAAACCTATTTAAAAATTCTTAAATCAGTTGATTTTATAATAACTGATTTAAAAAGCACTTTATAGACCTGTTACACATGAAGTCAATTTAAAAACATGTTTATTTCCATGACATTCATCCTCTCATACTTCACTCATGGTTGCTCGTCATAGCCATTCCTCACTCTCTCTTTTGTTTTTTCGGTCAGTCCCCTAGTCTCTCGTTCTTCTCATCATTATACTACTATCCTAATTCCTAACCATTGTGAATCCTAACAAAGAGATGTCCCTAAACTAAAATAAGAGGGGATTGGTTGATCGGAAAGCTCGGGCAAGAGTATGACATTCCATAAAAATCTTTCTGATCTGCTAGCTCTCACTTCGTGCCCTATTTATGTACATGGCAGTTTCTTGACTGTTTAAGTATTTGAATTTTTTTGCCTACTCATACGATTCTGGTTAGCAGTGAATGCTCCATAAGCTCATGCATGTCAAAATTGTGGATACAGCATTGAGTACCAATGTATAATATTTAAAACAAAAATATAAAAACAACCGAATATATTTAATTAAGCTATTCTAACCATATGCTCTAAGGAAAGTCTTCATTATTAGGAATATAAATATAATGTTCTCTGTTTTCCCAGAGCAACAGACAAGTATTAACTTGTTTCTACTGCGAAAAACTATCTGTGCAGTGCGTACCACTTGAGAACTTGCTTACAATATCTGTGAATCCACATTCCATACACACACACACACACAAACAAACAAAAAACATAAAAAGAAGTATAAATGTATAATGTACATTAAGACAACGTCGACTCAGAGTTAACAAGAGCGTGAAAGATAGAGAGCCAAAAGACAAAAAGACCGACGTTAAAAAGTTGAAAATTGTTACAAGCTATGAAGCAGAAACATATAAGGATATAGACACAATAACAACACTGACACGTAGATGTCGGTACCAATAGTGATTTGAGAAAATATAAGTCATTCTTGAATATCTTCTCTTTTTTTGAACCGGAAAAGCCATTGAATATATCCAGTAAGTGTTAGTGTTGTATGATTATCTTACACCGGTGAGTGTCGGACACGCCCTCAAATTCAAACCCAACCCTGTTTGTAACGGGAGAAAAGGTCTTCTGTTTGAGCATTCTTGAAGGCACTACAAGCAATGACATAGACCCATATAAGAACAACCACAGCCACAATGAGAATAATATTTGCTTTCCTCCATTCTTTTCTTAGGTTCCCAAGTAGACCAGCCTTACAAGCATTACAATTGTAGCATAGCTGGTTCTGATCATTGTTCCACAAGTTGCAATCTGAATCCGCCATGGGATTCGCAGGGTTTGTCCACATTATGGGACTCACATAACTGTAACCACAAACAGTTGGAGGTTTGCAACATCCTGACTGTAATCAAACCAACCAAACAAAATCCTTAGCAGAAAACTAACAAACACAAAACAGAAAACTAACAGGTCTAGCGTAAGTAGTTGGTGCGCAGAGTATGCGAGTGTGGTAAACTCTGAGATACTACTAAGATCAAAATAAAAAAACACAACAGAAGGGTAAACAACTACTAAACCATGTCACGAGCTGGCAACAAAAACATTTTATCATGTGCAATAGAGCCAAAACAGTGAGATTAACAATACCAGGCTGATTAATTTAATGTCTAAACTTTTCATGATTTCTATGTATAGGTCGGTAGCTATCTCGCATGAACTTTGGGGTGCCTCAATCATTGTCTCCATAGAATATAAGAAAGGTCCCACATAGCATTTTTGTGTGGTCAGCCAAACTGGTGGTAACAAAGGATGTGTCTAATGTCTTAAACTAATGATGCATTCTAAAGCCATGCTGATTCAAGACATGTTGAGTGTAAACCTCAAAATTTCAAACAAATAATTAATCCATGTCTAAATGGTGGGTCAAGTTAAGATTAAGATGGAAAACTATATGTTGGAATTCACATGATACGACAAGTAGTTTATCATTATCATTGTCACCGGCAATAAAAAGTAGTAGTAGTAATTTTGGATCTAAAAACAGATTTTATTTAACTATTGCATTATGCATATTATATTGTGAATGGTCCAGTTCACAATTCATTGGTCCCCCTTAAAAAATCACGGGAAATTGAGTAATTTCACAAGTCACAACTAACTATCCCATGGGACAGAGTCCTCTGGAGCTGGGAGAGGGATGGTAAGAGTGTTAATGGAATTGGTTTGATGGCTTCTAGATTGTCCTGTATTGATATCTAGACCTCAAAACAACTTTTACCAATAACTAGTCGATATACCCGTGCTGCCGCACTGGTCGCGCGTTGCGTTACTTGCGTGACATTTGTGTGTATCACATCGGCATTTTTTCTTAAAACGAGCAAAGTTACGATATGAGTGAAGTCCTCGACTAATTTTTACGATACTTTTGACTTTATAAGTAAAACTATTTGGGTTCGAAAATCGTCGAGGCAACCTAATCCCATATAAGAAAAATGAACATCCTGCCTAAGCTATGTTGGTGGGTTCGGAACAAAAATATGTTTAGTCTCTTAACTTTTGACTATTTCAGTGATAGACCTAAATTCTATCATAAATTATTATCACATATGAATATAATATAAAAACCAGTCAAAAAAATAATACTAAAGTAGTAATTCTTGAAGTCGGTAATTGGAATTAAGCATAGTAACATGGTACCATGTGATGTGGGTCTCAAGATTTGAGCTACAGACAAGGAAGCAATAAGTGACTCCAAAAAAGAAATTTCTTCAATGGAAGCAATAATTTACTAGTACATCTTGTTTTTTGTTTCCAAGAAAAATAGCACTGACTAATAGATCTGGCAATAGTTCCCTTGTCAGTGCCAGTGCACGGCCAAAACCACCACCAGATAAATGCAGGCTCTTAAACTTAAATAACTAAAAATAGAAACACCAAAGAAAAAAAAAACTATACTATCTAATTTTATAGAGATAGTTGTGTTTGTTATTATTACCTGTAATGGAGAGATATGAGAATTGAAAAATTGATCAGCAGTGATGTAATTCTGAGTAAGCTTAATACAAACATCAGAAGCAGCCAAACACGGTCTAATCTTCCTCCAACTACCAGAACCAGTAACACGATTTCTCAACCAAGAAGAAAATTTATCTAACCTATACTCTTTGTATCCTCTATCAGGAACAACGTAGCTTCCATCAGGTCGAGTAACAACGAAGGCGAAAACGAGGATTATAAGAAGAAGAGCGATTAAAAGTGCCATAGTGAAAAGGTAAAGTGCTAAGAGACCTTGTTTGTTCCAATAAGCACCGACAAAACCAGTTAAAGCAACGAGGAGGACTAGGATGCCGATTATGACAATTGGCCATCGGAAATTGGTTATGCATTCGTTGTCTGGTTTTGATGCTAACCAAATGCCAGAGGATATTATTGGTATTGAGGCTAATATTGCTATGAAGTTTAGAACTGCGGTTATGTTGTTGCTTACTCCCATGGTGGTAGTTAGTTACTCACTCACCGCGTTTGTTTTGTTCTGTTTTGCTTTATTGCTTGATGAAGGTGTTGAAACTGAGAAAGTTCGTAGTTAAGTAGAGGAAAGGGACCATGGGCACATTGGTTATGGACTCGTTGGCTAAGCCCTATTTATGTATTTTTTAGGGGTTTAATTGTAATTTTGCTTGGGTGATATATTCTAACTATGATGGACAATACTATTTGAAAATAAAAATTCACGATTTTTCGTCCCGTAAGCTCAGCTAAGTTGATAGGAACAATGTATTATATATGTTGAGGGTCGGGGTTCGACATGGACAATGTATTATATATGTTGATGGTCGAGGTTCGAATCATGGTCATCTCATTTATCCACCTTAAAAATAAAATTTCTAACCACTAAGTTATTTGACAAAAGACCGTCTGATTTAACTTGTACGGTATTAATTTGAGTTATCCGATTAATAATTAATAGTTGAGATTAAAAATTGCGTACTTATATACCGCAACAAATCACAATCTCTAGTCTTTGACGTTAAAACTTAAAACACTTACATTGACATCGATATCACGGTATGTCCAATATGAGTTACATCACTTTATTTTTTATCGTTTATGTCAAAACTGACATCAATTAAGTCATTATCTTAATTGCTTATAAAAAAAAGTCATTATCTTATTCGTAATAATAAAAATGACCATTAACTTATACTTCTAATACATAGTCATTGAAATTTAAATATTTTTTTTTAAATTTGTTTCATGATGGACCACTTATAAGAGTGATCCATGTTAAAATTATTCTTCCCCTCGTGTAGTTTTTTTGTTTTACTTAATATGTGCATAACATATTTTTTTTACCACCAGTATCCGGTCTACGAGATCATATATTTGGTTAGGAGTCAGTTCTGACATCAAATGGTTTCAGCCTCCTCTTAATCGCAACTGTAGAGGATGGAATCGTGATCCTCTCTACGAAATCCAGCGTCAATTATCACCGAACCAACATAATTAAATATTATACTAATTAATAATTGAAAATTAGGTGAAGATGTACTCACTCTTAGAAAAGCCAGATATATCTTGTTCACTTGTCTTTTAACAAATTCAACATCAAAGTTTAGGTAGAATTGAAAATATACCAACAACTACTAAGAATAACGCTAAATTCGGTCCATAAAAAAAATAGAAAGCAAAACATGATAATGTGTAGTGTAATTTTTTGTGTTTTTTTTAAATCAATTTAAAAGTAATTTTTATTGGTTATTAATTATGATAAAAAAATTAAATACAATTTACTTTGATTTGTATCTCTCTGACTCTCTTGTATTTTTATAGTCTACCTCGGTACGTCTTGTGCTGGGGAGACTGTTTGTGTTAATATATATATCGTTTTAGCTTCTTCAAAAAAAAAAAAATTAAATACAATTCGTATTTAATTTTCTAAAGTAAATAAAAATAAATATTAAAAATTATAAAAAAATTATATATTTTTTACTTTATCTAGTGTTTTTTCTATTACAGTCATTTTGGATATATCCTCCCTTCGTGCTATAATATAAACAAAAAATATATTTTCACATTTATTAAGAAAAATAAAATATGATAATTTCAATGATGACTTTTTGTGTTTTTCTTGAAATAGGTTTTATGGGAAGATGTAAAAAAAGTTTTTATTGGTTATTGATTATGAGGAAAAGAAGAGAGAGAGTAAATTAAGTAAAATTTTATCTTGAAAATGAGAAAAGTTTGTTTTTTTTATTATAATTTGGGACATGAAAAAATGATTTTTTTTGCTTATAATATGTGACGGAGAGAATATTGTAGATGAGAGTACTCTTACTTTATAACTAGAACATCGACCCGTGCGGTGCACGGGTCTGATTAGCTGTAAGTTATATAATGATTAAATAAGATATGATAATTTCAATAATGTAAGGTATATGAAAAAAGTTGAATAACATTAAACGATAGTTCAACAATTATTTTGGAAAAATATTCATACAAAGAAAATTATGTTATATTACGGAAGACTTCCTTATAGACCACATTCGAAGTCTTAGTCGTATCTTCACCATCATCATCGATGATCAATATTTTTAATCCTTTTCTAGAAGTAACTCTTGAAATTGCAACATACAACTGACCATGTGAAAACACTGGCGACAGAAGATATATCCCAACATGCTTTAAAGATTGTCCCTGACTCTTATTAATAGTCATCGCAAAAGAAATCATTATAGGAAATTGTCTCCGTTGAAATTTAAAAGGAATTCTCACGTCAGATGGTGTCAGAGAAAATCTAGGTATGAAAACCCGATCAGCAATATTACTTCATGAAATAATTTTTCTTTCAAGAGCACGTTTTCCCAATCTCGTAATAATAAGTCTTGTACCATTGCATAATCCTAATTTTTGATTCAAATTCCTTAATAGCATAACTGGAACTACAACTTTAAGTCTCAACTTGTGATTTGGAAGTCCCGACGTAGAAATCATGTTCAAAAATTCGGGAGAATGAACATCATCCACTGTTTGACCGTCTACATTTTGTGTGAGTGAAGTATCATAACTCAATTATGTTTTTTCTTCACCAGGAATTAAATCCAACATATAATCATTTATTGTGTCGACTATTGAATTTTTAGGAGCTAGTATAACTCTATTTTGGAAATACGTTATATCGTTCATGTTTTGTAAAAGTTGGGGATAGGTGTTTTCAACGATAGAAGCAAGATGATCACCTGAACTTGGAATCAACAAATCTGATGGAATGTCAAGTTCTAAATCATCGTCGTTGTCATCTCCAATTTATCCATCGCCAATACCCAAAACTCATTCAGAAAACAATCTTCTTTGTTCAACGTCTGCACTCGAAGCACCACCGAGAAACCTCATGTTTTTACTCAATGTTAAAACTTCACAAAAATTCCAAAGAACTAAAGAATTAATAGTAGCATGAACAACTTCTGGCCTTGTACCTTTGGGTATTACTGGTAGAATTTGTCTAAAATCTCCGCCAAAAACAACAACTTTCCCACCGAAAGGAATGTGTTTATTTTTTTCATCGACAGACTTGAGAATATATTTTAAAGTTCGATCAACAGCTTCGAAACAGTGTTTGTGCATCATTGGTGCTTCATCCCATATAATGAGCTTTGCTTTTTGTATTAATAGCGCCAAAGGGCTTTTAGGAACTATGGCACATGTTGAAAACTCGTCAACATTTAGAGGAATACAAAACCTTGAATGTGTTGTTCTACCGCCAGGTATAAGCAATGCAGCGATCCCACTTGAGGCAACTGTTAAAACTATCTCACCTTTTGAGCGTAATGCGGCTGACATGACCCTCTAGATAAATGTCTTCCATGTACCGCCATAACCATAAAGAAAAAACACACCAGGTTTATTTTCGTTAACTCTTGTCATGATTGTGCCATATACTTTACGTTGCTCTGAAGTCATAGTTAACATCAATCTAACATGTTCCTCAGCTAATGATTGTCTGTTATAATTCAATTCGTCGTGTATTAAACTGTTTTGTATATCATGAACTAATAATGTGTCTGCTCTTGGCATTGGAGGATAATCTTTTAAACTCTTCCCACAACTACGTAACATCATCTCAATATCTGCTAGTGCATATTATATTAATTGATCATCGGTTAATATTAAATCTGCAATGTTAAAATCAAAATAATGAATGTGATTAGTGACATGACTATGGTTGTGTTTGGTTATATTGCAAAAAAAATTGATTTAGAAGAATTGAGTTTGATAATAACTTTCCAAATCACACATGATAATAACTTTCCAAATCTCACATGATAATTATTCTCTAAATTTATGATCCGGTAGAAAAAAATCATTGATCAGGAAAGACATAAAAATATTTCGTGATGAATAATATAGTCAACAATAATTTTGATATGATATACTTTTAAAATTGATGGTGCTTATCAATTATTGCACATAATTTTAATCACAATTGGTATACTTGCCATAGTGGTTGGAAATATTGCTTTGCACTAAAGGGTTGCGGGTTCAAATCCTAATCAAGACAAAATTGTATTATTTTTTAATAAAAATTGCAAGATAAAATGGAGGGAAAACAGGGAAAACAAATTAGGGTTTAGAATTTGCTTGTGTATACAAGCTTATAATATAAAAGATAATGTAGAGTTATTAGTGAAACTCATTTAGAACCTTTTAAGAAGTGTTGAATCAGAGAGATTAAATGTTTATTAAGTACTATTATTAAAAAATTATAAATGAGTGATTAGACTCAGAGAGATTAGACTCATTTATTTATTTATATAATTTTTTTTTCATAAACTAAAAAAATAAGGTATTTTTTTTAATAAGTCAAATAATATATTAATTGAAAACTCAATTAAGTACAAGGTGTACTTAATTAAAAAAAAAATACAAAAGTTCAAAAGAGGGAAAAAGAAGCACCCCCACAAGAAAAAACGTTACACAAAATATCAAATAGTTTTTTTTTTTTTTGGTAGAAAATATCAAATAGTTTTAATCCCTATACAAATTAACTAAAAAAAATAAGTTAATCCACACATGCCATAAATACAAAATAGTTACTCACTCCGTCCTAAAATGAGTGAACCATTTTGACTGTATACACTATTTACATATCTTACTTTGATCCTATTTTTCTACTAATAAATAAAAACAAATATTAGCATATAAGATGTTGTTGGATTCATCTCGATGAATATTTTCGAAATATCATATTTTTATAATTTTTAATATTATACAATTAAAAATATTAATCGTCAAAGCTATGAATTGATATGCGTGACGCAGTTAACTTGCTCACTCATTGTGGGACGGAAGGAGTATATCAATACTTTAGGCCAAAAGTTTCATTTGAATCTCCTATAATCCAAAAATAATTTGGTTTCTCTTTACAACAAAAATATAATTGCGATAGCAAAAGTACTTTTGTGTGAGGTAATGTATACTCTTTTCTTTATTTAGAAAATGTGAGTAATGCATACTCAAAAATTTCTTTTTAGCAGAAGTAATGGATACTCTCATCATCATCATATATTAGTATATTGAAACGGTTGATTATTGTTGGACGTGTATGCATATTAGTGGCAATGGCAACATTTTCAATTGCTGTGACATAAGTTACGATACAAGCAAGGAAGCATATTGATTTTGCAGCGACACGCGCGCTTGGCTTAATGTGCTTTTCCCCCATACCCACTGCCACAGCCAATTCTCGCGTTCAAACCACCTTTTTCAATTTCAATTTTCATTCACCCAACATCAAGGACTATTTCGTACTTTCACATTTCCACTTCATCCTCTCCTCTCTCCGCAATCTCTCTCTTCATCTCTGCGAGTTACAAAGTTCGTGAGAGAGACATTTCGCGCGCCAAACACGACGGTACTATTAACTCTCACGGTGTCGCTGTAACGTTCCTCCATTATTACTCTCTCTCTCTCTAAACCAGGGAGATGAGGTTATTTTCACATGCGATTCTCAAAGTTCTCATTCTATGCGATCTACTTCTCTGTTTTCCCTCATTCTCTTTCTCTCTCCTCGCCGATAACTCCGTCACGGAACCGGAGGTTATTTTACCGGAAACTAACGTAACCGCTTCTGGCAATGCCTCGCTTGCGGGATCCAATGAAGATAGTCTCGCTAATATGATTGATCGAGCCCTTGAAAGGGAGTTTCCCGAGAATGAACAGAATGAAGGTTTGTAGATCTAGTTTTTCTCTCCTTTTCTTTCTAATGCTTATGCATTTTTGAATTTCTCTTGTTTAATTTGATTCCTGAAACTCTCGGATCGTGATTTGAGGCATGCATATAATTATGAGTATTTGAAAATGCCGATTAATTAGAATTTCTTTTTCACTTCTGGTTACCTATGCAATTTCTTGATTTGTTCTGTGAAATTGGCGCGGTTGAAGATAGATTGAGAAAAACGCAACTACTGAATTTTGCTCCGTGTTTATTGGCTTTTATGATGGGAAACAAATAAATGCTATTTAGTTCCAGATGCTTTTATGTGGATATTTTGATATGGCATTGTTGAGTTTTTTGTTACGAACGCTTAGCATTTCGAAAGTTTTATTCAAATGAGTGCACTTGGTGA